>NC_141263.1:28850000-29167500 GCF_054856545.1 Hippocampus guttulatus | reverse complement strand
GCGGTTGAAAATGAGCTTCTTGAATTTGCTTTCCATTCATCACGAGTCAACAGCGGCTTGCGCCGGGCAATGTGCCAAGTACGCAAAGAGCTCCTCCTGCTTTTTCCATCCGTCCACTTTCGCCGCCGCGTAGCCGAAACTCTGCGGACAGGTGGGGGATGGGCGATGGCCATCGCATCACTCGGCGATAGACCCAAGTTTGCCCAATTCTCGCTCCACTTTGAGTCTGAGTCGGGACTCGATTCAAGCCAAAGCGAGCGGCCGTCGGGCCGGGTCGAGTCGTTCGCTTTGGGTCGACTTTGGACTCGTCGCCGGAGCCACCGTGAAAGAAAAATACACTTCGGTTCCCGCGGGGCACACCTCGCCGCCGGAAGCTCCCGTCGGTGCCGCGATGCCGATTTTGAGGGCGGACGCGGAACGCTTCCTGACGGTCGAGACTTCTTCGAGACAAACTTCACATTTTGCGATCTTCGTCAAAATGGCGACAAATGAAATCACAAGGTATTTCGCAAATCCACAGAATGTGGGAAAGGCGGCGCCTTCCATCGCGAACTCCGCCACACCCCCGTGGAGAATCCGCACGGCATTCGGGGCTCACTTTGAGAATGGAAATTCAACTTTGCCGCTTTTGTTCATTCGGAGCCTTCGGGACAAAAGAAATTGCGAGTCATTGCCCCGCGGCCGCTGAATCCATCCACCGTTTTGGCCTTTGCGTTCCAAAGTGAAGGAGTTGAAATGCAACGGAGGACCGTTCGACGGCCTCGCCATTTGCCGCCGTTGACGGCCGGCGCCGTGGCCGGAACCCAACGACTCGGAGGTGGAAAGGCTTCGGATGACCGTCCGGGTCTCGCGCACCGAGAGGCGAAAGCCACGCGCCAGCTATTTGCCGGCCAGAAGAGTGAAGAAGCGAAGCGACCCCACTCGGGGGACTTTTGCCCCGGGACTCGATTGGCTCGTCATGTTGACGAGGTGACGTGCCGCCGTCACATGAGCCGCTCGCATTTCCCTCAGTCAACAGCGGCAAGATGATGCGGCAAAGGCATCAAAGGAGAGCGGCCCGCCCGCGCCTCGCCCCGAGGCGCCGCGTCACCCCCGCCCGCTTTTGTTTTCTTAAGCCCGACAAAACAGCAGGATATGGCGCCCGATCAACGCGCGGGGGCTCTCCGCCTCCCAAACGGAGTGCGGCCGCGTCGACGACCTTCAGATCTGGAAAGCAGAGAGCGAGGCGGCGGGCCCAACAGTCGAGAATATAAATCGGATCAATAAACAACATCCCTAACTTTTTGTGAGTCGTGAATGCGGCCGGCGCATTTTGGGCGCGTTGCCCGAAAAAATCCGCGTTCTCGCCAGGTGTCTGATGTCAGCCGACGAAGAACTCGGACCGAGAGCGCGGAAAAAGAACCTGGAGTGAAAAGAAACGTGACCAGGGTGCGAATGAGAGACGAGTTTATTCTTCGAGTTGACGATGACCCCTTTGCCCGCAAAGTTCAGCAAGAAAGACGGACGCCGTCGACGTCTTCAGCGGTCGCCGCCGCGTTCGGCGGCGCCTCGGCTCTTCGCTCTTTCCTGCCCGCCGTGCGTCTTCACGGAAACTAGACTTGGACTCGCAGGCGGGGCAGGAGAAAACGGCTTCGATTGAAAAAGTCAGAGAAAAGAGCTTTTTGTGAACGGATCCATCAAGCCAAACGTTCACTTTGATGCTATTTGGGTTGGGGTATTTTTTTTTTTTTTTGCATTTGTGATACCTGCGATATACAAGCGGCGCTTTCCGACTCAATCGCAACACAACTCCAAAAAAGGGCACTTTGAATGCAAAATGAGAGTTTATTGCAAGGTAAACACCGCACCGATGCGTGAACTCGAGCCGGGTCGTCGGCAGCACATCGCCGTCGCACGCCACCTCGCCGCGCGGCTCCGTCGACACGCGGCCACTCAGGTGACGTGCGGAGCGAGACCTGCTCAAAGCCTCCCCTGCCATCTAGTGCTGATTTTTCAAGGCGGAAATCATTCCCAAAGCCTTGAGACTGACGGAGGAGCTGCTCGATACGTTTAAAAAAATTCATCAATAAAAACCACCCCACCCAAAACGTGATGTTATGTTTTGGACCGATGCAAATGCCTTTATTATTATTATTATCTACATTAAAAAAAAAAAAAAAAAAAAAAACACCCCTTTCCAAAACGTGATTTGACGTTTCAGACCGATGCAAATCCCTTTATTATGACCGTATTGGCCCGAATATAAGACGGGTGTTTTTTTTGCATTGAAATAAGACTGAAAAAGAGGGGGTCGTCTTATATTCGGGATCTAGACGTTATACCGATTCACGACGCTAGATGGCGCCAGATACCATTGAAGCGAATGCTGAACTTGACTGCCCAGGCCAAAGCGAACCCGTCGCAAAGAATAAAATTAAAAATAGCCGTAGTACGAAGAAGAAAAATAACAAATAGCGGTAAGAAAGAGAAGAAAACAATAGAAGAGATAAGAGAAGATGGAGAAAGGCGGCGACAATCTGGAGAAAAGCGGGTCGAAGATCGGCCGGGTGAACCGGCAGCTGAGGAGAAATTATGATGTCATTTACATTTCAAAAACCACAAGCCATTGATTTACGGATGCGATTGCACTTTAGTTGACATATTTAAATGTTCAGATATGAAGATTTGAATGAGGCAAAATAACATGCTTTTTCTCTCCATTAAATTGTTAGAATCATTTGTTTCAGATGTACTGTCATTATTTTCTGTATAAAAAAATGTATTTGGTGTTGAAAAAGTCTTTTCAAACTTGAGCCTTGAAAAAGAGGGGGTCGTCTTATAATCAGGGCCGTCTTGTATTCGGGCCAATACGGTAAAAAAAAAAAAAAAAACACCCCATCCAAAAGGTGGTCTGACGTTTTGGCAGCCGGTGATATGGTTTTTGCAAAGGTCGTTTCACCTTGGCACGAAATGAGTTTTGAAGAAGTAAAAATGTCGCACGTGATCCGTTTTCTCCTTATTTTGTCACCGTCATTGCCGAGATCGGTGTCTTCACATCAGCGGATTCGATTCTCGCCGGACGGAAGGTCACCTGCGCATTTCGGAAGTCCGAGTGCGACCGGCAGCCCTTTGCATCCATCGGAAGCCAAAAAGCAGCTGTCCGATGTAAGAAGGATCCCAGCGGGCCCGCTGGGATCCTTCGAGGGGAGCGACGCATTTCTTTTGCAAATGGCTTTTGCGCGAGGGGGAGCGCAGCGGTTCTGTCGCTCTCGAAACTTTGGATCGGACGTCACGCGCAAGACGTCCGACGAGGCGCCGGGAGTCGGGGACGAATCCGCGTCCGACGTTTTGCCGCGGGGTCAAATCTTCCGGCCGGCGCATCGGTGCTTGTTGAGCTGATACTTATAGGCAAAGTCGTCGCCGCAGGTGTGACATCGGAAGGGTTTCTCCCCCGTATGCGTCCTCATGTGCCTCGACATGGTGGCTTGGAGCGTGAAACGGGAGTGGCACACGGAGCAAGCGAAGGGTTTCGCCGCGCTGTGCGTTTTCATGTGGTTGGCGATGGTGGACTGCAGCCGAAAGGTCATGTTGCACACGGAGCACGAGAAGGGCTTCTCGCCCGTGTGTATGCGGGTGTGCTCCAGCAGGCTCATCGTCCGGGAGAAGATTTTACCGCAAAAGGAGCAGGTGAAGTTCTCGCCCGTGTGCGTTCTCATGTGCGGGATCAACGACGAGCGGAAGCGAAAGGTGGCGCCGCACAGCGAGCACGAGAAGGGCTTTTCTCCGGTGTGGATTCGCATGTGAGCTTTCAAGTTGATGTTTTTGGCAAAGCCTTTGGCGCAGACGGAGCAGGCGAAAGGCTTCTCGCCGCTGTGCGTCTTGGCGTGTTCCTTCAGGTTACTCTTTCTGGCGAAGCTCTGAGCGCAAACGGCGCAAGCGAAGGACTTCTCCCCCGTGTGCGTTTGCGTGTGTTTGACCATGGTCGAGCGATCTCGGAAAGCCATGTCGCACGCCGGGCACGGGTAAGGCTTCTCTCCGGTGTGTTTCCTCATGTGGATGGTCAGCGTGCCCTTCTGGGTGAAGCTTTTGGTGCACAGCGAGCAGCCGAATGGTTTTTCTCCCGCGTGACTTCGCACGTGCGCCTTCAGATCCGACTCGGAGGCGAAGCTCTTGTCGCACCGGCGACACCGCTTTGCGCCGTCCGGCCCGTTCGCCGACGAGCTTTCCGCCGGCGCGGGCGAGTCTTCGTCGTCGTCGCTTTTCACGACCACCCGAATCACCGGAAAGTCGCACGCGTCCGCCTCCTCGCCGTGCGCGCCTTGTGGCCGCCGCCCCCCCGGCGCGCTCACGTCCGCTTCTTCCTCTTCCTCTTTAAAGCGGCGGGGCGCCGGCTGCTCCTCTTCCTCTCCCTGACGGGGGGGGACACCTTCCGGCCGCCGGAAACCTGCCGGACACAGCGCAAAAAGGAATCCAACGCAACTCGAGTTCTATCGCGCGCGTGACAACGGCCGCGGCCGGAACGACGCGACGCGCTTTACAAATCGCATCGGGCAACAAGAGAAGACAATGAAAGCAGTCAATGGCAACACAAACAAATGATGCTAAGTCACGGACGCTAGACGGGTCACTCCCGGTTTCGTCCGCTCCGCGGACCTGAGGTCGAAACATTCACCCGATGACGATTGCGTGTAATCGATGGAATCACCCGTTCTAAAAAGAGCCCCGATATATTGTCCGACTTGTCTGATTAGTATTTGATGGCGCGGTGGCACCCCGCCATCGATATTGGGCGGTTTGGGCGACCCCGACTGCATTTTTTCTGCGTCGCCATGGGAACAGGACTCTGCGCACAGTCCTGCCCGGTGAAATATTCCAAATCAATGAAGACGACGTCTCTTTGGAACTCGCGAGCGGTGGTTTATGCGTTGGAAAATGCGAAGGTAGCCGAGGGCTTTCGCCTACGTCACGATGGCGGAAGAAGTCGTCTTGGACTCCGTTTCGCAACACAAATATGGAGCGCTCGTGAGCTCCACCACGGGCACTTTTTTTTCTCATCGTCACTGAAGGTGACATGATGTTTCGAGAAGAGGGTGGGGGGGGGGGGCGAACTCGATGAAAGAAAGGAGATATGAAGGTAAATCGAATATTGAAAGTGACGGAGATGTTCGAGAAGTGAACCGACCTGCCGCGGGCGCATCCATGGGGGGGGCGGGGGGGTCGGCTTTTCCTCCGTGGTTCCGCAAAGTTCCCCCCTTCGTTCTCTGTTCCCTTCCAAGAAACACGCTTGCGGCCAGCCCGAGACGCAACGCTTCGCTTCGCCGCTTCCGCCCCTTCGTTGGCAACGGCGACTAACAAGCCGAGCAAGCTGATTTGTTTTTGGCCACGTCAACGGCGACCGCTCGACAAAACCGAACCATTGCAGCAAAAGTGCGAACGAAATGAACACGTCGACGCAAAACTGCTCCCGAATCGAAGAGCATCGACGTTTTTTTTACGGTTGCAAATCAACACTGCGCATGCTCGCTGGCCGCCATCTTGGATGACTCGAAGGCGTCATATGAGGGTCAAAACACATTACAGTTTTCTTTACCCCCCCCCCCCCCCAAAAAAAACCCACATATCAACGAGGAAAGGAGGCGGGACCCCCCCCCCCCCCCCACGTAAACAGCTAGTGTGTGGAGTCGTGCGACAGGGGCGATTGTTTGGTTTAATGGTTCGTCTGTGGTTGTGTTCCGACGGGTTCCGCGCTCAACGGTAGATTTCACGAGTCATCGCTCATTTGTTCCGTTCTCTATCCTTAGACGACTTGAACGCGCGTGACTCGATGAAAGCCGAACACCGAAGGACGCTCGCGTTTATGGTTTGGTCGTCCGTCCAAGTGGAGCTGGCGGATTTTCCGCCCGGCGCGTCACTTCCGCTTCCGGAGAGCGCGAGCTAACGGCCCGAGTCGGCGCGATTCGAAACGCGCGACGATTGCCTTTCGGTCGCCTCGTTTCTGATCGATACGGCGCAACTTCCGTCGCAGCTGACCACGACGTCGCCGTTTGGAGCTTCTGCCGCTCGCTTATAGCTCGTTGGCCGCGCACAAAGAGAGGAGGAGCAGGGTAGCGGCACGCTCGGCCGGTGGTGCGAGGGGCAATGTGAAAAGTACGGCTCGCTTAGCGCCAGCAGGAAGAAAAAGAACACGACCGCCAGATCACATGGACTCTCACGCGGCAGGTTTGGCAACTTTTTCCTCTCGAGTCGAAATGTTTCTGTCGTTTGATCACCGCCGAGCGTTTCTAGGCGACGACGTCACGCGAATGCGAACCGAGCGGGACTAAAAGCATCAATGAAAAAAAAAAGAAAGAATCCAGTGAAAATCAAGTGCGGCTCACCGCGATGTGACGTTTGTCGGGACCGAGCACGCCCGCGCCTGGCATTTCTTTGTGGCAAATATGTATTTCCGTCGGGCTGCCGGCACGTCGCCCCCCCGCTCGCGAGTTTGGCCGTCCCGTACTCGGCCTCTGTGTGCTCCTCGTCGGTTTCAAGAAACAGAAAAAGAGCAAATGTGAACGTGAATACATATGTTCAAGAAACGTACCATTTTAGTCCATCTTTTTCGTCCGTCTGGATCTTTTTTTTTGGGGGGGCGGGGGGGGGGGGGTTGTGACGAATGAACAGAGGTTTGCAATGCTTGGATTAGAAATGTCTTTTTTGTTTGTTTTTGTTTTTACACCAAGCGTCTAAATCCCATGAGAGCAGTTTGACATGGCACAAAGTGCACCTGCCGCTCAGTCACCCGAGGGCACGCACGCCGATCCGCTGTCATCCCAAACCGCGTGTTGTTTGGTCGTCTCTCCTTTTCACCCGCCACGTAGCAGTATTTTGCGAGAGTTCAAAATATCGGTGAAAAAAGTGAGCGTGGGGCCACGCGGGTTCGGGTTTGCGAGTCCTCGACAGATGCCGTCTCGTGTCGTTGCAGACGTCGGTGAAGAAGACGGCCGGCGGGAGTGCAGCTCCGGATCGGAGGAGGAGCGGCCCGGCGTTAAAGTGGAAGAGGAGGAAGTGGACATTGGTCAGGAGGCGGCCGACTTGCCGGTGATTCGCGTGGTTGTGAAGGAGGAACACGACGGCGGCGGCGGCGGCGGCGACCGAGCTCACCGGTGCCAAGGTGAGGGGAAGGTCCCGGCGGAGCCGAGGAGAGCCGACCCGCCGCGGGACACGTCAAGGTGGCGAGGCAAAAGCGGCTTTGCGGGCGCGGCCACCTTGCAAAGTCGCGCGGGGCGGAAAAGCTTCGGGTGTCCGTTTTGCGCCAAAGCCTTCCCCAGGAAGAGCAACTTGAAGCTCCACGTGAGGACGCACACGGGAGAGAAACCGTTCCCCTGCCCGCTGTGCGGCAAAAGATTCTCCGAAAAGGGCAACCTGATGAAACACGCCAGCACGCACACGGGAGAGAAACCCTTCACGTGCTCAGTTTGCGGCGAAAGCTTCTCCCGCAAAGGCAACTTGGCCACGCACGCGCACACCCACACCGGCGAGAAAAGCTTTTCCTGCGCCGCCTGCGAGACCAGCTTCAGCCTGCGTTCGGCGCTTTTGAGACACATGCGGACGCACACGGGCGAAAAGCCCTTCCCCTGCTCCGTTTGCGCGCAGAAATTCTCCCAGAAGGGACATCTGTTGAGACACATGAGGACGCACAGCGGAGAGAAACCCTTCCCCTGCTCCATCTGCGGCAAGCGATTCTCCCAAAAGGGCAGCTTGGCCACGCACAAGAGCACGCATGCCGTGGAGAAACCCTTCTCCTGCTCCGTTTGCGGGCGCACCTTCTCGCAGAACGGCAACTTGGCGAAACACGCCAGGAAACACACGGGAGAGAAACCCTTCGCTTGTCAGCTTTGTCGGCGACGCTTCGCACACAAGTACCAGCTGAACAAGCACAAATGTGCGCCCGAGGAGAGCAGCCGGAGATGAAGCCGCGCCACTTTTCGGCCCCCTTTGCGCGCGCAGCGCGCGGCGCTTTTTTCTCTACGGAAAAATCACCGGGCGCCGAGTCTCTACGACCGCGGCGCAGATCGTTTCCAAGATCGGGCTTGAACAAGGAATCGGGTTCAATAACCACCACGATGACAACGCGGCGACTTTTTCAAGTTGCAAAAGGCTGCGATTGAGCTGCTTGGTTTTATGTCTTTGACTTTTTGTGGGGGTGCGGGGGGGGGGGGGGGCTTAATATGCAGTTGGCGGAGTCCTTAAGAAGTGCAGTCCTCAAGTGTGCAAATCCTGCCCGGTGTGAGAGTCGAAGGGATCGAGCCGCAGATTTGTTGGCCTTCCCGTTGCCGTCGCGCTTTAGTTGAAGCGAACGCTTCGAAAGGTTGCAGGTCAAATTCTTGGGTTGGCGACTCTAATGGGAGTCACTCAAGGGTGAGTTCCCGGCTCACGTGCCAGTTTTTGAGCATCCGCCCGATACGCGGCATCTCGGTGCCGTTGCTGAAAGAGGACCTGGGAAAAGTCGGACGTGGCAATCGCCACTAGGGGGCGGGCAGGATGGCTCAATTGAAACGAGCTGAAAGGCGAACTCGGAGTCAAAGAAAAGTTGGGGGCCCTTGAGCTTGAAGGAGGACGTGGCCTGAAAATCCCGCCCGGCTCAGCCCCCCAAAGGGGAAAGCTTTGCCCATGAAACTGGCGCTTCTTCCAGAAAGTGGCCGGCGGGCAGTTGAGCGCAATCGCCTCGCTCGCCAAATCCAAAATGCAATTGCGCCTTGTTGTCGCTGAGCTCTTCTTGCGGGCTCGCGTACGACCTGGAACACAAATACACCGAATACGCTGTCGCGGAATTCCATGTGGAACCAAACTCGTATTTCAGTCAGCGCTAACTTCAGCTCAATGCTCAAATCACACACTCGAGAGAAAAACAAGCTCCATGTAGTGGGGCCGCCGCCATCTATAGGCCGCGTGGATCATTGCACTTGGGCCGTCTTTTGAACCAACCGCACCAGGCTACCGGGCGCGCCGTAGTGAACTGCTTGTATTTCACGTTCTTCCTCTTTCTGTGATGCTTTGAAGGTTTTATGAAAAGCACTTTGATTGTACAAAAAAGGGGGCGCGATAACAATAAATCGTGCATTCTTTCTTGTGTATTGTGCGAAAGGTGCCATCCAACCATCCTCCGATCCGCTCACCCTCACGAGGGTCGCGGGCGCGCCGGACACTCTTTTACTTTTTTGTCTTGCGCGAGTGAAACGCTCTCACGCGTACTTTGCAAATGTTTTTGCTCGGGTAAGCGCAACGCTGTTACGCACGCGACTGAAACCCTTTTCACGCGTCATGCTGAAATGCACGTTTCGGTGGTCTTCAGGAGAGTCGGGCACTTTTGAAGGCGAGCGGGGGGGGGGGGGGGGGGGAGAGATCTCTATTTATTTACTTATTATTTTTTTTGCTCACGAGCGCAAGCGAAACGCTCCGTCGGCCACACAACGGATTTTACGCAGATGCAAGCGAAACGCTTTTTATTCGCGCTCCGACACAAACACCGATTTTTGGTTTCATTTCACAGAAAGGAGCTCCGGTGGGGTTCGCACGCCGTCGGACTCTGGCCGACTGCCGCTGTGAACCCAGTGCGACGTCACAGTCCCCCCACACACTCCCGGCGTCAGGGGTCGGACGACGTTACGCCGTTGGCGCCGGCACACGGGTGTTTGTCGAGCTGATACTTGTGAGCGAAGGCGCGGTCGCACGCGCGGCATCGGAACGCCTTCTCCCCCGTGTGTCTTCTCAAGTGCGTCATCAGGCTGACTTTCTGGGAGAAGGTTTTCCCGCAAAAGGAGCAGGCAAAGGGTCTCTCTCCGGTGTGCGTCCTCGTGTGCTGCGCCAGCGCCGAGCGGACAGTGAAGCGGGCGCCGCACGCCGAGCACGAGAAGGGTTTCTCGCCGGTGTGGATGCGGGTGTGCGTCAGCAGGTTTCCCTTCACGGAGAAGCTTTTGGCGCAGAAGGGGCAGCCGAAGGGTTTTTCTCCCGTGTGCGTGCGGGCGTGGCGCATCAGGATTCCCTTTTGAGAGAAGCGCTTGCCGCACGCCGAGCAGCCGAAGAGTTTTTCTCCGGTGTGGCAGCCCGCGTGGCGCTTCAGGTTGCTCTTGCTGCTAAACGCTTTGGCGCACTGGCGGCACCCGAAGGCCCGGGCGCTCCTCGCGCCCCCTTTGGAGGCATCCTCGTCTTCGTCTCCAGAGCGGCAGCGGGAAGACGACGGCGGGGGCGCGTCCGAGAGCGGCGCCGCGAGCTTCTCCTGGCCGCCGCCGTCTTCACTCTTCAGCGCGACGGCGGCTTTGCCGGCGTCCGTTTCCCGACCGATGCTGCGTTCTTCCTCTTCCTCTTTGACGCGGGAGGACTCGGGCTCCTCCTCTTCCCGTTTGACGCGGGCCTGCTCCGGGGCCTCACACCTCAGTCCCCAGAGCCGCTCTTGCCGCCGGACGTCTGCGCGACATGAGAAGAGAAACGCGCCGCGACGACATCAGCGAGTGTGCGAGAGATTCTGCGGCGTTTCCTCCCTTGGTTTTGCCAAACTGTATTTATCATGAATACATTTGGAATTCATTCAAAGATATTCTTTGATAAAAAAAAAAAGATTTTTCCTTGTTGGCTTCTAATTTCCACCTTAGTCTTCCGAACCGTTTTTTATTACTCATGTTTGGACCCCCCCCCCCCCCCCCCCCCAAAAAACCCCAACAACAATTCAATTCAAATTGCGTTTTGTTGTTTTTTTTTTGTGTCATCCGTTTTTCCAATTGAACTTATTTCGAGGTCCCGACTCTTCTAAGCGTGGCCGTCTCGATGCGATTTTGCTCTTTGGCGGCGCAAGAGCTTCGCAGTCCACAGCCTCCACGTGGCCTCGTTGCTCCGTCGGTCGACTTCCAAATGACAAGAAAAGATGTTGAATGAATTTGTTGCTCGAGCTTGCACGTGGACGCGGAGCCCTTTCTCTGCTCGCCCCCGTTTCTTCAACTTGTCACTCTTTCTCACGCTGTTGTTTAAATGCTATTACATGGCAGCCGGTGGCACATTCGGTCGACGTTTGCGGCCCTGCGTACCGGGTCAAAATTTGTGGATCGGCGTTCTCGTTGTGGCCGTGTTGCGTTTCGGTTGTATTGTTGTCGTTCTGGCGTGACTTGTGCTCCGCCTTCTAGGACAGATCGCCTTTAAAAAGAGCAACGACGGTCTCACTGGCTTCACTTGCTGCTTCAATCACGCCTTCAACTGATGGAGCGATCCTGAAAGTCACGTTCGGAGTACCAACCTTTAACATGCGAGTCCATGGAAGCGGACAGTCCCCGTCGCCGATTGTCCTTTTTGCGTGCTCCTCGATTTTTCGCCGTGGTTTTTTTTTCACAACACTATCAAGATGTTTCTTTTTCCCTTTCCCCCCAATGTCCCTTCCCCAAAAACAAGCATTCGACGCTCACGCTTGCGTCCGTTTCGCATGTCGCTAACTTGCGCGAGTTTTTGTTAGCAGGCTAACCGGCGACGCTTCTATGCGTGCCGAGGAAGAACCGGAACAAGCCCTTTTCGTTTGATCGGCGCCTCGGTGGAGCCGATCACGAGAAAGTCCCAGGTTGGTCTCGGAAGGCGCACAGAAAGTCTTTCCGAGGCCAGTACGCGACGCGCGGCTCACTTCCGCCTTCTTCCTTCTTCGGTGAAAGTTGGTGACAACTCGCATAATGCCGCCATCAAGCGGAGAAACGTCACAGTCGCAATAAAACAGCCGCGCGGACTATTTTTGGGATCAATTATATCATATTTTTGATTTGCTTTCCAAGGGGGGCCGATCATGTCGTTTCTTGTACTTTTCTTGTGACGTTGCCTTCATTCATAACCACAAACGAGCTTGAAGCAAAAGCAAAATCGGGCCAATCTGACGCTAGTCGTATGTGTATCAATACAATACAATACATGCCGATTTATATATCGGGGCACCTTTGGACAAAAAAAGAATTGGATCGTGGCAAATTGCGTTTGTAATTTCCACACGGGTTTATATTTCTTTATTTTCCCATCATTGTATTTTCGAAAGAAAGAAACATTGTTTTTACTTGTCATCTAATTCTTCTCATTTTAATTTTTTTCATATTTTTGCATTTGAAAGAAATTGCAATTGAAAATGTTCCCCATTATTTTTGCGCGTCGCCATATTTCTTGTCATTTTACCGTTAGCTTTATAAAATGTCCCATTTGATTTTTTTTTACCCTCCCAAAAATGCTAATCTTATCCTAATATATTTGCATTTTAAGTCCTCAGTTTTCAAATGTTATTTCTACCATCGATCGTGGTCTCCCCCAGGTCCCGCAATAGATGCCTGTTTGCAAGTGCTCTATAGATGCAGTCGCGTTGAGAGTTGAGTTAATGCGGAAATTGACCTCTTTAATCACAACTCGGTTTTATTTCAAAGCAAAAAAAATAATAATAATAATAATCGTGACAAAAATAACACGGACAAGGCACAAGAAAGAGGGGCGTTTGCGAGTTTGCCGCAGCACACAAAGAGACGACGCGAGTCGAAGCCTTATTTTTTGGACGATATCAAAACAAAAGATTTATGGGTAACGGTTCACATCAGTAATCCGCGAAGTGAGCTCATTTCCCGACTCGCTCGAACGGCAACACATCAGCCAACAACAAAGGCAAGTGTTTGTTTTCGTTGCAGGCATTCGCCACGTGAGTCGATCGACCGTGGAATATTCACGGCGCGCCAGGGACATCCGAGGCACACTTGTGTTTGTTGAGCTGATACTTGTACGCAAATTTGGCGGGGCACAGGGCGCAGCCGTAAGGTTTTTCTCCCGTGTGCGTCCTCGCGTGCGTCTTCAAGTTGCCGCTCTGCGCAAAGCTTTCGCCGCAAACGGTGCAAGCGAACGGTTTCTCACCCGTGTGCGTCCTGGCGTGTTTGGACAAAACGTCCTTGCGGGAGAACGTTTGAGCGCACACGGAGCAGGGGTAGGGCTTTTCTCCCGTGTGCGTCCTGGTGTGGATCATCAGATTGCCTTTTTGGGAGAAGCGTTCGCCACAAACCGGGCAGTGAAAGGGTTTCTCCCCCGTGTGCCACCTCGTGTGGATCATCAAGTTGCTCTTCTGGGAGAACCGCTCGCCGCAGATGGAGCAGGGGAAAGGTTTCTCCCCGGTGTGCTTCCTCGCGTGCTTGGTCAAGTTGACCTTCTGCGAGAATTTCTCGCCGCACGTGGAGCACGGGAAGGGTTTCTCCCCCGTGTGCGTCCTCATGTGGATCATCAGGGTGCCTTTCAGCGAGAAGCTTGCGCCGCAGACGGAGCAAATGAAGGGTTTCTCGCCCGTGTGAATCATCGTGTGCGTTTTCAGGTTTCGCTCGGTGCCGAAACCTTTGGCGCACTCGGAGCATTTGAAGCGGCGCTCGCGCTTCTGACCTCTCCGACGACCTCGCTTGGGGTCTCCCTCCTTTGTCCGGTTGTCGCCGTCCGACAGAGGCGCCGAGGGGCCGCCGGCTTCCGTCCTGCTTCGCCTGCGCCCGAGCTGAGACGACTGAGCTGCGCGGTCCTCGTCTTCGGCCTTCGCCACGACTCGAATCAGCGGGAGCCGGCGGCCGGCGGCCCCCCCCTCGTCCTCGTCCTCGGGGGGACCCTCGAGATGCTCTCCTCCCCCCTGACTGACGTCCACCTCTTCCTCTTCCTCTTTGACGCAGGGGGGCTCTCGCTTCCCCACGCCGGAGCTGCACTCCCGAAGCGCCTCTGGACGGACGGCTGTCGACGGTCACCGGAAAGCAAATGTCACCGTTTTCACGTCTCCGAGCGAGAAGAAGCAAAGGGAGAGGACCGAAGCCTCGAGCAAGCGTCAACAGGCCCTCGCAACCGCGTTCACTTTCATCTGCGGTCGGATGCTTTGGAACAAAATAAGCGAGCTCGAGTTCAATTTGGGTTATGCGCTCCTCGAGACGGTTTTGAAGGCATGTCCGACCACTTTCATGACACGCGGTGATACTGGTGTGCGGGGCACTTTTTTTCCTCCTCCTTTTGAACAAAATGCGAGACTTTCAAAACTGAAATGGACGAATTTCTATCCGGTGACAGGCGTGGGGCCTTGCGACTTTTTGTGGGTCCCGTTAAGATGGATATGCACAGCCAATCGACAAAAGGTGACATTTTATCCGCTTTCTTTTTATGCTACCGTGTTATTGTCATTTGTCATCTGCAGCAAACGCCGCGTCACGGCCGAAAGCTTTCACCGAGCAACGTGACACGCAAGTGCACAAGAAACCCGAGGTGTAAAATGTCATCTAAAATGAATAACGCAAATCACCGTTACTACTGCGTTGGGAAGGAATATGCTCAGACAACAAACTCGCATTTATTCATCGCCAGCGCCCCCCACCCGCCAATTTAAAAAAAAAAAAAAAAAACCTTCCCTCGAGGCTACACCTTCAAACTATACCGGCGTAGCAATTCCTACTTTTGAACACAAAGAACAGCAATGAAATGAGATTTCTGGGGGGAGGTTTTCCGGTCATTGAACAAAAAGCTTCGCTGTCGCCGGGCTGCTTCTTAGGTTGGGCGGGCTCGGCCCGCCCACGATGGCGTCAGGCTTCTTGACAAGCCAAGCCAAGCCAAGCCCGCGGCGTTCACTCGACATTGTTGATCGGGCGGCAAACATAACCCGCGCCAAGTGTGAAATGAATGAAAGCAACCAACCAACCAACCTCGCGGGTGCGGGTGCGCGTCCATCGGAGTGTCGAGCGGCGGACGACGTCGTCGCCGGTGTCCTCCTTCGTCGTCTGACAAAGCTCCTCCTCGTTATTAGCGGACGCTCTTTCCAACGCTACAGCCGCTCCTCCGCTCGTCTTGACGGGCAAATAGAAACGCTTTTGTCGGCGCTACTCGCGCCGGCTCATCGTGAGCTCATCGATTAGCCTGCCTCGTTTTTTTTGGGCGAGTCGGAGATGCTTCCGGGCGCACAAACGAAACGGCGCGGTTGACGCGAGTCTATTTTAAGCGCCAGGAAAAATAGTTTGTACAAAAAAAGGTTGACGTGAAACGCGTCCGTTCCTTTGCGCAGACATCGGCCGCAGCTCACTTCCGCCTTTTTCTTCTTCTATGGGCAGAAACGGCAGCCAGCATCCGCCACCTCGCAATGCTGCCACCAAACGGAGACATTTGGTTTTGCGCCGTTCCTTTGCCGCTTAAGATGTCGGCCGAGTTGGAAATCGAAAGGGAAGAGGCAGAATCTCGAAATCAAGTCAAGTAAAAACGAACCGGATAAAGTCAAGTGAATTAACCGCAATTCGTGAAATCCGCGTATTTATTGAATCCGGCCCTTACTCGCGGCAGAGTCAAATGACTTCACATCTCCCCTCATCTAAACAAGCAAAACGAGCTTCCGTGTGCGCTCCTTCCAAACTTTTTAAGTCCGTGTCAAATTTAAAGAATTGTTCTGTATGGAATTGTTGACTAATGCAAGTTGCCTTTTGTTACTTGAAGCTGTTTCGTAATGTCATTTCGATGCCAACCACTCTCTCAATGGCAGCCATTTGCATTCCTAATTTGAGACTGAATTAATTGTTCTTGAAATGATCCGTATGCGAAAATAAAAGTAACAAACTCGTGCTGCGTTCGTATCCCAAATTGCGATTCGATGATATGTTCCATTTGGACAAAAACGCGGTTAGGATTTTTTATTTATTTATATATTTTTTGTAGTCGAAGTCGTAGTTGCAGTCGTCACTGGTTTATCTCCGGTTTTGGCCGCCGTGCGCATGTCTGATGTCGCTCGCCGTGCTCCGCGGGACGCTCGGGAGTTTGGTAATAATAATACATTTTATTTATAAGCGCCTTTCAAGACACCCAAGGACACTTTCCAGTAACAAAAAACACAAAACGATACGGGTTGAGCAGCGGCAGCCAAAACGCGCCAGCGTTCACTCAACCCGAAAGTCAGAAAGAAACCACAAGGGAGAGAGAGGGGGAGAAAAAAAACACCCTCGAACTACCCTCATTTTGAGGATAATTTGAGTGAGGCAAAAAACTCCTGCACAAGCATATGACAGTTACAACAGGTCACAAGACATAAACAATGAAGACGGTGAAACAAGGGAATGTATGAGGGAGGGGGTGATGGTGGGGGACTAGCTTCCGTGCGTACTTTCATCGGGGGAAGGTCGAGATAGCGGATGCTGTTTTGGTAGCAGGCTGCCCAAGAATTTAAGACAGCCTTGAGTCCGTGGCTTATGTCTCTTTAGTGGCGCCGATCAGCCAAATCCGTGATTTCGGTCAATATTTGAGCACGGGTTCCAGTTTCTCCAAGTTCTTCACCATCTTGCAGAGACGCTCCAAAACCGCAACAGTTTGCGGTTGAGCACAGTCTGAGTCTGAGCGTTATGGCATCCTTAGACCGGCAGCCTCTTCACTTCCAATAGAGCCGCTCCCGTCGGTTGAATTTTGCGATAGATCAGGAAACTGCTAACACCAAACGGCAGCATACCTGTTTTCGGAAGGCCGAAAATGTAGATGTCGTCCACATCCTCAACGGACAGCGTTGACAGGCGCACCATTCTCCGCTTGCTCCAAGGATCTAGGGTGTACCCGGCAGCAAAAGTCCCCGAGGGGCAAGTAGGCTCCCCACTGCCTGCTCTTCTCATCGAGAAAATGTTGTCGATGGCATCGAGAGACCGGCCAACCAATTCCATGTTTGTTTTTAGGATGAAAATATGACAGGAGGCTAGGAAAAGTCAGACAAAGACAGCACATGGACTGAGTGGCGAGCAGGGAAGGGTGGGGGTGGGGGTGGGGGACAGGAGCAGAAAGCAAAAGCGTCCGCCTTCGTCGAGAGCCAAGCAAGAAGGAGCACGGCGTTGCTGGTAGCGGCGTTTTAGCCGCAAAAAAAACCACCATGTATCGCACGGCGTTTTTAGCTGAAGAAAACGACCGTGTACAACCCACATGCTCAACTCACGTTTCAGGGGTGACAAACAGATGGGCGCACACATTTTTGCTTTTGATCCATTTTAATAGCAGCCGCCGCCCAGTCGGCAAAATTGGTCCGGCCCAGACACGGCGCGTCCACTCGGCCCGCATACGGTACCTCAATGAACGACGGTCCCGCAGTGGCCCGCGTCTGGCATCCACGATGCGGGCCGCATTCGGCCCAGATCTGAGCCGCATTGTGAAACCTGTTCCGGCCCTACGCCGGGCCAGAACAGGTTCCTGATATCGGCCCGAATTCAACCCGGACTAAGCCGCATCTTTCATGAGCCACATTTGACCCTGCAGCGCGCGCCATTTGTATCCTATTTGATCGGTGATGTAACTCATTCTCGATACGACATTCAATCATCCGTATCAAATTTGACACTGCAGCTTGAAAAATATTTTCCCCAAATTTGGATTTCCTACACAATGCCGAGAAACGGAATAGTTGCCCCAAATGGGATTTTCCCGGCTATTCCTTGATGACGGGTCGGGCGTCAAAGGGTTAAAAACGAGGTCTCCATCACGAAACGTGCCGCCACTTGCTGATGTTTGAAGTCAACGTGTCACCCGAGCGGAAAGAATTGCTTCGTTTGAACCCGAAACGCATCGCGTCACAAACCGGACATTGCACTTTTTCCACGCGGGTTTCCGGCGCGGCTTCCGTCACTTCCTACCTCGAGGCGCATCGGGAAAGCCGAATCGGGTGAAACTTCGCCCGATGCATCGAGGCGCCGGGCGCCGAGGACGGAACGGGGGCCGACCGAGCCCCGCCGACATAAAAAGGCCACTCGGTTCAGCGGCGAGAGGAGCTAGGAAGCTTCCGAATAAGTCCTTGCATGACACGCGAGAGTATCCAATTTGTGAAACGGGCACGAAGTCCCCGGCCGCGGCAGATGTTTGGATTCCGATCCGGGGAAGAAAAGGGCAGGATTTCCTCCGCGGGGCTCTCTCTCAATGAACAAAATGAGCACACTCGGACGGTTTCGTCGGGTTTTATTAGTCTCGGGCGAACCGGTCTCTCTCTGGTCGCGGGTTACAAAGCGTGGGATGGGTATCCGCGATGGGACTCCGTTCGTGTACAAAAAGCGCGTCGGCGCCGCCGGCCTCGACGTCTACGCGTCAAAGTCCGTCCGAGCGCTGCCGCCCTCGCCGGCGCGGGCGCGTTTGTCGAGTTGACGCCCGTGCGGCAATTTGTCCTCGCGCGAGTCGCAGCCCGAGGGCTCTTCGCCGGCGCCCGCGTCGACGGCCGATTTCTGGCCGCGCGCGTCGCACGAGAAGGGCTTTTCTCCCGTGTGGATGCGGGCGTGTCCGATCAGGTGGGCGCGCTGAGCGAAGCCTTCGCCGCAGAACGAGCACTTGAAGGGTTTCTCGCCGCTGTGCGTGCGCAGGTGCTGGATCAGGGCGGGGCGCAGGCCGAAGCCGGCGTTGCACTCGCCGCACTTGAAGGGCTTTTCGCCCGTGTGCTTCCTGGTGTGTCGCATCAGGTTGCCTTTGAGCGAGAAGCGCTTGCCGCAGAAGGAGCACGTGAAGGGCTTCTCGCCCGTGTGCGTCCTCATGTGGTAGACCAGATGCGCCTTGCGGATGAACCTCTTGGGGCACACGGTGCAGCTGAAAGGTTTCTCTCCCGAGTGGATCATCATGTGCCGCTGCAAATCGGACATCTTGAAAAAGGCCGAGTCGCACAGGGAGCATTTGAAGTGCTTGGCGTCGAATCGGGCGTGGTCCGGCCGATAGCCCCGGGGCGCCTTGGCCGGCGGGACCGGGGGGCCGCCCGCTTTCCCGGGGGCGGCCGGCGCGCCCGCGGGCCTCGGCCGCCGGGCTCGGTCTCGCGTCTCGCCCTTGACCGGGGCGGGAGCCGCGGGGGAGGGGGGCTCGCCGCGCGGCGGCGCCCCCTCCCGCTCGTCGGCGGCGGCGTCCCGCGGCCGACCGCGCGCTCGGCGCTCTTTGGTGCGACTCGGCTGGGGTTGCGCCCGCTCCTCCTCCTCCTGCTGCTGCTGCTCCCCCCCGGAACTGCGCTCCCGCTGCTCCGGGGCGTCGTCGTCGTCGTCATCGTCTTGACTGACGTCTGCGGACACCCGATAGGACAAAGACTTTCTTCAGAACATTTGTCACATCATCTTTCAGACAGCCGGCGCAGGAAACGGCCAAACGCGAAGGCGCCCGTTATTTGCAGCCCCGCTTTTGATCGCGTCGAGCCGAGAAGGAGCACGGACGACCCGCGGCCGGTCCTAAAATGGCTCGAGATTTTCCTCGAGGTCGGCACCGACTTTGTTTGGATTCGGTTACTCGCATTTGGTCTCAAGAGCCGTTCGGTTTGGAAAATGTCCCGCGGGGGGGCGGCTCTCCCGAAAGCGTTTCTTTCATTGACCTCACCGAGTCGGCTCCGACGCCGTTTTAGTCGACGTCGTCGGCCACTCGGCATCCGTGTCATCTTAAATGAGGTTGGGAGTTTTTCCTCCCCTCGCCTCAACTGCGTCTTCGAGACTCTTGCGATCTGACTTGACTACGGGTAAAAAGTTACTGACAGATTGAGATGCTCCAACAAAAGGACAAGTGACTGAGGAAAGAAGAGCGAGAGGCGTCCGGATGGGAAAACGACAAAGGAGGGCAGCTGGGCGCAGAGGCGGCTACCTCACGAGAAGGATGCTCACCTGAAGCCAAGGTCTCTCCCACTAGAGGGAAAAGCGAGAAGGAAAAAGTGACCTTCGAGTCTTGCAACGACACGCCGCAGAAGCGGCCCCCGAAGTGTCCCGACGGCCACGATTGCCAACCGACCTGCCGCGCTCGCCTCCATGAGCGCGTCCAAAAGTTGCCGCTGTCGCAGGTTCTCCTCTTTGGTTCGCGAAAGTTCGTCCTCGTACTCGCTGATGGTTCTCTCCAACACCACAAAGATTTCCTCCACGGCCGCATTCAGCCGCTGGTTCACCAGAGCTCGCAGCATTTTCACTTTACACATCGTCGCGCGCGAGCAAGAAGACTTTTCGCCGCTCTTTGTTCGCGGCCAGCGTGGCTAAACAAGCTAGCGGGAGTCGCCGCAAAGTGCTCGCGATGTCGTATCTCGCTTGGATTAACGAGACGACGGGCGCAGACGAGTCCGATAGCGCACAAAAGTAGCAAAGGAAAAAACAAAACGGGGGACTTTTACCAGCAAATTCGCTTCCGTTTAGCAGCGTGCCGCTAATCGGACTTCTTCGTCGCCTTCCTTCCTCTTCTTCTTCGTCGCTTTCGAGGCCCGCTTTTTGGGCTCGCGGCCGCCACTCGGCGGTCGTTTCGGAAGTGCGCCTTTCAATGCTTCCCAAGTCGGAATGCGGTGCGTTATTTCTTTCTCCCTCATTTTGAACACGATCGCAGTCGTGTGTGTGACTTCATGAGAAAAATTCTCAAGCAAGTTGTTCTCTTGCACCAAGCGACCTTTTTTTCTGACAAACATTTTTTTGGGGGGGGGGGGGGGGCGGGGGTCTGGATTTTATTCTTGCGCGTTCGCAATTGCTCGTGATGCAAGTTGATTGCGAGCGGCCCGGCGGTCGACCGGTTAGCCGCTCGACAACGCGGTGCGGAGGTGCAGGGTTCGATTCCGGCCGATTGAATCCTCTGAATCGTTTGTCTCCGCGTGGCAAGCGTCCCCCGCCGACCCCCCCGAAGCCGGCCGAGATCGGGATCGGCCGGAATCGTCTTTGCTTTCATTCGCGTCTGCTGGGAGTGGACCTGATGGACAAGCTTCGGAATTCAAATTGAACAAACTTTATTTTGGGCCCGGTGGACATTTAAGGCGCGCGCGCGCGCGCACACACACACACACACACACACACCCGATTTTCGAAATGCAAGCACGCAAGGAGGTCAAGCAAAATACACTCCCAAATGTGTTTTTTTTTTCTTTTCTTTTCTGCGGCGACGGTGAAATCTACACCTTGGAGCGAGTTGGAGCGCGGCCGCTCTCGCCGCCGGCGCACGCGCGTTCGTCCGGCCGCGGCCCGGACTCCGAGGCTCGGCCACAGGCGGCGCGGTCCGAAGCTCGGTCTCCCTCGTGACTTCGCATGTGTTTCACCAGCTTGGAATGAAACCTGAAGCTCATGCGGCACACGGAACACGACAGCGGTTTCTCTCCGGTGTGGATCCTCACGTGCTCCACCAGGCTGGCCTTCCGGGGGAACCTTTTGTCGCAGAAGGAGCAGGCGAATCGCTTCTCGCCCGTGTGCAGGCGCGCGTGCCTCAAGAGCGACGAGTGCACGCCGAAGCTGGCGTCGCACACCTGACAGGCGAAGGGCTTCTCGCCCGTGTGCGTCCTCATGTGGTTGACGAAGGTGGAGCGGAAGCGGAAGGTGGCGTCGCACACGCCGCAGGGGAAGGACTTGGCGCCCGAATGCTTCCTCATGTGGCCGAGGAAGGTGGACTGGAACTTGAAGGTCGCGTCGCACGCGGAACACGAGAAAGGGGGCTCCGCTCGGGCCGGCGGCGCCCCGGGCCGCCCCCCCTCCGCCTCGGCGCGGCTTTTCAAACGTCTTGGACCGCCGCGGGATTCGTCGCACCGCGGACGGGCCAAGAGCCCGCCGGCGCCCTCCCGCTCGGCGGCGTCGCCGCCGTCGGACGGCGTCTTCTCCTCGCCTTCGTCTTCGCTCTTGACCACGACGCACGTCACCGCCAGCTTGCCGAGGTCGGCCTCGTCCGCTCGCTCCTCCTCCTCCTTGACGCGGGGGCACCCTTGCGCATCTGCGGCACACGAGGGGGCAAAGCGCGAAATATCAATTTTGCTTTTCCCTTTCCACCCCGTTAGGCCAAAAATGTGCAGAAAAGGCCCAAACGAGTTGATTCGGCGTCAGCTACTGGCTCGGACGAGATTGTGCCACAAACAGGAGGGGCATTACACACACACACACACACACACACACACACGACGTGTTATTGCAAAGGCGTGCTCCTGTCATCGCCAACGAGCGAGTTGCAGAGGTTGTAGGGGAATATCTTCCTCTAGCACAGGGGTGGGTAATTATTTTCCCGGGGGGGGGGGGCAAATGAGAAGCAGAAAATATTGTGGAGGGCCGGGCCAAAAGTTAGAAATAGAAAAGGAAAATAAAGAAGATAGCACAATGTCATTTGACCGCTCTCCGACTCTTATTAGCGGTCCAGTTTGCGGAAAGTTTTTAACATGAGAACAATCAAACCATTCTAGGAAATGTTCATTGACTCGAGCCGCAAGCAATTCACTCCGAGCGTGGAAATTGCCAGAATCGGACCGAGTAAGAATCGCTTCCTTGTTTTTCAAAGTCTCGTAGATTTGAGTCTTTCCGACTCCGGGCGTCTCCTGAAAGTTTCGTACTTTGTTACCCGCTTCGTTTAATCCGATACATATCACTTTCATATCACAGCTACTGGCTCGAACGGCTCGAAAAGTCCTCATGCCCACGCAGCTCTCGCGATATATTCCAGAATCCAAACTCCAAATTGTCGCGGGCTGCATTGTAGTCGCGGTTTGCCACGACACTGAAAACAAACCCATTTTCTCATCGCTCTGGTATACTTTATTGATTATTATTCATTTTTTTTGGGGGGGGGGGTGGCATACGGCCCCAAACTTTGGTCGAAGCGTCCGTCGACGGTGTTTTTTTTTTTTTTTTTTTCAGGAACGCGAACGCGAACCTACAAGGCGAGGGAAAGAGAAGCAGACCTGGCGCGTGTGCGTCCGCGTGAGGTTTGAAAACGGCGTCGAGTAGTTGACGCTGTCGCCGGTTCTCCTCTTTGGATCGACAAAGCTCCTCCTCGTAGTCCGCTACGGTTCTTTCCAACACGGCGAAGACCTCCTCCACGGCCGCGCTCAGCCGCTCGTTGACCATCGCTCGCAGCATCTGGACTTTAAACATCTTGCCCGGACGACGACGACGACGAGCGCCGACCAAGCAAAGAAAGAAAGAGAGGGAGAGAGAGAGAGAGAAAGACGAGTCGACGGCGGCCTTTGTTCGCGGCTAACCGGCTCCGAGCTAGCTTGTGAGGCTAATGAGCAGATGATGGCGATCCTGGCCTCGTTATAGGTCACCCACAACAAGAGACGTCTTCCGCGGGATCGACTCGAGCGTTTGTTCTGCGGACGGCGTTCCGAACTTCCGATCGGGGGGGGGGGGCGCTTTGAGCACGCGCGAAAGGCATTTCCTGACCGGACCTGCTCACGGGCGTACTGCGCACGCGCAAAGGCCCGCCATCTTATGGCAAAAACCTCCACCGAACCCTCAGAGGCCAAATTGTCGCCGCTCCTCGCCGTTTTTCGTCCATCGCGCTGCCCCTTTTCGTCTCCGATTGACCTCGCTTGTCCGTGTGGTGTGGGTGAAACTTGTCCCCCCCCCCTGTGAAAAGAGTCTCCTCTTCAGTGGGCTCGATGATTTTACAGTGCGACAATAGAAAAAGATCCCCCCCCCTTAGTTGTAGAATTAAAAACTAAAGTCCAAAATACTGCCAAACAGTCAAGATATGAATTTCAGGCAGAAGATTTCTTGTTGGCATCAAAGAAGGAATCCAGTCCAACTATTTTTTGATGTCTGCACCCCTCCTCGCCTGGAGAGGGAATTCTGCTGAATCTTGCGTCTGCAATGAAGCGGCAAAACGCGGTCCGCCTTTGGATCCGTCTCGGGGGGGGGGGGGGCATTTAATCCTGTACTGAAAACCGGGCAAACTCCGAAAAACAAATTGCGCTGGGATCGGTTTGAGCGACTGCCCCCCGCCGAAATGGATCAAAGCAGCATTCATACTCCACAAACGCCACCTTCAACACGTCGCTGCCTTGAGACTCGTGGGGGCAGAGAACACACCGGTGCCGAGAAAAACATTTTGATCCGACTTGCCCTTGAAAATGTTCTTTTTAGCTCTCGGTTTTTATTTTCCTTCAACGAAAGGTTCTCCCGATCGCATTCTTCCAAAGGTGCGACTCGGGCACTACTCCGCTCGGTCGCGCCACGAGAAGTCCGATCTACACGGCCAAGTGCATTTGCGCGCCGCCGCCCTCGCCGGCGACGCACGCGTGTTTGTCCAGTTGATACTTGTAGGCGAACGTTTGCCGGCACAGCCGACAGCCGAAGGGTTTCTCCCCCGTGTGCGTCCTGCCGTGCGTCACCAGGCTGCTCTTGGCCGAGAACCTCTGACCGCAGACGGCGCAGGAGAAGGCTTTCTCGCCCGTGTGCGTCACGGCGTGGATGCGCAGGTGCTCCTTCTGCGCAAAGGTTTTGCCGCACTCGGAGCAGGCGAAGGGTCTCTCGCCCGTGTGCGTTCGCGTGTGGTTGGCCAGCTTGGAGTGAAATCGGAACCTGGCGTGGCACACGGAGCAGGAGAAGGGCTTCTCTCCCGTGTGAATCCTGGTGTGCTCTTTCAAGCTGGTCTTCCTGGGGAAACGCTTGCCGCAGACGGAGCAGCAGAAGGGCTTCTCGCCCGTGTGCGAGCGCATGTGCCGCAGCAGCGACGAGCGCACGGCGAAGCGCGCGCCGCAGGCCTGGCAGGCGAAGGGCTTCTCGCCCGTGTGCGTTCTGGCGTGGTTGACGAAGGTGGAGCGGAAGCGGAAGGTCATGCCGCACTCCGAGCACGAGAAGGGCTCGTCGCCGGCGTGGACGCGGCCGTGCCGGATCAAACGTTCCCTCCGCGAGAACCTGGCGCCGCAGCCCGGGACTTTCCCCCCCGCGTGGCACTTGCCGTGCCTTTTCAAGTTCTTTGGGCAGGAAAAGCTTTCGTCGCATCGAGGGCACTCGACCGGCTCGCCGGCGCCTCCGGAGCGCTCCTCGTCTTCGTCTCTTCGGGCGTCCGCGCGAGGGGCCGCCGAGCCGCCCGCTGGGCTTCTTTGCTTCGCTTCGCTTCGGCCGTCGTCGGGGCGGCGCCGCTCGGCCGCGTCGTCTTCTTCTTCGTCGTCGTCGTCGTCTTCGCTCTTGACGATGACACGCGTGACCGGAAGTTGGCTCGCGTCCGGCGGTGGCGGTCCTTCAAAGCCGTCCTCGTCAACGTGGGGGCTCTCCTCTTTGGTGCGGGGGGGCTCCTGCTCCTCCCGCGGCCCGGGAGGAACCCCTTCTCCGCGGAGGTCCGTCCGCGGGACACCACGAGATTGTGCCACAAACAGGAGGGGCATTACACACACACACACACACACACACACACGACGTGTTATTGCAAAGGCGTGTTCCTGTCATCGCCAACGAGCGAGTTGCAGAGGTTGTAGGGGAATATCTTCCTCCAGCACAAGAACACGCCAGACCTGTTTGAAATGTGACATGATCAGTGGCGGTCCTGGGGGAAGGGGGGGGGCAACGGGGGCCAGTGCCCCTGTAGCACCGATTCTGGCCCCCCCTCCGAGCGCAGATTACGCAGTCCCGCCGAGTCGCCGACGCGAAAGGTGGAACCAAAGTGCGTGATTTAACATTCTAGTCGGACCCTTTAGTGCGCCGCGCTACTTAAAAATGAGCGGGAAAATGAGAAGCAGTCCGCAGAGAAGGAAATGACCACCACACGAGTGCTATTTGCGTGTGTGTGTAACTTTTTAGTCTCCCTTTTTATTTAACAGGATCAATATATAAGACATTGCCTTTTTAAATTGGGATAATTATATGCATGTAAAACATCTAGCTTCAGTGTATTTGCAGTTTTTGCCCCCGGCAGGCTGGTACCATATCAACCCCTGGCTTGAATATTCTCAACAGATGGGCACTGCGTCTTGTTACGCTTGCAGACATTTTAGCCCTCCTAATACTGTTTTTTTTCTCATCACTGTAATGTTATGACTACAATTTCAAAGTCTGAAGAAATAAAAAGTCAAATAAGATTTCGAATCTGTCTTTTTAGCCCTGGGTTGAATGTGCCCCCCACCCCCTCCCATCAAAACCCCTGGCCCCAGCCCGGCCCCCTCAGTGAAATTGATCCAGAACCGCCCCTGGACATGATAAGGTGACGGACGAACCAACCTGGCGCCGTTGTGACCGGGGGAGCTTTGAAGAGCGCGTCCAGCAGATGCCGCTGTCGCAGATTCTCGTCTTTGGTTCGAGAAAGTTCCTCCTCGTACTCGCCGATGGTTCTTTCCAACACGGCAAAGATTTCTTCCACGGCCGCGCCGAGCCGCTCGTTGACCAACGCTCGCAGCATCCTCACTTTGCACATGTTCCCCCGCGAGAATCGGAACGACAGCGGGCGCGCGTCGCGAGCCTCGCGCCCGTCTTTGTTGGCGGCTAACGAGCGAAGGGGCTTCGAAGAGCGCCCGGGCGAGGAAATTCAAGAAAACCTCACGTGTCGTCTTTGTTGGATGAACGGAGCAAAAAGGCTCACTGCGTAAATGGAAGCTTTCGGAGAAGCGACGCTCGCTTCGACAAAGATTTGCGCGTCGGCATCAGCTTCGTGAGCGGCGTGCGTCGCGAACGTCCCGGCTTCTTCTTCGGTGGCTTCGACTTCTTCGCCGAAGAAGAAGCGACGCGGTTGCCGCATTGCTGCCATCTATCGGTGGCCTCGTGTCCTCGCGAGATGACGCGCTCACATCCAGCCTCTCGCGTGTCGGGAACACGCGAAGAAGACAGAAGGCGACGACAAACAAGTTCCCGGAAATGAACATGTACACTATCTGTTTTGGGGGAGTCTTTTTTTTTTGTGAAAATGTGCACATTTAAAGTGCGGGTGTTCTTTTGATTTTCGCTTCACCGTCTTCGGGCAGTAGCCGAGGGACACCCTGAACCGCTCGCCGGCCAATCGCAGGGCGAACAAGCGTTTGCGCTCGCACTCACGCCTCGGCTCAATTTTCGGGTGTCCCCTCACCCTGCCGCGCATGTTGGAATGTGGGAGGAAAGCGGAGCACCCGCAGAAAAGCCCCCCCCCCCCCCACTGCACCTCCGCATCGCAAGGCCGACGGGCTATCCAGTCGACCGCCGTGCCGCTCCTCATTGTACATGGCGTCAATTGAACTCGTGACCTTCGGGAGCAAACCAAATAGGGATCGCGTATCACCCCATCGCCTAAAAAGATTGCAGAACTGCTTTTTTTCGGCCGTATCGTGCAACTCTTCACATCGGTCTGTCTTGAGTGCAATTTTTGCTTTCCTTTCCCCACTCGCGGTGCTCGTCTTCTGTCCCGCAGACGGCCGTTTTATTTTTGCTCGCCTCGAGATGAGAACGTCATCAAATTTCAGGGCGAAAGGACGACACTTGGGAGTCCTTTCATTGCTGTCGGCCGGAGCAGGACGCAAGGGTGAAGGATTTTATTTTCCTCCGCCGCCCACGACAACGTTCCTAAGGTTGGAGGTGCGGCATCGGGTCGCCTTCGGGTGGCTCCGCAGTCGTGTTTGTTGAGCTGAAACTTGGAGGCGAAGTTTTGCCGGCACAACGGACAGCCGAAGGGGTCCCCCCCCCCCCCCCCCTCCCGTGTGCGTCCGGGTGAGCGTCACCAGGCTGCTCTTGAGCAGGAGAAGGGTTTCTCGCCCGTGTGCGTCACCGTGTGGATCCTCAAGTGCGTCTTCTGGCCAAAGGTTTTGCCGCAGGCGGAGCAGGCAAACGGTATCTCGCCGGTGCGCGTCCGCGCGTGGTCTGCCGGCTTGGAGCGCGAGCTGAAGGTCACGTGGCACACGCCGCATGGGAAGCCCCCCCCCCCCCCCCCATCAGATTGACCTTGCGCGAGAACTTTGGCTGGCAGAAGGAGCAGGCGAAGGGCCGCTCGCCCGCGTGCGAGCGCACTTGGCGAAGGCTCGCCCCCAGGGCAGGCAAATTCTTGGGTGTTCGTGTGAAATCTCCTCAATTAAGCGCTACAAAGCACCGCATAGTTACAAAATGTGGACGTCCGTTAATTTCCATGCACGCAAAACGTAAACGTGACTTTGTCCTGTCGCCTAGACAGGTCATCAAAGTCTGTCCATTCACACATCCACAAAACACCTTTTTCCTTCCGTCCATTATTACTTTCCGGGTGTGATGTCAGTCCGTTCGAGGTTTAAACTAGTTTTAGAAATTTTCATTACATTTACTTTTGGTTTTATGTTGAGTTTAGTCCGATTTCCCTTCGGTGACTTTATCAGAGCAGATTTGTTTTAAGGCGTTTCGTTTTTTTGAAATCTGAGCTTCTTGTGCCTTTTCATTCTTTACAAGGAAAAAAGAAGCCGCGGAAGTTGGAAGCCAAGGTTCCGCGATCCAACAACCGCGGTGAAGACCAAGCCAACTTGCCAGACAAAAATTTGCCGGGAGCGCTCCATCCGTTGCTTTGGCCCGGATGATGCTCACAACCCGCAAGGGACGTTGTGCGGATGAACAAATGAAGGTTTTGAAGCGGAACGATAGTGAGAAATATGTTGATGGTTTTGAAAAACAACAACACTGATTTTGATGAAAAACAACAACACCGTTAATCACGTGAATTCGGACGGCACAGATATCCTTCCATATTTCTAGGCAGTACTCGAGGGAAATAAGCACCGGGGAACGGCGGTTGCAGCGGCGATAACCCAAGTTCGCGTTCACGGCGTCACCGATCGCCGCTCTTCTCGGCGGCACACTCGTGCCCGTCCGGCTCCGACCGAGAAGCGAAGCCGCGATCGCACCCGCCACAGGCGAGCGCCTCCTCTGTGGCGTGTTTCCTCATGTGCGTCCTCAAGTTGCACTTGTGAGCAAAGGTTTGCGCGCACACCGAGCAGGAGAAAGGTTTTTCCCCCGTGTGCGTTCTCATGTGCGCCACCAAAATGGCTTTGGTGGCGTAGCCTTCGCCGCACACCGAACAGTCGAAAGGTCTCTCGCCGGTGTGTCTCCTCATGTGAATCTTCAAACTGCACTTGGACGAGTACGTTTGGCCGCACACCGAACAGGGGAAGGGTTTTTCTCCCGTGTGCGTTCTCACGTGGACCGCCAAGGTGTCTTTCCGGGTGAATCGTTCGCCGCAAGTTGAGCAGGCAAATGGTTTCTCTCCGGTGTGTTTTCTGGCGTGTACCACCAGAATGGCTTTGGTGGTGAAGCCTTCGCCGCAAACCGAGCAAGCGAAGGGTTTCTCGCCGGTGTGTCTTCTCACGTGGGCCTTCAAGTTACTCTTGGAAGAGAACGTCTGGGCGCAGACCGAGCACGGAAAAGGTTTTTCCCCCGTGTGCGTCCGGGAGTGCTCCGTCAGCGTGTGCTTCCGGGGGAATCTCTCGCCGCAGAGCGGGCAGGGAAACGGTTTCTCCCCGGTGTGTGTCCTCACGTGCGACTTCAAATTGCTCTTGGAAGAGAACTTCTGAGCGCAGAGCGAGCAGGGAAAGGGCTTCTCGCCGGTGTGCGTCATCACGTGCGACCTCAAATGCGTCCTCCTGGCGAACGCTTTGGCGCAAAAGGGACACGCGAAAGGCTTTTCTCTCGTCTCGGCGGCGGCGTCCGGCGAGTCGGAGAGCGCGGCCGAGACGCCGTCCGCTTCCGCCGCGCTTGGACTGCGGCGAAGACGCGAAGGCTCGCCTTCGGCGCTGCCGTCTTCGGCCTTCGCGACGACCTGAATGACAGGAAAGTGGCGGATGTCGACTTCCGCTTCCTCCCGCTGCGCCTCTTTTTCGCGCGGACCGCCGAGATGCTGTCCGGCCTCCTGGCCGATGCCCACTTCCTCCTCTTCTTCTTTGAGGTGGGGCGGCCGGTCTTCCTCCTCTTCCTTCTTAATGAGGGGCCGCCCTGGTGTCCGTGTCTCCGGAAGGTCTTCTTCCCTTTTGACGCGGGGAGGGGGGCTCATGTCTGCAGGACACTTGACAAAGAAGAACAAAAAAAAAAAGTCACTTTAGGCGAGTGTCACAACAGGCAGGAAGCCGAATCCGGTCCGAAAGCAGTTCTCGTCTGGATTTATTTTTATTTTTTTTGGTGGTCATTGTGCGTGATTTGTGCGCGGCATTCTCGAATGTACCGTTGGAATGAAGACGAATCGGAATATCTTCCTTACAGGTTGCTTTCCGATGATAGCAAATTTGTGAAACGAGGACAAAGATGAAGAAAGTGCTGATCCCTCTGTGTAGATTTTTGTTTTTTGATCATGATATGGTGCCGCGAGAAGTTGAGTGCTTCTTTTTCACCTTTCGAAAAATTGAAGGGGGAAAAAAAGAGTCTCAGACTTGTTTGCATTTTTGTTGCAATTGGACCTCTGGCTGACTAACATTTTGATGCAGAGCTTGTTTGAAAGAATTCTGTCGCAGTGAATGCTTAGAAGAGTCAGTTCACAACTGAAAACGAGGTACGCCAATAAAGTGCCTTTCATATTGACTCCTGTTTGATTTGCCTTCAATTTCCCCTGGCTTACGACCAATATGCCCAAAAGGTGGATGACAAACAACTCTCGTTTACTTACTCCGATGCTTTATTGCCATCGGTGTTTCTCGTCGTGACGTTGCTCGGCGTTTTTTTTAAACCCCGAAAGAGACTTGGAAACGTGTCAGCAGCAAGAGTCAAATCAAAAGGGAAGCAACGCCTCCCGCGATTGGGATCCGATAGGTTTGTCACATGCGTACTGACATCAGAAAATGGGCGACGTGCTCCGATCCCCGCGGAAGCAGACGGACGGACAGCAACAAACCACGCTGAAAAATCGCCTTGGAAAGCGACGACACTGAAATTACTCAAAGCGGACGTGAGCGTAACAAACCTGCCTCGCGTGGGTCCACGCGAGCGTCCGTTCGCGGACGCCCTCGCTTCCTCCTCGCGCTGCGCAACGGTGCCGAGATTTCTTCCTCCCGCGGGTGGCTCGTTTCTCCGCCCTCCGTGTGTGGTCCACAACGGCGGCGAGGCTTGCTTGGCACTCGGCTCTGCTGCCGAGCTCGCTCGCGACGCTCTTCGAGGCGAGGCGAAAGGCGCGTTTTGGCGGCACGGCGACCCGGAATTCCACAGCGCGCCGCTCGTTCTCGCGTCAAGAAAACACGACCAGGAGAAAAGGAAGAACAACAACACGCCACATCCGCGAAGTTGTGGCGAGATGGGTGAGCGCATAGGTCGCGGCGTCTCTTGCCTCACTTCCGCTTATGGCCGAGCGCCGGCGTTCGCGGTGACGTCAGCCCGAGATCTGTATTCTACATTCGCGGTTTCATTCGAAACACTAATAAGTAATAAAGGTGTCTACTTTTTTACCGGCATCCGACAAACCCAAGCGAAAAGGCTGACTGACGATAAAAGGGAAGGTTGCGGCCGCAGGTCGGCTGGCTGACTTCCGCCTTTTTCTTCTTCGATGGCGGAAGCTGACATCCGGTGCCGGCCTCTCGCGGTGCTACGGCGCAGCTGCACGCAACAACCCGGGTAGACTGCTACATGTGCGCTTCAATGTTCATCGCCCCGTGTTCGTGCGGCGTTTCTGCAGAGAATCCAACGATCAACATTTTGCCGCTTTTCTGACGGCGTGTTACGGATCAAATCGGGAACCGATTCATCATCAGTTTTGGTGTCCGCGTCACCTGAAATAACGCGTGGGCGCGCGTGCAAGCAGGCAGCGAAGAAGACAACGTTGTTGTTGAGCAAAACACTTGGCACCAGTTTATTTGTCATTTTACAGAAGTGAATACAAATCACATGCCATGTTTGTCAAGACTCTCAGTGCAGATATAAAAACATGCATCCTAAAAAGAGAGCGACAGACGAACGGAACGTCTGTCAAATGTTAGTCGGCTAACGATGCCGCAGCGGGTGCTCGCCTGGCCTAGCATTCACTTACAAAGCGCACCCCCCCCCCCCCCCCCCCCAACAGAGTCAGCACTCCTTTTTTCAAAATGTTTACTTTTTTGGACTTCTTCAGTTGACCCCACCCCGGACACGACAGGGGCGTGCGTGCGTGTGTGTGTGTGTGTGTGTGTGGGGGGGGGTCAATTGTGGCCACAACGAGATACATGCTATGCCCACGGGATGCTAATTCATGGCCACAAAATAGTCATAACACACACCACAAATTTGTACCCGGTGGCTACAAATTACCATTAAAAAGTTGTAAAATGATGTGAAAATGTTGGACTTGCGCCAGCGCTGCTGTCAAGCAATTCCATTAAAAAAAAAAAGAACGAATCGCACAATTGTGCATAATCAATTGCAACAATTCACATTTTTAGACTTGATTTTCTAAAAAGAAAAAAGGGCGACAATGCACTGCGCATGACCAGTTCAATGTTTTGGGATCACATGGAAAATCTCATTCGGGGCACTGAAATCATGTCCTGAATACAATCATCGGGCAGCTTTATTTAGTCGTCGTAGGAATGAATTTATTCTTGTGAAAATGTGACTTTTAATTTTTTTTTTCAAACAAAGAGGAATTCCCAACTAAAACGTTTGTAGTATTTTTTTCCCCCCCCTCAAGCTGTTCTAGTGACTATATTGCGGCCACAATGAAATGCTGCCCAAGCCCCCAGCACATCTTCTAAATTCTCACACACAAGCCAGCACGCGAACGCAACACCGCGAGTCAAGACACACACAATCACAACTACCGTGAGGCCGTCCGGGGCAATCGATCAAAACGTTTCTTGAGAAGCCTCGAGATTATACTTAAAATAAATAAATAAATACTTTTCGGGGGCAGCGGTTGTTGGGGGCGGCTCAGCAGGCAAACGGCGACAAGTAGATCTCCCGAACGATGGACGGTGACGTCACACGCTAGGAAGTCTTCGAGATACACAACGCGACACACGCCACGGAAAATAGAAAAGGAACTTGAAGCCCACCCGTTCAAAAAGTGACATCATCAGACGGAGGGAGATGACATGGAAAGTTGTTCCGAAAGGTTGGCGGAATTCATGATTCTTATCAGCCCGTTTTTGGAAAAAGATTTTGCGTGATTAAAGAACAACGGCAATCCGATATATGCGTGTGAAAGACGAAGCATTTGCCACAAAGGAGTGGGAGAAACTAACCCAAGGAATTATTTGTGCCCCCCCCCCCCCCCCGCCATCCTCACATTGTACACCGTAGTAGCCGTGACTTTGAATGAGTGTGGCTTGAAAAAAGGCGGGGCCCGGCCCGGTGAGCGACGCGGGAGTCGGCCGGAAACTGACGAACCGTTCCAGAGCGACTGGCCGCGGCAGCTCACGGATGAATGGCAAGAATCTCGTCGCTGCTTATTTGGAGCATCGGGCTACGAAGGTCTAGTCGGGCCGGCGGACAAATTAGACCGGAACCGTCGAGTCTTAAATCGTCGTCGTCGTCGTCGTCATCTTATGAGAATAAAGTCACATCTTTCTTGGATGAGTTGTATTTTGGAGAGAAAAATACATCACTCAAAGAATATTCCGGGGATGAAGTTGCATTTTTCAAGTCGCAACAAAGTTGTAATAGTGGGAAGAAAGTTGAACTATTACGGAAATAAGTCGTAATGGATCGGGAATCGAGACGTTGTAGAATAAAACGGCCAACATGTAAAGGACAAAAAGAACAAGACGCACTCTCCATAAAATACGAGTTACATGATGAGCATCGTGTATTTTGATAGAAAACAGTTGCAAATGACAGAAATGAAGTCGGATCCTTTGAGTATTCTTCAAAAAAGTAACAGGACAAGAATGAAGATTTTCCCCGCAAGCATCCATCGGAGCGGAGCGCAACGCAGGAGCGCCAAACTCTCAAGGAACAGCTCATCGCCGTGCCACATTGAAGCTCAGAAAATGTGACTTTATCTTCATACGATCGCAACTTTCACTCCCCGAAAACAAGTCCAAGTTGGTTCATAAAAGTTCGGCCTTTCTTGCCATCTCGTCATGTTTGCTTTCCGTTTCGGGTACGACGGGGCCGAGACATCGGTCGCGGTTGGACGTTCACTGATGAGACGAATGAACGGAGCGTAAAAAAAAAAAAAAGAACTCGGAGATGCGGAACGGAGGAGGCGCCGGCCCGTCGCGACTCGGTGACGGACCCAAGACGACGCGGGCGGCCAGAAGGCGCCCCCCCGGCGATCCCTTGGGTGTCGCTCGACACATTAGTGGTTGAAAACGACAGCAGCTCAATAATTTAGGCAATAAATAGTTTTCCAGCACACAGGAGGAGTACAAAACCTTTGTTCTCCTTTTCGAAATATAAAAATAGAAGAGGCGGAGCCTTCTCGATATACACGTCGGTGCCTCGCGTCTACAAAAAGCGACGACGCGCGCTCCGATCAGACGAGAGAGATTCCGTCGGAGACATGGGAAGGACGTTTGGGGGTGCGGGGGGGTGAAAATGTCTCCCAACACTTTTGCGACGCGACAACTCCCCCCCCTTCGGCCACACCGTGACGGGGCGGATCTGTCCCTCTCCAGCTCCCACAAAACAAACAACAAAATAAACGTTGCGGGGCTTTTAATAAAGACACAGCGCCGGATTGTATCAAAAGAGAGAGAAACGACATCGATGTCTCGCATTCACGTGTTGGGGTGGGCTCGGTGATGCGGCGTGGCCGACCGGCCCGCATCGGGCATGATGCGCATTTGACGGATTGTCCCCCTTGCTCTCCTTCCCCCCCGTCCGAGGGCATTGATTGATTGTTCCTTTAAAAAAAAAAAAAATTCTATCGACGACGGCTTGCGCAAGTTGGGGCACCGGTCGGCCTGCGCGCGACATCGGAGCCGTTTGAGGGCTGAGATATAGAAAAAGACGCATTGGGCTGAAAAACCCACGCAGGTCGGTCTTGGCCAAGGGACACGCAAGCTTTTTGTTTCGCTCTACCGTGTCGCTCGTCACTCAATTATTGGGTCAGAGGTTAAGAAAAAAAAAAAAAAAGCATGATGGGCGTCACCCCCGTCTTGGGAATCCTTCAGTCATTTCCCGCTCCCTGACGACTTTGTATCAAGTGGACTTTTTAGTCCACCGTCATGCAACTGAAATCAAGCAATTCGCAAAGAGGAAGCGAGTGAAGGATTTCGAAGGCAGCTTCCTCGGCGAGTTCATCGCGCGGCAACGGACGACTGCGCTCGGCTCATTCGCTGAGGTTTTTGAGGTCGCGAGAGATCAGTCAAAAGGTCGGACAACGGCCGGCAGCGAAAGAGTTCGAAGATCGTTTTGCGAGCGCAACTCCTGAAAGACGCCGCCGGGAAGGGGGGATGTTTTGGTTTTGGTACATTTGGCATATCTCGCTTTTCCAGCTGTCCACGAGGCCTCAAGAGGCCTGGCGGGAGAGACAATAAATGGGATGAAGCGTCGCGAGTCCTCGGCATCGGGCGACGCGACGACAAAATCGCCGACTCGCGGCATGTACGGCGGCTCGGCAGGGATTCCCGACGCAGCCGCGGAGTCGGACGCAGAAGAACAAACGGGCGGGCCGGACTCCAGTGGAGAACGCGGAAGGGAAAGTGAAGCGCATTTACAAAAGAAAACGAAGATTCGGGCCACCGAGCTGTCCGAGCGCGGCGCGCGGTCACCGTCGAGGTTTCAAAGGAAGCACGGCAAACGAGAGAGTTCAAAAGAAAACACGGCAGTTCGGCATCCTCGCTGGGGGGGGGGGGGGGGGGACAAAAGTGCGCGAACGGCAAACGGGAACGCGGGAAGAATCCAGTCCGTCGGCAGGGGGGGTCGGCCGCCTTCGCCGCCGCACTTACCGGAGCGGCCTCAGTACGGCTTGCTGTCGTTCTTGGAGCGCTTGAGCTGCACCTTGAGCCGCTTCATGCCGATCTGGAAACCGTTCATGGACTGGATGGCGGCCTGCGACGACACCGGGTTGTCGTAGCTGACGAAGCCTGGAGGCGCACGACCAACAAAGCTCTCGTTACAAACGCTTCACCAAAGCCGCCGATTCGGACGCTCGCGTCGGGGCGGAGCCAACGTACGGGACGGGGCCGTTTGTGGCTCGCCGTCGACGTCTACGTACCGAACGTCGTCACCGACGCTAAGGTCGATAGGCCTCGGACGCTCCTTCCCCGCGTCGTATTTAAGAACCCGTTCGGGGGAGAAGCGTTACTACGGCGGACGGCCTATCGTGTTATCGGGTCACGTTCGCGTTTCTCCCCCTCGAACGGATCTTTTGTTCCGGACTCCCGACATACCGGCATGCCGTTTTTCGAGCCGCCTCCAGCGCGCCGCGTTTACGTCGCATTCCACGTTGACGCGACGTCATGTCGGCGTGGATATTGACGTCCCGCAAAAAGGCGGGAGGCGCCTAATTTCCAGCACGTCTAACGTCGATACGCCTCTCGCGTACGGCACCGAAGGCGATGCATTTCTCAGCGCCGAGCCGCCCGGGATGACGTGGCGCTTCGGCGTCTCATCTCTCGTTCCGCACGTTACACGTTTCAGTGGCGCAAACTGACCAAAACACTTGCTGAGGTTGGTCTGCTTGTCAATGAAGACCTTGGCGGAGATGACGTTGCCGAAGGGCATGAACATCTGGAGCAGGTCCTGGTCGCCAAACTCTTGAGGCAGGTGGTAAATGAACAGGTTGGCCCCTTCCGGACCTGCAAAGGAGAAAGAGAAGCTTGCAACGTGCCAAAGCCTTCCGAGAGTCTCCGCCGCCCGGTCGGGAGCGAAGCCCCGGACGACGCGGCGGCGGGGAAAACTTTGACGAACGGAAGCTCAACGTGCTCATCGGTGGCCACAAAGCGGGCCGAACGTGCGAGGGAATTACTCGTCGGCGGCCACGTCCTTCCGTCTTGAACGTTTTGGACACGCGGGGGAGCGGACGGAGGCCGCCGCTCGGCGTTTCCCCCGCAAACTTGCCATTTCCAAATTCACCCGATCGTCCATATTTGCACAAAAACACCCGCGGTTTATGATCTTTGGCCAGAGAATTATCGATGGCGGAGTTGGAGTGCGGGGGAGGAGCTTCGTTTGCGTCTCGTGGAATCAAGTGCTTTGCCGCCACCTTGTGGCAGCTATATGAAATTAAAAACCTCAATCGCTCACGGTGCTTTGATTCGCACAATTGGCATTTGTCGCTGACGGCGTAGCTTCAATGCGGTCACATTGCGTCCCCGCCGCGCCATGTCCGGGAGTGACCATGAAAGCGTAAGCTCTCATCGCGGCGCGGGGGCTCACCTTCCTTTTGGCTGCCCGCGGCCGAGACGCTCTGTTGCGACAGCAGGCTCTGGTTGTAGAGTCCCGGCAGGGCGGCGGCGGCGGCGTACTGCTGGATCCCCGAGTACGCCTGACTCAGCGCCTCCATGGTGCCGCCGGAGCCGTTGGACAGGCCTCCCGAGCCCAGGCCGCCATTCAGCGCCGCCATTCCTGCTCGGCACAAAGGGCCGGCCGGGGGTGAGCGCATCGATCGGACGCCGAGCCGCGCGCGTTCCGCACCCGTGTTTCCGAGAGCGGAAAATCGGCGGTGCGGGGAGACCAAAGAGAAACACGCGGAGAGGAAATGGGTTCGACGTCGCCGCCGCGCCCGGCCGGCGGTAGGAAGAACGCAAAGAAAGAGATGCCGAGCGAGAGGGCGAGAGGGCGAGAGGACGCGCCCGCAGATCCGCCGGACGCACGCCGGGATGCGCTACCTGCGAGCGAGCCCGCGTTGAGGCCGGCTCCCGTGCTGGCGGCCAGAGACTGCAGCGTTCCCAGAGACGCGATGGGGTTGACGGACGACGTGCTGCTCGAGGTGGGCGACGAACCTGAGACAAAGAGAAGGCCGGAAGAATCGAACGGAGAAGCGAGGCGGCGCGCGAGTCTCGCGAGCGCTTTGAAAAGTGCCGACACCCACCCCCCGCCCCTCTTTCTCCGTGATGTATGAGCACAAGTCACACATTCACGCGCGCGGACTTTTACCTGAGCTCGTTAGCGCACTTAGTGGACTATTTGATGTAGTCATGGCACTGGAGCCGGTTGCTGAAGCCTGGCTGGCGGTCGCTGCTGCCAAGGCGGCCAAGTTCTGCATGGCACTAAGACCTGATGTGTACAAGACACACACACACACACACACACACACACGGCATCAATCACAGGATGCCATCTTTCTGGACAGGTTCGAAGGCACATTACCCGAGCTACCCTTTCCTCGACTAAAGCCCAGTAAGTATGTTCAGAAATTGCTGCTTTCTTTCACCGCGCATTTAGAACGTCTCCAACTCGAAAGCAAAACGTATCCTTTTGATTTGGACTCCTCGGTGACTAGAACAGCCGAATGGTGAATACGCACGTGGCTTGCTTTCTCCAATGCAAATCAAATACTCTTCAGAAGGTTCTTCCCAGCCCCCACGAGAGAGGGTGGCAAAAATGTCCGCCTCCCTCGCATCCGGTTCTATCCGGTTCATCCCAAACGAGCCGGATGGGGTTTGAGTGCGGAGACTCTGCCTTTTCGTATGATTCGAAAACTCGCGCGATTCTTTTGCGCGGGGTCGGACGCCGACGCGGCTGTAATCGGGAGGCGCTCGCGTAGCCCAATTTGCTGGCGGCGGAGGTCGGACGGGCGTTCGTTGGCTTTCGCGCCTTCGTCGTCTGCGCGGCGAGCTCACATCCGGGTCGGCGTGTGACGTGGCGTACCTGAAGCGGGGTGCAGGTTGCCGAGCGCGTTCCCCGTGGAGGCTGACTGCTGCAGCAGCTGTAAGTAAATCTGCACACACACCAAACAGTCGCAGACAGTCCGTCATTTGGGGAAAATCCGCCGTCACAATTGTTTCGGGACCGGGATGGAAATCAGCGTCGGCACGCGCAATTATTCGCTGAATTTAGCCGCCGTTCAACTCTCAAAGCTCGACTTTAAAAGAAAAACCGGAAAATGATTTCGGTATCAAAACAATGGCAAAAAAAAAAAAAAAAAGGTTTCCTAGTAAATGTCTGCTGTGCGTGCTTTGGCCTCTGAGGGGCAGTGTGCCGCGTGGACGGGGATACACTCGCAAGAAGAGGGAGTCAGAAGAAAAAAAGCGACAAACTTTCTGAACGGAACCGGCTAAGGAAGACGATAGGCTCGGGAGTATCGCCGCATTAGCCGTCTGTACGCGTTCCCGCAGACTGCGTGCGTGTCAACTTTTGCAATTGGACGGTTCATCTACTCCCGTGCTAGCGCGAAGCTGCCAATGTCTCGAAAACAAAGCATTTCTTGTATTTGGATATAAAACGTGCGTTTACTTTGACGGGAAACTCTGACCGCGGCGTGAATGGAGCTACGGGAAGCTAGAAGACCGCGATCGCCGCAAGCAACACCCCCCCTCCCCCTCATTGAATCAGTTGTGTTACCTTGTACTTTTGGGGAATCGTCTTCACGTACGAATGAGGGCATATTCACGGAATGAGAAGAGGGCGAGGAAGCACGGGAGGCTTACCGCCAGGTACTGCGGCCCCAGACTTCCCAGCCCGGTCAGGTTTCCCCACATGGACGCGGCGCTGAGTTGCTGCATCTGCTGCTGCAGTTGAAGCGCCATGCGTTTCTGCTCCTTGTCCTTCTGCGTGTCGGCAAACTTCACCACGATGGGCGACGAGCAGCCCTGAAACGCGACACACAAACGCAACGTGTGGCGGATCCGCGGGGGGGGGGGGGGGGGTGACGTGGCCGTGTCTTCATTTGTTTTCCCCGACCGAGCCGGCGACTCCGTCGAACCGGACGGCAAATCCGCCGGAATTGAAACGACGCGGATCTGCGTGACGACGGGTGTTTGCGTATGCGTGCGTGTCGGCTGTTCACCTCCATGGTCTGGGACTGGTGCATGGACTTGATGGCGGCTTGGGCCATCTGCCTGGCCGTGAACGTCACAAACGCGCAACCTGCAACACACAAACGTGCACGCGTCTACTACAGAAATGGACGGACTGACACCCGGGGGACAAACGCCAGAGCTTGGACGTGAGTCCTTGTTTTTCTCAGGCCTGAAAGACCGTCAAAAGCGCCGACTTACATTCGCCATTGAAATTTCAGGGTTTGTTTGCGAAACCCGTTTAAATGATTGCCAACGGTCGATCGCTGGCGTTTCTTTTGGGTGTACGCTTCATGAATGGGGCTGTTTGATTCCCAAATGGAATATAGACGTCTCTGATCCGCTGGTGAAAGGACACATTGATCCTCTCCTCTTTCATCGCGAACTGCTTCAGACAACAAAGTGGATGCAGAAAATCGGTGAAGATTGCGCGACTGTCTGTGTCCTACGTGTTGCGTTGTGTTATTTTTGTTATTCCAGCAGCTCCTATATTCTGTTGCTCTACCTCTTCCTTTCATAACTTTGCTGCTGCGAATTGGGAATTTCTCCATTGCGAGACTAAGAAAGGTTTTCTTATCTTATATGCACGCATGACAGCCGCTCCGCTTGGGGCCGCCGTGCTCACGTTCTACCCCGTCCGACTCTGTGAAAATGTGCGCGGCGTAGAAGGCGGGGCCCCGGCCCGCTCGACTGAGGCGGGAGTCGGTTCACTGGCTAACTGTTAGCCGGTCGGCAAATGGAGTCGACCCGACGAGTCGGGGTATCCGCGTCATCGTCGCGGATACCCCGACCCGCGGCGACACCGAGACGAGACGACCTCGTGTCATTCCAACAATGTTCCCGCACGTACGATGTCTGAGGGGCGCGAGAACTCTTGTCGTCACCTCGGCTCAATCCGTCGGGGCCCCGAAGTATCCGACACTCCTCGATTTGTCCGTAGGGCGAGAACGTCAGGCGCATGTCGTTCTCGTTACACTTCTTGGAGATCATGCCGATGAACAGCTTTCTGTCCTCCACCGCTGCATCACACGTAAAGGCGCCCGCTCAAACGAGGTCGACCGCAGTCGCTCATCAACAGCGCCGAACGTGGTTGAAATGGAACGCGTTGAAGGATTTGTGCGCCCCCTTCCCAAAAACGTGCTCACCGTTATTCTTCTCGCTGTCAGCCGGCTTCATCTGGATGGGGTGGTGCATCTGGAGGAGGAGGAGGAGATTGGACGTCAATGCTCGCCCTCCGCGTTGGGCAGCTGCTGTAGAACTACGATATGGATGAGCAGGTGCATCCCGATAAATTTGAGTATCATCCCGACGCTCAGCTGCGAGCCGTGAGCTGTTCATAAAAGCGTCGCGTTGTGGGAGACGCCTTGCGCCCTCCCTCGTTTGAACTGTCTTTTTGACCTTTCAAATGAACACGATTGCATTCCGGGAAATGAATTGGTGAGTCGAGAGTGTGTGCGCGTGTCTTAATTTTATGATTTTTATTATTTCGCCGGAGACCGAGACCAAAAAAAAAAAAAAAAATCGTACGAAAAAGAGGGCAAACGAACTGCAGTTCCATTCAAAAAGCAAAGCAGATATAGAACAGGGTCAGGCAAAATGATCGGACGCGTTTGGAGGTTAAATCAAGGGCAAATAAAGTCAAGAAACAAAAAAGTGTTTTTTTTTGTTTCGAACAGTCCACATCGTGCCATTTTGCTTTGTTTCTTTATAATGCCGTTCGTTGTTTTTCGTTTCTTTTTCAGTTGCTGCCATGAATTGGACCGGTGAGCGTCGCGCTTTCATTGCGGAAACGTTTATCCAAACAAACGAATCTGTCGCCGCAACACGGCGAGCGCTCCCGTTTGCACTTCGATCTGGCTGGACGTGATCCCCGTACCAGCTCGAAACGCCGTCTCGTTATGGGTTACCGACTTCAGAGCTACCGGTTCCGCATTGAAACGAAAATCTAGCGGCCGACCTCGCGCCGCCAGAACTCCACGATGGTGAATTTGGGGTTTTATTCACTTTGATTCAAATTCGAACAAAAACAAACCGTGGCTTCCGCTTTTTGAATTGAAGTTCTGAAAAAGAGAGACTTGCCCCATCCCATCCCACCTTATTGAGATGCATCCGTATCGCACGTCGATCAAAAAGTAGACTCATCTTAAGCCGACGTCATATTTTGCTGAACGGCGAATCCCTCAGATACCAAATACTATTCCGCAGGCATTGGTTCACATTCAAAATTTCCCTTTCCTCTGTCTGCTAAACTTTTGCTTTGCCCCCCCCCTCCAAAAAAACCCCCCAAAACAAAACATTGACTGTGACATTTTAGCAGAGCAAGTGGAATAAAAGAGCTGTTATGCATCACTGCAAATATCACCAAATGCGAGGTGAAGCTTGCTTGCTTTTGCCACTCAGCCCCTTTTCGAAGTACAATCGTGGTCATGATCATTTTCTTCGCGGGGGTTAGGAACATTTGGAACAGGCAAAGAAAGAATACGGCCAAGCGCACAGAATCCGCTCACGAGTGGGTGAGCCTTCATAATTTCTTAGTTCCCGAAGAACGGTTCAAATGCCAAATTCTGGCGGAACGGAAGTGGAACGTCGAGACGAGCGAGCCGCATCAAGAAGGGCGGACGGCAGTTTCCGCGGAAAGCGGCGTGCTGCGAAAGGACGCCGCGGCCACTCACCCCCGGAAGAATCTTCATGTTGTGAAGAGCGTTCTGTGCCTCCAAGGCTGACTTGCGAGTGTAATACGTGATGAAACAGCATCCTGCCACGACAACACAGCAAACGCACGCACGGGCTCAACAAATGGCAAGTCGATGACGCCGTACGGTCCAAAGCGTCCGATTGCAATGGCGGCCGTTGATTTGCTCCACTGCGGACTGCGAGCGGCTTCGACAACGGAGGCTTATTTCAAACAGTTACCTCGAGAACAATACGAACGAGGCCGGTGAACTCAATCACCGCACGTCATTTTCGAGCATTTTGAGTGAGAATGGACGGGTCGCTGCTTTTAAATGGCCACTTTTTGTGCACGTGCATGCTTATTGTGCATGTTAAATTTGCTCCACGTACAGCACTTTGTATGCGGCGATGGCTGTTTGAAAGTGCTCGAGAAATACACTTGACTTGACTTGACTTTTAAAGCCCCGGGACTGACAGCAAAGACAATTAGGGAATCATCGAGACAAAAATCCGGCAATGTGACGCCCTCTCGGGCGAGATGCCGCGGGCCTTCACATCGAGTCGTCTGAGCGCTTCGCACGGATAATAAATGCCGCGAGCGACTTTGTCCTCCGGGTTCGGTTTCAGTTTTCTATCGCGACAAGATTTTCATCTATGGGAGGGTGGATCCGGAAGCACCCCCCGGTGGTTGAACGGGGGGGGTGAACGGGACCTCTTTGCCGTCACGGAGCACCTTTGTCGCGACTCACCTTTGCTCTGGGGCGGGTTCTGGCTGCGGTCCCTGAGAACGTTGATCTCGTAGACGGCGCCGTACGGCTCAAAGAGCTCCCGCAGCTGCTCCTCGGACCACGAGCGCGGGATCTGGCCCACGAACATCTTGATGGCGTCCACGTCGGGTTGGTCGGGGTGGTCCAGGGACCCGTTCATCTTCTTGCCACTGCAAAGACACACAAGACCCCGAGTACTGCAAATCATTTCTTCATCAATCGACACCATCTACGCCGGCGACGTAGCTGTACTTCATTGAATAGGCGACAAGCACGTGATATTTCACGCTCAAACTGCTCGATTTGAATGGTTTTGGCAAATCATCGTTCACTTTGAATTTGATGGCGGCAACGGGCTTCCAAAAAAAAAAAAAAAAAAAGCTGAGGCGTGCTCATCAAAGACCTGTTTGGAACGTCTCCGGGGTGAACGGGCTAACCGCTGTTCCCAGGTAGCCTCCCTGAATTGCTCAGTCATTCCCAAGCCGCAATTCGCCGAGTTTCACCTCTTTGCAAACAACGGCGTGGGACGTTTCGGGACAATGTTCCTCGACGCACATTTGCAAGCAACTAAGGGATTTCATCATCTGCGGTCCAAAATATCATCCGAAGGTTCCAACAATCTGCCAAAAAATCGATGCTGCATCCACAGGTGCAACTTTAAACCGCGCATCAAAAAAGACATTCATCAGCAAGAGCCAGAAAACGCCACCGGCGATCCCGAGCTCGTTGAAGACGGACTGATTGCGAGGTGGAAAATCGTCCCGTGGTCCGACGAGTCGGCATTTCAAATTGTTTTGGGAAATTGCGGACGCGTGTCCTTCGGGCCCAAGAGGAAAAGAACCGTTATGGACCCAAAGTTCAAAGGCCAGCATCTCTTGACGGTTAAGGGGCTGCCGCAGTGCCAACGGCACGGCTAACTTTGGCATCTGCCAAAGCATCGGTCGCGCTGAAAGGTCCGTCCGGGTTTTGGAGCGACGGATGCTGCCATGCAAGCAAAGTCTTTTTTCAAACCAAATGCCAAAGCGCATTCTTGCTCGTGACAAGAGCGCGGGTAGTCGACTGGCCTGCCCGCAGTCCTGACCCGTCTCCCGGTGAAAATGTGCGTCGGGCGAGGAAGCCTCAAACGCCAGAACGGAGATCCGGGACTGTTGAACGGCTTAAGCTGAACATCGATCAAGAACGGGAAAGAATTCCACCGACAAAGCTTCCGCAATTCCTGTCCTCACTCGGTTCCTAAACATTATCGAATGTTGCTCAAAGAAAAGGTGACATAACACAGCGGGCAGGATGACCCTGTCATGGCTAGAATGGATCCATTTCAGCGTGAAATATCTGGTCTTTGGGGGGTCCTAAAAAATACAATAAAATACGATACATGATTATTTATATGGCTCTTTCACAACGGCCGAAGCTGAAACGAAATAGCGCCCGGGAGGTGCAAACCAGACGGGCAATTGTACTGTTGCTGCCAGGCAGTGAGCTCACAACCACCGCCGCCTTCCCCTTCTGGAACGCACGCACCACCGTGGAAGTGACCCAAAACCTCCAAATGACTTCCTCTCCTTTCGAGCCCGTTAGCTGCAGCGCACAAGAGCGGCAGCCCCGTGTTCCAATATCGGTCCCGAATGAACGTGTCATGCTGACTGACGCCCGCGCACTTTCCAAAAGTTGACACGGGAATAATATCTCCGTGTTGAAAATCACTACTTGTGGAATCGCTTTTGAAAGCTTTGCTTATTCGCTCTCACCTCACAAGTAAGGAGCTTGTTTCATATTCTCATGAATTCGTAACGGAAACAATGCGGGCTCCTCCCCCATTCGGATCAGAGTAATCCACCGAGGTCGGATGGAGGCAAATTGACTCTTGTTCGTGTTTGAAGGAAGATGACAACCAGAAATCCTCTTTGGCTCGGTCAGCGTGTGGGTTTTATTCTTAGGCTAAGAATAAAATCCACAACAGCGAAGACGCTTAGCTGTTTTCCAGAAGTGAAGGAGCCTTCTGGATTTAAAGGTAAACACCAAGAACAGTGCCGCCGCCTCCCTTGGAATTGTGCAGATGACCGCGAGCCGGATCATCGCCGACAATGCGCGCAGACGACCAGAAATATTGTTCGGTAAGATCATGTCATTCGGGGAAGAACTTCCCAAACCACCAACCCCAAAAAAAAGACGACGTTCGGATTGAGTCCAAGTGCAAAGTTGCGTCGCGCAGGTTGCCACCTTTTTACAACCACAAGTCTTCCTCTTCCTCCTTGGTAATCTTCAACAATTTCAACCTGATGTCAACTTTGGCCAATACATTAAAGACGCAAACTAAACTCGCGGTTGCGCGTGTACATGGCAACACGAACGGCGAAGCGCCTCAATTCCAGCAGTCTAAAGTCCGAGAAAGGAGAAAGGTGACTCACACAGGACTCGGGTTCAAAGAGCAATGATCCACCATCATCTCCGGGAGAAAATCCAGCTTAAAAGACGCCATGGCGGCTTTCGGCGAAAGCAAAAATCAACACGAACAAGGACGAGAGCCGCCAAAGTCAACAAACGCGCTGCTCTGTGAGAAGTCAACAGCAACCGGATCCACACGTGGACAAACTGGCCGGCGGGGGACCGCGGTCAGAACACGGGGCCGAGGAAACGCCGGCCAAACGGAGGACGACGCCACGGGCAGCGAAAAGGCCTATGGAGGAAGCGGGAATGCTGGCGGGATGGCGGGGGGGGGGGGGGGGGTCAGAGGGCGTGATGGCCACAATCAAAATGCTGATGACCCACGGCCTTTGTGAGCGTTTCCCCTAGGCCAGCAGATCTGGCTGCAGCGTCAGATAAACAGCGTGTCAGATTGATGGCGATAAGGCCCAGTGGGCAGCGGGAATGAAAAGCGGGAGTCAATGCAGCCACGCGGCCGGCGCGTAATCCCCGGCCCGGCGGCCCCGCCGACCGACAATCAAGTTCCGGCCGGCTACGGCGGAGAAGGACGGGGAAGGCTGCGAAGTGGCGTCCGTGTACGCGTCCCGATTAGTTTGCGGGTGTGACGAGTGTTCACAAAGGGACGGACAGCAGACGTTCTGGGACGCTAACTGCCATCTTTGCGTCCGCGCCCGCACGCACGCACACACGAGATGGAGTCAAACCCGCAACCACTTTTCACGTCTTCCGTAAGAGCAAAGACACGCCTCCATCTATTTTCTTATGTCGGCTCAACAGCTTAAACGGGGAAGCGCGGACCACGCTCGCCAAAGCCACTTTGTCCAGCTCTTCCGCGGGGACGTTGCCAGGCTATCCCGGGGACGCTCTCTCTCCATTCTCATCCCATTCGGCCACCAACCGAAGCACATCGTGTGCAAAAAGCAGAGACCCGAGCCACCAAACTGGACGCCCCTCGCCACCGCGGCTGCGCCAAGAAATTCTGTCCTTCGGAGTTACAAAGAGAGGTGCGCCTGTGGCAGGGGTTTTGACTTTCTGGACCTGGATTTGCCACCTCCGAGTCACTCATCAGTGACAAATGACAGTCTCGGTTGAGTCCAGCCCTCACGAGAATCCCAATTACTCAGAGCAACGCAGACCAAACTCTGACACCAGTCATATAGCGATGGTTAGAATTGCAATTTCAAGTGTTAATTAACAAAAGGGACTCGTGTGCGTTGACCTGACATCATCACCGCCAAAGTCACATTTTAACGAGAACGAAACACAACAAATTCAACAAACGAGTCGCCTCGATTCAACCTTTGCGGATTACCGGGACGTGAATAACTCAGAGGGAGCGCATCGGATGTTCTTGATGATGTTGTGAGAGCAAGTTAAAAAAAAACAACTTTGGCAACTATGTCGGGCTAACGATTTGAACCGAGTAGCATATCCGTCACTCTACGGTACGTTGGGGTCAGAGCGGCCTCCTCTTCCCCGCGTGTTCGTTGAATGTCGGACGAGGAGAATGTTGGTCATCCAAATAAAGGCTGGAGGCGATAAATAGTTACTTCGAAGAGTTTCATTTATTTTTCTGCAGTTCACGAATCGATTCGGGCTCCTGAGGGGTGCGGGTTTGAATCAGGAAACGCTTCCAGAAGAAACACATTCATGAGACTATATAGAGACAATATGATAATGAGAGGCGGTTAGGTACGCCTCTCATGCGAATCCCGGAAACAAAGAAAGTAACATGACATCTGACCCGGTGTGGCTGGAAGAAGTTGGGAGCGGTGAGGTGAGACCAAAGCACCGCTACCCACCATTTGGTGTGATGGCAAGTTCCAGAACCCCCGCTGTGCATACATCCTGAGATAAGGGCTCTTCCCAGGGGGACTTGACAGCAATCAGGGACCGACCCAAGGTGCGGGGGAACAACAGAAGACGCTTGGGGGCCCGTTAATCGACCAAGGAGGAAGAGGATAAAGTCTAACACTACATACGTTGTTTTAAGTGTGCAAACAGATGTTCAGGAAAGAGACTGGGATCAATAGTACTCATTGTAGTGAAGCGCAGTCCCTCAATCGCTGCAACACAGATACTTGAGATAACAGTTCCTCTTTTGATGTTGGCATGTCCTCTGGAGGGGTCCTAAAAGTAGTGGGGGTGAGGGGGTACCAAAGGTGATTGTAATCACAGTAAGCAGGAAATACCTTCAACAGCATTCTACATTATTTCTTTCAAATCCAGCTAGCAGAGAGGAATCATATCTTAACAGGTAGAACCTCAAAAACAGGCCGGCAGGCTTTTCTCATCATAAACAAGTTCTGCGATCGGCTGACAACCAGTTCAGGGTGTACCCCGACTACCGCCCGAAGACAGCTGGGATAGGCTTTGGCACGCCTGCGACCCTCGTGAGGATAAGCAGATTAGAAAGTGGATGGATGAATAAAGTAGCTCATTCACATTTCTTTAAGTATTCATATTATTGGTAATATATTTATTCAAAATTAACCAGTTATTTAACAAAATACAGCTTGTGGAAAAGTTGCTTCAACTAGTTTAGTTTACCCATGTTGTTTATTCTTCATCAAGACGTATATTTGACAAATAAACCCAAGACAAGAAAGAGATAACGTAAGATCGTAATTAGCAATTGACAGTGTGATGTCTGCGGAAACGCCATTGATCGTAAACGATTGTAAACTTGCCACATATTTTATTAATAATCACGGGGAAAATTCCAGAAACAACCATGAGTTATGTGCGGCAATGTGGAGTCCTCACAAGGAGAAGTCCAAAAACACGAATGGCTCTCCGTTATCGTGCCAAGGTGCAATAAAGTTTGCAAGTTTGAACACTCTCGCCACTCCCGCGTTAGGAGCTGACATCACGTGCGCCCTCTTTTCGGATATAAATAGTGACCAAAACATAATTTATTAATAGTGAGCAGGAGTGTTCTCACTTGACACCAGCCACTCGCCACACACCGTGTACTCGTCGCATTGTTGTCACGTTAGGCCAACCGAGACCGACAAGTTTTTGACAGTCAGCTGCCAGGTGCGCGCGCACACGCTGCTTCGGGTCGCCGCGGCAAGGCTAGCTGGCTAGCATGCTAGCTCCCAACAAGCCTTTCTCTCAACTTGAAATGAGCAACTTACCCGTCTTTTACGCCACAGTTTATTTGACTGGCTTTGGCTGAGACCGGGGTGCCGTGTTGGACGTTGGCCGGCAAATGTAATGTTGTGTTGTGCTGTACACTTTCAAATCGACAAGTTTAAACGGCGACTACTCCCAACTTCCCAGATTGTGACAGCTAGCCGTTACTGTGTAAAAATGGCAGGCACTCGCCTCAGCTCGGGCCACTTCCATTGCACCTGTCCAACGGGGGTGGTTCCGACGGCTGCGCCGCAATTTCAGACATTTTTGTGAATTCTTGATCCGTTTATTTATTTTAAGAACGGTAATTTATTTAAAACGCATACTTCAGATGCGTCGTAATGAGAAGTCAGAGCTTTGAGAGACCGAGATGGTAGTAGACAATTTCCTTCGTGGAAGTGGTGGATGGTGCGGTCCTCTGAGGGGCACCACGCGGGACGGATGTTTTGCTATCATTTTTTTCTCCAATATGTAACATTTTTAAAATGTTCAAGCATCAAGTAGTTAAAACAAATACAAATTAATCGTAAATAAAAATAATAAGAAGAAGAAAAGGAAACCGAGATATGTATTTGCCCGAGCAGGATATTTTTACTTTGCTATTCTATCGTCACTTTTTCAAAGAGGTTGAAATAGTTTTTAAAGGCAATTTTAAGATCAATACTGAATGGGGAAAAGGAGATAGGCAATGCGCGTAAGAACATTTTAAAAACAATACCGCCTCCCCAAAAAAGAAAGTACAGTATATTTGAATTCGGCAGTGGTAATTATCTAGTAAAGTTAGTGCAAGAAGAAAAATGTATCTATATAACGTGCAAAGATTCAGACATTCAACGATTAAAGTGGCATTGTGCACTCACCCATTTTTAATATGCTTATATTTTATATAAATATATTTTATATTTATTTATATACTTTTCGTCTACTATTTTCTCCCTTTCATAATTTTGCTGCTGTAAATTGGGAATGTATCCATTATCAGCCAAATAAAGGTTTTTTATCTTATCTTATCTTCTCTTATCTTATTACAAACGCGAAATATCCATACAGTATCATGGCAAAGAATTTGCCCCATTCCAAAATTCTTTTTTGCATTGTTTCCCTAATATATTAAGGATTTAAAAAACTATGTTTAGATATACCTAGCCCTGTGTGAAAAAGTAATTGTCCCCAACAATCAGTGTCAGCAACGCCGGAGAGTTTTTAAGCGTGAATGAGGTAATGCCAAAGCATTTCAATCAAATTCAAGTCTGGACTTTGACACGGCCACTCCAAAACCTCAGTTTAATTTTTTAAAATGTCATTCAGAAGTCGACTTGCTGGTGTGTATTGTCTGGCTGTTCTGCTCAAGAACACAAGTGCGCTTCAGCTTGAGGACACAAACTGGTGGTTGAACATTCTCCCCCAAGATTGTCTCATAAAGAGCAGAATTCACGGTTCCTTAAATCACAACATGGGGTGTCATGGCTCAGTGGTAGAGTGGTTGTTGGTGGTTTGAGCCCCCAGCCGTTGCGACCATGTAGACGTGTCCTTGAGCAAGATTGTGAACCGCCAGTTTCTGATGCTGCGCCATCAGTACGTGAATGAGCTAACAGTGTGAAGCGCTTTGAGTGCCTGAGGTAGAAAAGCGCAGTACAGGTGACAGCCTAACACGTTGGCCGGCTCGATTGCTGCAATGCCCTTTACTTTGGAGTCCGCCAGTCCTCCATTAAGCGCCTCCAGCTGGTCCAGAATGCCGCTGCTCGCCTCTTGACTGGTACTCGTAAGAGGGAGCGCATAACTCCTACTCTGGCATCCCTTCACTGGCTCCCCATACATTTGAGAGTTATTTTCAAGATCCTCTTATTTGTTTTCAAATCTCTAAATGACCTCGCGCCACCTTACCTCTCTGAACTCATCCGCCCCTACACACCTGCCCGGCGCCTCTGGTCTGCGGACCAGACATTATTAGAAGTACCAAGAACTAAACTGAGGCTCAGAGGGGATGGAGCCTTTTCTGTTGCCGGTCCCTCTCTCTGGAATGACCTCCCACTGAACATTCAGCAAGCCTCCTCGCCGCCCATCTTCAAAACCCGCCTCAAAACTCACTTGTATTCTTTGGCATTTGACTCAGTATGACTTAGATTTGTTCTTGGTTTTGCTGTTCGGTGCTTTCTACCGTCTTTATTACCGATTTGCTTTACCCTTTGTTGTATATGTTAAATTGCTCCACGTACAGCACTTTGTATGCAGCGATGGCTGTTCGAAAGTGCTCTATAAATAGTTGAGTTGAGTTGAGTTGTACATGTTATGAAGGATCCATGTATTTATTATTATGATCATTATTATTATAACATATAACGAGTTATTCTTATTCGTACTCTTGTTGTTGTTATTAGTGTTGTTGCTGTTGTGGTTGTTGTCGTCGTTCGTGGTGTTGAATGCCCAGATAACAGATTCCGACGGCCCGCCCACCTGGTCCTCCGGTCCTCGTGACGTCACTCGGCGCTGGCGCAGGAAGTCTGCGAATGCAACTCGGCAGTCACATGACAAGCAGGCATCGCTGTTGGGACTGTTGAGAGACCCAGCTTGAAATCATGGTAAGCGGCTTGTTGACCGAGTGCCAGCGCGACGCACAAATGCCGATCTTGGCATTTATGGAATACACGTGCTCGTGTGCTATCCGACAACCCAGACGAGCGTTGTAACGCCGCTTGTAATCACGCGCATTCGTCATGCGGAGATGGAGGCTTGGGCCTGGCCAGGCTAGGCTAGGATAAGCTAAGCTAACAGCGACTTCCAGCTCAAGGCCAAAACATTTTCAATGCGAACTGCAAAGTGTAACGTGTCTTTCGTCGCGTTATTCGCGGCGTGGAACGAGCCCAACGTGTAATGTGTAGTTATTTGACGACTTAACGTTTGACGCCCGATGGATGTTGTTAGCTTAGCATAGTTTCGCTCAGCTTCTGTCAAACGTTATCGTGAGAGGGAGATCTCTTTCAATTAAGAATCGTGTTCCCTCAAAGTTCACTAAACCTCGAAATTGATTACTTTATGTGTCACAAGAAAGAAGAAACGAAGCGGCCGTACAATCGCTCAGAATAACAGCCGAGCCTATCGTTACACTAATGTCGATCAAATCTCAAATGTTTGGGCTCCACTTGCTGCCTTGCCCCAAAACGAGCGGCCTTAATTACAGTACTTCAGTACTGACTTGAGTACTGTCTGCATGGCGATGAAGTGGTTCGCTCATCTCCCTTTCAGTTCAGACTTTTGTAAGTATGCGTGTCAACATTTCCAGATGAATTGATCCCCATGAGATCAATGTTGCCAGGCAGAGCTTTGAGACACCATTTCAATGACACAAGTAGAATTCATTTCCCAGTGGATGAATCTTGACAACGGTCTGAATCTTGAAAACTGGTGGAATGCACCAATTTCAAAGTCATCACATACCATAAGTAAATTGTCGAGAAAATGTGAATGTCATAAATGAATGTCTTGGAAAGTTTGCTGAATTAGACCAGTGAGGAAGTGTTCATTGGGAAACTCCGGCCGCATTTATTCGCAGCACAATAAAATGCATTTGTTTTTATTTACCTTTTGGTGATGTGTTTAAATTACTGTATCCTAAGACATATGCATTTCCTTTTTACTCCAACGCAGTGGTTCTCCTACTTTTGACACAGCTTACCATCTGAAAAGAAATCTTTGGTTACCAAGTACAACCATCCTGACCAACGTTAAAAGACAGTGTTGTTGTAGTCCGAAGTGCTCATCAAAAACGACGCGGAGATTTTAGTCTCAAAAAGTACATTTAAAGTTTTATGTCAGTCACTCTGACATTATGCAAAATTTAAAGTTGTGTTTAATATAGGAAAGTTAAAAAAAAAAAACTTAAACTAATTACTCAACTCAATTACAAACTGTATGTAAGTCAATTTTAAAAAGTACCTCATTATAAAGTTCTAACACAAATAATTGTGGGTTTTATTCCTTCAAAAAAAACAGAACACAAAACATTTTTCCAAGAAAAAAAGGTCAGTTGTAGTAAATGAAAGCCATATCTTTTCCAAAAACATGGTCTCAAGAGATAAATTGCCATTAACTATGGGTTATTTTTTTTACCTGAGAAAATGAACACCTTAAGGGGTGTAAAAAATAATCTTATGAGACGGAAGTCATATTTTATCTGCATATTTAGTGAATAGATTCCGTTTTTTTCCAGTGTTAGCACAAATTTCAAGGCCATAGCGGTCCAACACAAGTAAAACTCATCAGAAATGTTTCTCAGCGTTTTGATTTTTATTTGCTCGTTTGATTGCCACCCACTATTCATTTCAGCCGACGACACAGCAGTCTCCTCAAGATGAGCAGGAGAAGCTTCTGGACGAAGCCGTGCAAGCCGTCAAGGTCCAGTCCTTCCAGATGAAACGATGCCTGGTAGGACCATTCCAACGTGTCGTCCGGTCATGTGAGCTCACGCGATTGGGCTCTCTTCTCTTCAGTCGGGAGGCTGTTGCTTTGCGCTTTCTTGACCTTGTTCTTTGCTCCCGCACGGGCGCGCCACAGGACAAGAACAAGCTGATGGACGCGTTGAAACACGCCTCCAACATGCTGGGGGAACTGCGCACCTCCATGCTGTCGCCCAAAAGCTACTACGAGCTCTGTATCCTCAAATCCGTTGTGTGGCACGTGGCACTGCGGAAATAGACAAACATGAAGGCAACTTGTGTTGCACCTGTCCTCCTAAGTGTAGCCGCTCAGCTGGATAAACAGTTGACTGGTCGCCATTGAAGCTCAGGCCACATGTGGGCAAACGGCGGACTGCTTGCCAGTCGAGGTGTGGGCACATACAGACAAACTAATGTTGTCCCGGTGTCCTAGAAAGGGTGGCGGTTCAGCTGCGATCGGCTCCAATCATGGCGCCCTCGTGAGGATAAGCGGCTCGTATCATGGATAGGTGGATGCTATGGTATCGGGGTTTTTAAAAAAAAAAACCCAAAAACAATATTTTGCCGGCTAGAATTCATCTGATACCGTTTCCGGTAAAGAGTGGAAGATCGGGGCCTATCAACTCAACATGTGGGCACATTGAGTTGTAAACTGTACGGTATGTCTCCCAACTCCTGGTGATTGGTGACATATGCAGCCGTGCTCTTAAGTTCGCATGAGCGGACCGACCGGTCGGCACCGCGACCTTCCATGCCTCGTGCGAATCAACGCCGAGCGTTGTGGCTCCCTAACGAGCGGCGCGGGAAGACATGGCCATCTCGGACGAGCTGCACTACCTGGAGGTCTACCTCACGGACGAGTTTGCCAAAGGACGCAAGGTGGCTGACCTGTACGAGCTGGTCCAGTACGCGGGGAACATCATTCCCAGACTGTGAGCGCCGCCGACGCCAGAAAAATTCAAATGCCAAACATTACAATGCAAATCCCGGATACACTGTAAAACAAAGATCATTCAGAAAATACGACCAAATCGTCGGCTGGTAGTGGCACAAATATTTGAAAATATACAGCGGCAATTTTTAAATGTGCTACACAATCGAGCAATACTCGAGAATAACACAAAATATTAGATGGAAAAATGCAACACACCACAAGGCTAAAATGAGACGAGACATTTGCAATTGTTCGGCGAAAAAAAATCGGAATAGAGTGCCAAATGATGAAATGAAAATTGTACAAATATTAGGAAATTATATTGTCAAGATTAGTGGTGAAAAGCTACGCAAATATGACCCCCAAAAAGGCAAAATATATTCAGGAATTTTATTTATCCTGGTAATGCAATTGGGAACGTACTTTTATTTTCAATGCAGACAAAAAGAAATTGTATGATCGCATGTTCGTGTTACGTCTGTGTCGAAATAGTTGAGCAACTGCAAAATGAAAGCTGACGCTGTTTATTTGGGGGGCGGGGGGGGGGGGGGCGCGGCAGCTACCTGCTGATCACGGTGGGCGTGGTCTACGTGCGCTCCTTCCCGCAGTCTCGCAAGGACATCCTGAAGGACCTGGTGGAGATGTGCCGCGGCGTGCAGCACCCCCTCAGGGGCCTCTTCCTCCGCAACTACCTGCTGCAGTGCACCCGCAACATCCTGCCCGACGACGGCGAGCACACCGAGTAAGGCCCCCGCCGGCACGCCTCCCGGGGCTCTCCTTGAACCGGACGGCCAGTGTTTTTCATAGAGCGCTGCCTTTACTTTCCGGCAGCGTCGCCGCAGTTACCTTGGGGGGGGGTGCGGGGGGGTGACCGATGAGGCGATTTGAAAAGCAAGTCAGATAGTTTGATGATCACCTGCGTTTAAAAGTTACCCCGAGTTGGCGTTCGGCGGAGGCCGATGTAATATGATGGAATCCAAATAGAAGGAGAAAGCAAATGAAAGTTTCCGTTCCCGTTTCCTGCGGGAAGAGTCGGAGCTAAACAGTCGGAGCTTCCAAAGAGGTCGCTGTCAACACGAGCGCCAAAAATGTTTTGCCCTCTCCACCAGGGGCTCAGAGGAGATGACGGGCGACATCAACGACTCCATCGACTTTGTGCTGCTCAACTTTGCTGAGATGAACAAGCTGTGGGTGCGCATGCAGCACCAGGGCCACAGTCGCGACCGGGAGAAGCGCGAGAAGGAGCGCCAGGAGCTGCGCATCCTGGTGGGCACCAACCTCGTCCGCCTCAGCCAGCTGGAGGGCGTCAACGTGGACAAGTACAAGCAGGTGAGCCCACCTGGAGCCGGCCTCCGGTTTTTGGGGTGGGGACAAAAGATGACATAAAATCTGATATTTGAGCATTTTGCAAATAATGTCAGGTTAAAAAGATTGGAAAGATACAAAAAAATTGTCAGAATTGAACACGATTAAATATTCGAACACAAACTCGCCGACTTTTTTTTTTTTTTTATTAGTCGAAATATTCATGTTTCCTTGTTTCAAAAAAGGCCATTTTGTGTGTTGAGTTCGCAAATGAATGAGTAAAAATGTGTGGAGAGTGCTCGTTGATATTTTTTTGCCCCTCTGACCCCACAGGTCGTTCTTGCGGGCGTACTGGAGCAGGTCGTGAACTGCCGAGACTCGCTGGCGCAGGAGTACCTGATGGAATGCATCATCCAGGTAGACGCGGCGTCACGCCGTCGTCGGGGCGCATCTTCCTCCTCCCTCCTCTTCCCCTTCTTCTTTCGAACACGCTCGGTCCTTTTCTCCTCGTCTGCTCACGCCAGGTGTTCCCGGACGAGTTCCACCTGCAGACCCTCAACCCTTTCCTGCGCTCTTGCGCCGAGCTTCATCAGCACGTCAACGTCAAGAACATCATCATCGCCCTCATTGACAGGTACGGCCGATTCCCGTCGACGGCGCGTTCCTGATCGGGAGAGCGTATGGAGCGGTGCGCTACGAGAGCGCCAACTTCCTGGTTTTTGCAGGCGCGAGTGACACGGAGATCTCACGAGCTGTTGATTTCACTTAGTCTTCCTGCCATCTTTCTCACGCGGTCGCCGCTGGGAAATTTCGGACCCACCGTGTGCTAAAAAGAGCTTGAGAGGCCTTCAAAATCAAAGGACAGAAGTCTTGACAACAGTTTGACTGCAGTTTTTGGCCTCACGTTGGCCGTTATAGCAGTAGCACCAAAACTATTTTGTGAAGGCAAACAAACAAGATGGCCTAAAGCCCCGCCAAATGGTAGATGAGCGGCAGTATAGCGGGGGGGGGGGGGGGGGGTGTTACACGTCGGCGCCAGACTGGACGGCCCGAGCGAGTTGATCACCGGCGTTTCCTTTCAGACTGGCGCTGTTTGCTCACCGAGAAGATGGGCCCGGGATTCCGGCGGAGATCAAACTTTTTGACATCTTCTCGCAGCAAGTGGCCACGGTCATCCAGGTAGTGTACTCGACTTTCGGGGCAAAAAAACCTTCCACCGCGTTCACAATGACCTTTTCGGTCCAATTCTCACTCCATATGTCTTTTGACGACTGTACTTTTGAGTCCACGTGACACATTGGAAGAGTTGTGTACCGTACCTTCACCTTCGGGAATAGATCCGCTGCCGAAAACTTGGATTTGCAGCCGAATCTTTTGCCACGATCATTGAGTCCTCTTTCGAAACATAAATACGACAATCGATTGATTGTCATTGCAAATTTTTCCTCGCCACATCTCAATTAAACCGAGCGTTTACAATATTTACGAGGTCTGCTGTATAGCTAATTTAGCATTTTCTCAACCAGTAGTTAGCCAATCCAACCACCAGGGGGCGAACACTTTGTTAAAAGGCTGCCTCAATGACAAGCCAGCACATCTTGCAGTTTGGGGGGGGGCGCACTTGGGCTCAAATCAATTGGTGGATTGGATGACAGCGATTCATGTGGGGGGGGGGGGAGTACCGCAAATATTGGAGAGGAGGAGCCAATGACTCAAAGGGGATCAATCAACCACCGTTGTTTGGGATTCAGGGCAAGTGACCTTGAGCAAGCTGTTAGCCCATTGCAAAGGGTTAATTCAACCTTGGTGACAGTTGATCTTTTCGTGCATTGTTTATTTCCAAATGAGAATCGAGCATGTATGGTCAGGTTTCACGTCGCTGTCAAAATGAAATGTTTCTTCAATCTTGTTTGCTGAAAGGTAGTGCACTAAAAGAGAGAATTGTGATCAAATGGATCGCGTTTATGAGTGTTGGCGTTTGAACTGACTTGACACTTCCAAACTGGACTCGAGTTGAAGATACAAGGGAGGTTTTCCTTGGCCAAACGCGCTCATGTTTTTATTCTGAGGGTGCGCGCGTGTGTGTGTTTTCACATGCAGTCACGTCAGGACATGCCGTCCGAGGACGTGGTGTCCCTGCAGGTGTCTCTCATCAATCTGGCCATGAAGTGTTATCCTGAGCGCGTGGACTACGTGGACACGGTGCTGGAGAGCACCGTGGAGATCTTCAACAAGCTCAACCTGGAACAGTACGTGAACGCGCTCGCGTGTACGCTTTGCCAGCCTCTTCCGCCGGGGAGAGCACTTTGAGCAGTGTCCAAGCAAGCGCTCGACGGAACGACAAATTATCCAGAGGTTTAATCCGATGCATCGATTAAGGGATCAAAGATTTGATGCTGCTCTGGAAGTACGGAGTCGTCATGATTGCGTTCATTTTTTTGGGGCCTTCTCCGCCCGCCCCGAAACATGTCACCATGACTTAGTTGCTCGATTTGGAAAGACGGAGGGCTGCTTCCGCACCTTTTGCCGCTTCCCCCCCACCCGCGTCCGGTGAATGGTCTGCCGCCTTCCGTGCGTCTGTCCCGCAGCATAGCGACCAGTAGCGCCGTGTCCAAGGAGCTGACGCGCCTGCTGAAGATCCCGGTGGACACGTACAACAACGCGCTGACGGTGCTGCAGCTCAAGCACTTCCCGCCGCTCTTTGAGTACTTTGATTACGAGTCTCGCAAGAGCATGAGCTGCTACGTGCTCAGCAACACGCTGGACTACAACACCACCATCGTGGCGCAGGAACAGGTGAGACCAGCTCGTCTCGTCGCTTTGCTGAAAGCGTTCGTCGGACTATTTTATTTTATTTATTTTTTGCTTCTGCGGTTGCGCTCGCAAAGCGACGCCGGTTTCACGTCTCCCCCCCCGCCCGCCCGACAGGTGGACGCCATCTTGAACCTGGTGTCCACGCTGATCCAGGACCAGCCGGACCAGCCCGCCGACGACCCGGACCCCGAAGATTTTGCCGAGGAGCAGAGCCTCGTGGGTCGCTTCATTCATCTGCTGCGCTCGGACGACCCCGATCAGCAGTACCTGGTGGGTCCGCGTTCCCTCGCCGTGGTCCTCTCGCTTTTGTTGCCGTTGACCCGTCGATGTGGATCGGGCGTGCAGATCCTGAACACGGCCCGCAAGCACTTTGGCGCGGGCGGAAACCAGAGGATCCGATACACGCTCCCTCCGCTGGTGTTTGCCGCCTACCAGCTGGCCTTCCGATACAAGGACAACTCGTCGCTGGTGAGCTCCCCCGCGGACGTGCGCTTCGTACGCTCCCGTTCCGCTTCTCCTTCCAGCATCTTCCGCCGCTTGGACCTCTACTTTTTCGCCCGCCACTCTTACGACTTGTCCTACTTTTCATCTGTGTCCTTCTCTTGCTCTGTCCACCTCCTCCTTCTTCTCCTTCCACTTGTACTTTGACTTCTTCAACGACTATTTCTCGCTTTTCGCCCTCTGTTGTCCTCACTTCAAACTTCTTCAGCGACTTAGAACTATCCCCTGCACTTTTTTTGGGGGGGGGTGTCTTTGTCTTCTACTCGTACCTCTCTCGCCAGACCTCATTTCTGTACTTCTACCGCTACTTCTATTCTGGGGGCGGGTTTCGATCCAATTGCCGTTTTTACATGCTAACAGTTCACTACATTCCCCAAAGTGTTGGAAAAATAAGCCTGCAAGTTGGTGGTTGACGACCTGTGAATATTGGGGGGGGGGGGGGGCGACTGCTTCAACTTGCCAACATATATGTCCTTGTTTTTTGTCCCTCCTTCAGGACGACAAGTGGGAGAAGAAGTGTCAGAAGATCTTCTCGTTCGCCCACCAGACCATCAGCGCCTTGATCAAGGCCGAGTTGGCCGAGCTGCCGCTGCGACTCTTCCTGCAGGGGGCGCTGGCGGCCGGCGAGATCGGCTTTGAGAACCACGAAACGGTCGCCTACGAGTTCATGTCGCAGGTAAGGCCGAGCTCGCCGCTCGGCCGACGCGCGCCGCCCGCTCTCGAGCCGTCACGCGCGGCTTTCTTCGAGTTGCTCTCGAGACGTCGTGACCGCGTCGGTCGCGTCCGGGGACTCTTGCCGCTGGGCGCGATTTGAGCGAGTGGCTCGCGGCGGCGCCTCCCGACCGTTTGACGGGCAGCGTTGCGCCGCCTTTGCAGGCCTTCTCGCTGTATGAGGACGAGATCAGCGACTCCAAAGCGCAGCTGGCGGCCATCACGTTGATCATCGGCACGTTCGAGCGCACCAAGTGCTTCAGCGAGGAGAACCACGAGCCGCTCAGGACGCAGTGCGCCTTGGCCGCCTCCAAGCTGCTCAAGAAACCCGACCAGTGTCGCGCCGTCAGCATATGCGCCCACCTCTTCTGGTCCGGACGCAGCACGGACAAGAACCGCGAAGAGGTGCGCCGCTCCGGTCATCCGCTAAGCCCATTTATTCATTGATGGCCTCCGTTGTGCTCTTTCCTTCCTTCCTACTGCCCTTCATCGCTTTCTTTCTTTTTCGAGTCGATTCCTGCTTTCTTTCATGCATCCTTCATTCCTTTCTGACCTTGCCTCTCTCCTTGCCTTCCTTCCTTCCTCTTCTGCCATCTGCTTTCTTTTGATCTTTTGCCTTTTCCTTCCCTCCCTTCGCGTTTCATCTTTTACCGACTCTTCTCGCCCCGCCTTCCTCCCTTTGTTCTTTATTCCTTCCTCTATTCCTCTTTTTTTCATTCCCCTTTCCTTCCATCCCTATTTTTTCCTCTTTTCTTCCATCCAAGGTAGAGTTTGTGCCCAACTGTTTTTTGCAAAGTCTTTGTTTAAAAAAAAAAAAAAAGGGGGCGGGGGGGGGGGGGGGGGCCTGACCTCTCTATTGTTGGATCGGCACCGTGAATGAATTGCTCATAGCAAAGCAGTAGGGCGACGAGACCAAAGTTGCAAGAGCAATTGAGAAGGCCACGAGAGCCACTTGCCAGTAAGCGGGCGCCCACTTGCCTTTCAGATCCGAGACGGCAAACGCGTGATGGAGTGTCTGAAGAAAGCGCTGAAGATCGCCAACCAGTGCATGGACCCCTCGCTGCAAGTGCAGCTCTTCATCGAGATCCTCAACAGATACGTCTGCTTCTACGAGAGGGAAAACGATGCCGTAAGACCGACGCCAGACGCAACACCGCAATCCAAATCGCTTCCGAGTTTGCACGCGCGCACCCAACCTCTGTTTTTTGGGGGTTGACACGATTTGCTTCTCTCCGTTGGCGCTTGCCGCCCGACGCTTTTGACCGCTACCGACATACGTGATAAAGTTTTCAACTGACACGAGGTACCCACTCCTCGCCATCGACACATCCGTAGTACCCGCTGCTTGTTGTGGACGCACACGATGCTTGCCGCTCTCCGTCTCCGACGCAGCGGCGCTCGACTCTCTGACTTCTCCCTGAGGTGTTTTTGCGGTTGTGCACTTTGGCGAGCGTAGGTGACGGTGCAGGTTCTGAATCAGCTGATCCAGAAGATCCGGGAGGACCTCCCCAACCTGGAGGCCAGCGAGGAGAGCGAGCAGATCAACAAACACTTCCACAACACGCTGGAGCACCTGCGCCTGCAGAGGGAGGCGCCGGAGGCCGAGGGGGCCGTCTACGAAGGACTGGTCCTCTGAAACCACCGGCCGCACTCGGATGCGCCGCACCCGCGCAAAAGGAATTCCAGCGTTGCCCCACCAAGAACTCCCGCCATCCATTTTATTGCCGCGAAGAAGACGATCACGACCGGTTGGCATTTCCTCTCGTGGAGCGTCTTCCGCGACCCCGTGGACAAGCGTCGGAAAGTCGAGCGAGCATTTCCACCAAATTGGCATCCATCGAGGACGCGGAATCGATGCTTCCGTGCGCGGCTTTTCAGGCGAAGCTACTTAAACCTACGTCTTGCCCGCCGTGTCCGCTAAGCCCCGTCTCCCCCGAGCACATGCCCCCCGCCGTGTTTTGTGCGTAAGATGAGTGGATGATTTGCAAAAGTTTCCCACTCGTCTTTTTTTTTTCTTTCTTTTGGCTCGGGAGGCGTCGGTGTGCAAAATCCGCCCCCCCCTCCCCCACACTTGTCAATCACACCCGTGAGCGATCCCAGTTCGATAGTTTTGGTCGTCATTTGCGAAAATAAAACCATACATTCTTAACAATGTAATTGCTTTTTGTTAATTCTGCAAAGGCACTATATCGATATAATAAAGTATTACCGTTAATATAAGAAGCGCCTCGAGGTTCATGTCTTGTATACATTATTTCTGACATCTTGGGAATGGACTACAGTGTGTGTGTGCGCGCGCGCGTGCGTTTTCTGCTTCCGGGTGAAAGCGGCTCATTTTTATTTTGGGTAATCGGGGCAAATTTGGGAAGAATCTAGTTTGGATTGCAAAGATTGCTAATGTCACGTGACCGCTGCATTCATAAAGTGCTGACTCGTGACGAGGCAGATCTGCCCCGAAAACGAGCCTACTTAAAAAAAATACGTCCAGTTGTTGAAGCTTGCAGTATGAATGTCACCTAGGTTTTTGACACAGTTTGAAGGGGAAATGACGTAAAATAACTGTGACCAAAATGTCAAATCTATTTACTGTATTTACCTGAACATTTGTGACATTCTGAGCGTTTACGGGAAATGGAGTCAACGAAAATCACAACTGTCTTTTACCTAAATATATGTATTAATTGAAGTAAGAATTACAAATCTGTACGTTTTACAGTTTTGTTTCACTTTTCATACGCGACCAATCAGATAGCGAAGTAACGATTAGCCCACGTAGCTCCAGGCTACAGGAACCTTTGAGGTTTGCTATTTTATTTTATGAGACGCCAACACACCCCCCCCCCCCCCAAAAAAGTCCCCGTGCCTTGGCTCATCTCTGTGATTAATAAGAGTATGATGAGGAATAATAAATACATTAAAATAAACCAGCCAGTGATTGACGCAATATTGTACACGCGTCACACAGAAAGACCATGATGGGATGTGTCCAGGAATGTTTCACAACCACTTCGGGTGAAAGGGAACATAACACATCATGAAAATTATTTTAAGCGGTTCGGATAATGGATGGGAGGAAGGGTGGATGAATAAATGGCCAGTTCAAAGTTTTCTACGTAATCAAGCTTTCGTCTAACCAGAAGCCTGAAAGGAGTTACTGATTTCCCACGTTTCCTGAATGGCACCGGAGGACACGCTCTGCGCATGCGCGTAACTCGAGGAGCTAAAATAACTACTTTTTTTTTATACATTTGAGCTGCCCGTCGTGTCGACGAGTGTGTCAAATTATACGCGTGTTTTATATATTTTATTTGCCTTTCTTTTGTGATGTATCCCTCCATCTGAGGACTAGTTGGCGTAGACGACGAGGCGACCCGTTTTTGTCGTCGTTGCAGACAGACTATGTCGACAAATAAAACAAAGAAAGTCAAAATGGCTACGAAATCTTGTCCCGAATGCGACCAACAGGTGAGCCAAAATGTCTGATTTTATAGTGTCTATTTATTATTTTTATTATTTTTTTAAGATGTATATTTCATTCCATTTCTTGGCGTTCGCTGCTTTGGCGGAAATACGTTGTGTGGTGCACACGTCCCTTTTTCTTCATTCAGCCCAGCAAATTCCAGCTCAAAACAACACTTAAAATCACATTTTGCCTGCAAACAAGTCAATGTCTTCGTCCTCTGTAACAATTAAATTATTCACATGTCTGTGTATCTACTTAGCGACAGTTAATTTGCGTCAACTATGAAGATTTGATATTTCAAATGGTTTATTCTTTGTCGTTGCTTTGTTTACAACACAAATTCCTTGAAATGTTTCTAAATTCCACATTCATGTGTACATTTGCCACCCAAAATGAGTAGTGTGTGTGTGTCTGTATGTGTATGTATATATATTTTATTATTATATTTTTTTAAATGACATGTTTATTACTGTGGTCGTAATACTGAGGCCTGTTTCGAATGTTTTGACGATTTAGATAAACGAGAGGGCCAAAATAGTAGTAGCAGCAGTTCTAAACACAAACACAGCATTTAGCATCTCGTAAAATGTCCCAAGTTAGCCAAGTAACATAAATGCAAGTGTGTTATTGGTAATGTACATCTCTTGGAATTTTGGATTTTATTCATACAAGATGTAGGAAAACAAGTTGGGTTATTTCCAAAGTTCAAATCCAAGTTCACTCCGCAGCGTGCACTATTGCACCCATGCACACGGTGTCGCTGTGTCCCGCAAGGCCATCAGGAAGCGATGAACTTGTGCTTCCTGTTTGTTTGTTTGCTTCTCAGATTCCCGTGGCGTGCAAGTCATGCCCATGTGGCTTCGTGTTCATCAGCAGGAAACTCCTCAACGCCAAGTTGAACGAGTGCTCGTCCACCAACGCGGCGGGTGAGTCCATCCCGTTGCTCATCAAAACATCAGCACCGAGGCCAACTTGTAGAGACTTAGCCGGAGTGGAAATCTTCACCGTCGCCCGGACGTTGAGCAAAAGCAACAACAGTTGACAAATGATCTCAATTTAGTTCCAAAGTAAAAGAAGTCCTTGTTAGGTCAGTAGCAATTTGGCTAGCTCCAGAAACCTATTCCGAGAGTTACAAGTACCCAAGCAAGTCCTACGGTAGAATGCGCCAAAATGAAGCCACACCAGTAATGGGGTCATTGTGACCCGGCTCGTGTGATGGCATGGCTCGTCAAGAGACTTTCGAGAGGTCCAAGGCCCTTTGGAGTTAGGACATAAATGGCCGGGGATCGCCATTCGTAACTGGCTGGATGCTTCTAATTCCAAGAAGTACGTGTAACGAGAGCTTCTCGACCCTGGAACTTTTGCTCACAGCTTTTGGAGGTTTGGATTGGAAGAACTTTCAAAGACCCTCCTTGGAGGGCATTGGGGGGGGGGGGGGGGGCGGATCTTTACTTGTTATAGTTCCAGGAACTCAAGAGAAGTGTAAAGTCCCAAAACTGTTTGTTTGTGTGTCTGCAGACAAGCTGGAAAGCAAGCGTCGCCGCACGGAGCGCATCCGTCGCGATCGTCTGGACGGCAGCCTGGCGTCCGTGGCGGCGAGCGACGGGGCGGAGGGCAGGAAGCAGCAGCCCAGGGGCAACGGCCAGGCCGACCCGATCCGCAGGGGACGGGGCCGACCCAAGACGGTCGGACTCAAGAAACACGAGGACGACAAAGGTGGGTGTGCGGGGGGGCGGGGGGGGGCGTGCTCGCCGTGAGCCCGGTTTGTCTGCCCGTGGGTATTGACCGCGTGTGCGGCGCTGTGTTTCGTTTAGAGAAACAGGAGAAGGAAGTGGACGTGTACGCGGGCCTGTCGGACGAGCGGGCCTTCGTGTTCTCGGTGGCGTTGGCCGAGATCAACCGCAAGATCCTGGCTCAGACGCTCATTTTGTAAGCGCCCCGAGCGGGCGCCGGCGCGGACTTTCACGCGGAGCTTGCCCTGACGAGGTGACCGCATCAAAAGCGGACTTTGAAATAACGCCCTCCGTCTCGACTTGACTTCCCCCGGGAGGTGGGCTGGTACTCCCCACGGGGCCAGCAACCTTTGGGGTGGGCTTCTAGCGGCTCAGTTACGAATGAGTGGGGAGATCTTGATCCCTCGACAACAAGTTCCAGGTACTTTTGTTGAAAATGTAACTCCCGTTTGCGATGGCTCATCCGCTTCCAGCGCATGCAAATGCCCTCTCGGTGAGAGCGCCTTTCCACCGCTGGCCCCGGGAGTCCTTGAAAGCTGGGCACCATTCTTTCACTTTGGTTCTGGGGCCAAAAGAAGACCCTCTTATGAGAGGTCCCGGAACCTTTGGGATGGAACTGCTGAGGAAATACAAGTTCCCGGAACTTTGGCTGGTTTGCAGGTCAGGAACGCGTGGAATTTCCAACCAGCTCTCCTGGAAGTTGACTAAAAAGAATATTCGATGCCAGTGCGATGAGATTGGGAACATAAAAGCCGCAAGTACTTCTGCTTGAAATGCAGCTCTTGTGGTTTGATTGCTTCTTAACTTCCTGCCCCCAGCTTCTCTCGAGTGCCACAACAGAAACCGAAAGGAGAAACTTTTGAGGACGAATGTGGAGGGTGGCGAATGTCGTCCGCATTTATTTTTGTCAGCATTTATCCCGGCCCAAAGAAGGACCTGCCAAACTACTTCGGGGGGGGGGGGGTGGCCCACCAACCTTTGAGGTGAACCCACCCGATCGGAACCGTTGAGTTCGAGGACCTCCGAGCACCAAGAATTGAGATGACCTGGACCTTTGGGTGGAAATCACCCAAAAGGATTTCCTTCTGAGGTCCCAGAAGTTGATTGAAAATTGGATATTTGACGCCAGCTTCTCCGTCGTGAAATGCGGCTCTCGCTTGTGACCAGCCGTTGACTTGTAGCTCCACCCCCCTGCGTAAATCCCTGCCAGGCTTGGATTTGCGTGTTTACTGTGTTGTCCTCCTTTGTCGCCGCCATGTCATTGACCTCTGCCGTAAAAATAAAAAAGCTTGCCGCCAAGGCCGTCGCCGTTTGACCGCCGAGTCACAGCCTCACACACAAACGGCACCTGTGTAAACAGTAACCACACGCACGCACAAGCTTCGAACTTTGTTACCGTGATGGTCGAGTCCAACTAAAAAAAAAAAAAAAAAGTAGTCAAACTTTCACTTGTCTTGGACTGGACACGGGAGGAACAACATCACAGTGAGTTCACTTATTTATTCTGAAAAATGTGACTTTTCGACGTCACCTGTTATCACGTACGCAATGAAAAGGCATCGACTGCTGCGTGGGTTGAATCTGACGGACGAGGACCTAGAAAGTGCAAATGCAGCGCATGCGTTCATTCAGCTGTGATTTGAAGTCATGTAAATATGTATTCCACATTGAAGAAATGAAAGCCGGTATTTGTAGCTCAAATAAATTTCAGAATGTGTCAAAAGTCAATTTGAGTTAAAACGGTCAGATTTGACTGGGTTGACGTTCAAGCAGATTGTTTTTTTTTTTTTTTTTCTGACGAACAAGACACTTCTCCTTTTATTGACGTGATCTCCTGTTTGTCATTCGTATCGTTGTTTTATGAGAGACTAAACATGGTCTATTTTGTACTTAAGTCAAGTACAACTTGAGACAACAAAATGGCAAATATTAGCAGGGGGTATTTTTTTCCAATTTTCTTTTCTGGGTGTGTGAGGAATGACCCCCGTACACGCTCGGCGCTCGTTTGCCGTTGTGGTGGCTGTCGCGGGTCACAATGCCCCACTTGTTAAGATAAGGGGCCCGATAAGAATCGTCAAATAGAAAAATGTGTGACCCGACGACGTCTTGTGCCTTGCAGGCATGGTTGGTGGCTGCTCGCTTCTCTTCATCCTCCTCCTCTCAGGTAAAACAAAACCACGCGCCATTATTATTATGATGGAGCGGCGACATATTGCCACCGCTCCGACCACGTCGGCACGGTGTGTCGTATGACGTCATCAGGATGTGACGATGTTAGCGGCGTGTCCTTGATGACGTGGCCCCCGACGCCCGCCGGGAGGCGAGGCTTTCCTTCTCCGCTAACCCGCGCTGGTCGGCCGCGTCGGCGCAAAGTCGCTCACCGCCGCCAGGCGGCGACTCACGCCCGCCAAAGGCGCAGGCAGCAACGAACCGCACTGGTCAAAATGAAGAAGACCTCTGCTAAAACGTCAGACGCGGATAGCGGGGAGAACGAATGGACGGGGGAGCCGACCGAGGCGTCGCTGTATTTAAAAGCGAATGAATGAACGGGTTGTTGAATAGAAGGATGAGTGGTCACCGCGAGAGTAAAGTTATCCTTCGCTGGCCAACGCGATGTTGGCTTCGGCGCGATCTCGGATCGTTCAAACCACGAAAAGCTGTCGGAACAACGTATGTCGTTGGCACGGTAGCTGCCACCCGATTGTCCAAATGACGCAGGCGCGCTATCATTGCTGAGGATTGACCTTTGACGTTGCTTTCAGGGTTGAGTCGAGCGTCGCCGCACGACGAGCGCTCGTCGGCGGAGAAGAAGGTGACCGTGACGGATGAACAGAGAGAATACCTGCGATGGCTCTATCGCATCGAAGATCGTAAGAACCGTCGGTCATTATGAACAAAGAAATGCAAGCGGGATTTTTATTCCCGCAGTTGTTACAGATCAGACAAATGCAAGGCCAATTCGGAAAACAAAATCTGACCTTTCGATGGAAAAAGGTCATTCCAAGATGTCATTTTAGAGCAAAAGCAGAACGGACCCGAAGTCCCAAATGTTCACGCACACTCTCAAATCGATTCCAGCGACCGTGTGGAAGTTTGTGCTGTTGGGTTTGGCCTTTGTCTGCCTTCTGGTCGGCTTTCTCCTGCTGGGAATGGGCGCCATGGCTAGCAGGTGTGCGCTCGTGCTCACGGAAGGCAAACGCAAACAAAGTAGCCTTGCAAACTTAACGCCGCAGATGCGCGTGCTCAGGAACAGGAGGAAGATCGCCAAGTACAAGGCGGCCGCCGTCGCCGCCCACGAAGACGAGACGTGGCCGGGAGGCCGGGACGGCGCCCTCGCCTGCGGCACGCCGTCGCCCCGGAGCCCGACGCGGCGGGGGCCTCCGCCCTGCAACGGCGACACCGGCGACGTGAAAGCGGCGAGCGTCGTGGTGACGTGGAAGGACGGAAACACTTCCTGCCTGTACCCTGAGAGCGAGGCCCACGTCGAGGCCGAGGTCGGGCCGCCCCTGCCGGACGACGACGACTACCGAGTCCGGCGGGAAGCCCAAGCCCAAGACGAAGAGGACGAGGTCAAGAATGGAGGAGACAGATGAACGCAAACCACAACATCGACCTTTTACTTGAGTTCCTTTTAAGCAGGTGTGCATTCACATTCACCGACAGGATGATGATGATGATGACGACGACCAAGATGATTATGTGACCGCAATCATGAAAAGTCAAAGGAAAATCGGCTCCATGACTCAATCGAATATCGTGCAAATCATGCGGTACAAAAGATAAAACGGTTGCGGTTTGTTTCTGCGCGTGCTTGTGAGTGAATCCCTTTCTCCTCACCAGGGCGCTGGAGCCTATCCAAGCCGTCTTTGAGCAGTAGGCGGGGGGCACCCTCAACTGGGGGCCTCCTCGTCATTTATTGGATAAAACATGAAAATAAACACCCTCCACGCAGGCTTTGGTAATGCACGGCATTGTAAAATTGCCACTTCGAGTCGCTGTTTTTTGTTTGTTTTTTACAGATGTCGGTGGCGCAAAAAAGAGAGACCGTATGATCGTTAAGATGCAGATGAGATATCCGATTGAAATTTTTGTCGATGAATCCAATGCGTAAATGAATGGCAATGCCGTTGAAAGGAGTGGGAAGGAGGAAAAGTCAAGGACGTTTTTTTGTGTAGTGTGAGCGCAAATCCGCATGGGGCCGCCGAATTCAGCTAAATCCGCCGACGAAGAAGAAAAAAACCCGGAAGTATGTTTGTAAACATGGCGGCGTCCGTGTCAGTCTCGGGTCTCGTCCAACTTCTGTCTTAACCTTCTCGACACCCCCGCCGCCCCAGTAAGAGAATCGACTAGGATTTCGTCTTTCGGGGCCACATGTGAGCATGCGGAGCGGTGGCGGGACGGCTGGGGCCACGCTGGCTGTCCTCCGCCTCCTCCGGCCCGACGGCGGCGGTTGGACGTCCGTGGGGCGAAAAACCGAGACCCCGTGGCCGCCGCCGCGGGGCCCGCGCAGGAGCCTGTGCTCGTCCGGCCCCCCCTGGAGGCTCCTGTTCTTCGGCTCGGATCACTTCGCCGTGGAGTCTCTCAAGGTCCTCGCGGCAGACAGGTCAGGGAAAGTCCACACGCGGTATATTCGGTGTTCCCTCAATTGTCGCGGTTCATGGGGACCGAGACCCTGTCGCGATAAGTGAAAAACCGCGATGGAGCCTTGGCTCACACCCCCCCCCCCCCGTGGAATTGTTGTGTCCGTGTATGTGGGTAGAGTGCCAGCATGTTTAAAATATGTCAACAATATTTATACTTTAAATATTTGAGACAGAGACTACAGCGGTTTCACATATCGACTTGAATCGTTCATGATTAAAACCTTATACAGCAATTGACATTCATCAGCATCGCCCTCTGAGAGAGACGAGACTCGCGTTGCTCTTTCTCTACGCTCTGACAGCGTAGCCGCCGTTAGCCTCTAGCTAGCTGCCGGCCAGCTATCCCCGCGCAGCCGATCAAGAGAGACGTGTTGTTTGTTTTTTTTTTTTCCCCGACCGGCCCAATTCCCAGACCGCGCACGTAGCAAACACAACGGCATGACAAAACGCCGATCAGAGAGTCGGCCACCTGACGAGACGCGAGGGAAGGTGCGAAGATGGGCAGCCAATCGGCTCATGGGATAAATCCACTTGCGCCGTCATCGCTCCAAGTTGCACCAGGAACCAATCGTGAATGAAATGACCAATCATAAATCCCGAAATGAAGCGCGATGCAGCGAGGGATCGCCGTATAGACGCTTTTGATAAGATGAACGGCGATGGATTCTCGGGAGCAGCCGCGTTCTCACGCTCGCGGGCTCTGTGTCAGGAACGGCGCGGGCGGCGCCGTGTCATCGCTGGAGGTGGCGACGCTGAGCGCCGACGTTCCGGTGGCGGACTTTGCCCGGCGCGAGCGTCTGCCGCTGCACCGGTGGCCGCCGCGAGACGTGGAGGGACGCTTTGACGTGGGCGTGGTCGTGTCCTTCGGTTGTTTGCTCCGCCAAAGACTCATCGCCAAGTTTCCCCGGTGAGCGAGGTCGCCATTCGAGTTTATTTTGTGCCGACGGACGAGCCCGCCGTCGTCGTTCCACGAGCGATGACGGCCGGTCGAAGCGCTCTGCCGCCATCTTGTGGGAGCCGTAAGCAACGACGGGCCCTTTTTCCGACTTCCGTCACGCTCCGCGCCATGCTGTCAGTCTTATCCATGCTCGCTTTACTACAAGTACGGCGCCGCGCGTTCGATCGTCTCGGCGACCGACGGCGCGGGTCCTATTGCGTTGCCTTGTCGGGTTTCGCACCTTCGATCGTCGAGCCGTCTTCGCGATCGACGTCAAAGCGGAACGAATGTACGGAGTCACGTCGCGATGCGGTCACGGCGTGTTTTTCTTTTGCTCTCTGCGTCAAGCGGGATCCTGAACGTGCACCCCAGCCTTCTCCCTCGCTGGCGCGGTCCCGCGCCGATCTTCCACACCGTCCTCAACGGAGACGCCGTGACGGGCGTGAGCGTCATGCAGATACGAGCTCACGGGTAAGCGGGAAGCGGGGCCGACTCGGGATGGGCGCGGAGCCGTCCGTTTGCCGGCGGGCGCCTTGAGGGTCGCCGGGCCTCGCTTGCAGGTTCGACGCGGGTCCCATCCTGAACCAGGCCGTCCACCCGGTGCCCGAGAGCAGCACCGCGGACGAGCTGGCTGACGTCCTCGCCGCCAAAGGGGCTCGGCTGGTCGGTCGCACCTCCAAAGCACTCTCTCGTTTTCTTTTTGTCCCCCGCGGCGCGGCGATCGCACCGAGTGATTCCGTCCGCCCCTTTTTTCCCGCAAAAGCAGCTCCTGGACACCCTGCGGAAGTTGCCCCGCAAGATGGCCGATAAGCGGGAGCAGAGCCCGGCCGGCGTCACTTTCGGTATGAGCCGCTCCCCGTCGGCTCGCCCGACGAAGGACTGACGTTTGCCGTGCTCCCGACAGCCCCGAAGATCGGCGCCTCCATGAGTTGGATCGTGTGGGAGGAGCACACGTGCCAACACATCGACCGCCTCCACCGAGCCATCGGATCGCGGGTGAGCCGCCGCCGCCGCCGCCCTCTTGCGGCCCACGCCGGGTCTGCTCGCCATTAAGATATCCTTTATTTGTCCCGCACTGGGGACATTTACAGCCTACAGCAGCTAGAATGTGGGTAGAAAGAAGAAAAAACAAACACCGTTCAATTAAGTGCAATATAAATACAAAATTGATCAATCGCAGCGCCATTATTTATTTATTTATTATTATTTATTATTTGCTTGACGCCTCGTCGGAGCTCGCGGATTCCCCAAAAATCTTTTAAATAAGAAAGATTTCTTTTAAAAACAATTCACCACTTGTTTTTTTTTGGAAACCCTCTTTCACTTGTCTTTTGAAATCATGTTTATGTCATCCACTTTGGGGAAACAAAATCTTCGTAACACACATTGGGATGAAAAATCTGTTTTGCAAGCGCTACATCGATAAAGGTGCAGCCTATATTTTCTTGCATATCTCTTCATTTTAAAAGGTGTTTTTTTTTTTGTTTTGTTCTTGTTTTTCCCCCCAAAAATATTTTTTCTTCGTGATCATACCTCTGGAATTTTGCTCAAGTGAATGATGTTTTTAAATATAATTTTCGTGTTTTCATAATGATTTTAGTTTTTTTACTGTATATTCAAATTATTTGAATGAACAGATATTTTAAAAAAAAATCATCATCACCTTTTTAAGATTTCGAGCCCGGTCTTCACAGCATTTCCAAAATGATTTGCTGGAATCATGCGGTTTAAAAAAAAAAATCGACATTTTGTCATCCGGGCGGCACGCCGGGCAAGCGGCGAGCGCTTCGGCCTGGCCGCACGGAGTTGCGGGGTTCCGATCCGCGCTGCGGCCTTCGCAGCTGGAGGTTGCGCTTCCCCCCCTCGCTTGGCGTGGCGCTTCTCCGGCCACTTGGGCTTCCTCCCACGTTGCAAATAAAAGCACGCGCGGCAGGTTCACGAAACGCGCCGTGCCATTGTGAGTACGAAGGCTCGTTCTTGTCGATGTGCGCCCCGCGATTGGCGTTTTCGGGTGGCCCCCGCCGACTGACCCGAGAGCCTCCGGCACGCTCGTGACCTGCCTAAGGAGAAGCGGATCAGAAATTGGATGGCCAGAGACTTTGTCTCCCTTTTTTTTTTTTTTTTAATTGTCTTGTACTTAAACATATTTTTAAAAAATCTGTCGAGAGACTAATCACCGCAGTGAAACAAAAGTCTCATTTTCCATCATGCTTGGCTTTTTTTGAAAATCTATTTCTCACCTTTTTGAGGAATCATCCATCCAAGCCGCTTCTTCTCAGGAGGGTGGCGTGCATGAAGGACAAGACTATTTTTTTGGGGGGGGGGGGGGGGGCCTTCGGAGCCCACCGCTGATGGCTTTTGTCCCTGTGCAGTTTCCTCTGAGGACCACGTGGATGGGCGACACCATCAAGCTGGCGGACTTTGCCGGGAGGTGTCGCATCGCCTTCGCAGGCCAGTCTCGCCGCCGTCTTTTGCGCCGCTCCAGCCTCGGCCCCCGTCGGGACATTGGAGTTGTGCTTTTCGTTGGGTTTTTCAGACGCGGGCGCGGAGCCGACGCCCGGATCGGTCAGCTTTCACAAGGAGTCCGACACGCTGGCCGTCCGCTGCAAGGTTGTTTTGCTTTCCCCGAATCATCGCCGGCGGTCGACTCGCTCGCTCGGCAGTCTTACCGTCTCGTCAAATGTCAGCATTTCATTTGTCCGGGGGGGTTCCTTTGATTTCCGTTGGCAAAATAATAGAGGAGTGAGCCGCGACGCCCGTTTCCATCATTGGCACCTTTGCGCGAGTTGACTTTTTTTGCTCGACGTTTTTATTCCCGCCCTCTTGGCAAATGTCAGAAATCACCGTGGTCCAAAGTCTTCCGCGACTTCATCTCGGTTGGCCGACGGGACGACATTGATCCATTTCCATTCGACAAGATGGCCGCCGCCTCCGCGGGGGGGGGGGCCAGAAATGGGCAGAATTTGGTCTCCCGAGACGCTCGGGCCACGTCCGGCCGCCTTGTAAAATGTCCACGTTAGAAGCGGGATTTTAGCTGCCGACCTTTTCTCGTCTGAATTTCTTTGCTCCCGCGTGACGAGCGTCGCGCTTGTTTTCCAGGACGGCTGGGTGGGCTTCAAGGCGGTGATCCTGAAGAAGCGCCTGACGGCGGCCGACTTTTACAACGGTTACTTGCACCGGGTACTGAGGCCGGGCGGCGCCGCCGCGTTCGTCAGTCCGCCGGGGGGCGGGAAGGCGTCGGTTGGCGAGCCGCCTCACACCCACCCCGCCGAAAAGACGACGGCCGAGCAACGTCGGCGACGCAAGTGACTGAAAGAGGGGCGAGAAAGCCACCCGGCCGACGCGTCTTTGGCAACGCGCCAATCGGAGCGCGTGAGGAATCGAGGAGCGGGCGAGGCCTGGCGTTCTCCGCCCGTTTGGACGAGCGCGCCGCCCGGCGGAGTCGAACCGACCCCGGGTTCACCGGAGCCCAGCTCATCCTTTTCCGGGCGTCGTTTCGCGTATGACAACATTTTGGAAGGCTTCTCACAGCGAATGTTTTATTTTTTATTTGTGGTCGTGTCAATATGCGTTACATCCGATAAACACAAATGAAAGTTAATTTGATTAATGGATTAAAAATAACACAAGTTCTCAGTCTTCTGATCAATTCACGCAAGAAACCATTTGAGCCGAGGGCGCCGAGTCGACACGGTTTTGGAGTCGGGGTCCCTGAACGCGGCATGACGCCGGACCGTTTCATTCCCGCCGAGCGGTCGTTCGCTCGTGACGCGCTTGCCTTAGTTACCGTGGTGATCGCCATCAATCAGAAGAGCAAACGAGTTCCGGTTTGATGGATGGCGAAAGCAAAAAAAAAATCCCTCCCTGTCATCTTGTAAAATGTCAGCACGTTTCATGAGTGACGTTCACTGCCACCAGGGGGCCACCGAACACTTTTCCCCCCCCACTCTCATCTTTCATCATCGCCATCTTGTAAAAATCAACTCGAGTATAAATTGTTAGCTAGGATGAAAACCGTCTCGAGGCGGCTTGATATTTTTCAAAATCGTCAAAAAAACAAACAAATGTTCCACGTTCATGTTTCGGACCCAATTCCATTCCCGCCATCTTGTCGAATGTCAACAGTTTGAAGGCGCGACGTTCATTGACCTTCGTCACAAAGCGCTTCCTACTCCAGTATTTCCCTTCTTAACTCGCCGAACGTGTGATCCGCCTCTCTTTCACCTTCAGAAACGCTTCCGAGTCGTGTAAGTGGTTAAAACGGTGAGTGAACAACAAGATCGAACGCGAACGATGATGTTTTCATTTCACCAAAAAAATGAATCATCATCTTAGTTTAGAAAGTGGTAGTAAAAAAAATGTTTTAGTGATGAGTGAGTGTTGTCATGGAAACGAGGAAGCAGTTTAACCGGATGGTCTGGGCCGAGCCCCCGGGCGGGCACTTCCTGTTCCCGTTTCGCCCACGTTAGCTACGGTTAGCTGGCTAGCCCACTTCCGGTTGAGGGAAGTCCGTCTTGGTGCTTTCAGACGCTGGCGTCGGCAAAATCTCGACGCGCGAATCCTTTCTGAAAGACAACAAGACCAAACCGAGTTTTAAACGGCGGAATGAGTGCGATAAAAAAAAAAAGCCCCCCAGCCCAATTGTTCAATCAAGATTTTTATTTTAAAAAGAGCGTGGTTTCGGTTTGCCAACAGCCTTCTGGAACAGATTATGCTCAAAAACCAAAGTATGACTGTACCATTCCCAAGTCCACTAAAATGAAGCATTCCCCCCCCCCCAAATTAAACTGACCAACCGTCTGGAACCCCCCCCCCCCCCCAAACGATATGAGCTCATTTGAAAAGCTAACGTCCAAACAAATGAAAAACCAACTCGAATGAAAAATCCCAAACTTTAGAAGCCCGATAAACACACTTTGGACACGAGCGCGCATTTCGACGAACTCACACGACGCCCCCCCCCACCCCGCCCCTACACACACCCCCGCCCCCGAAAAGAGGCGTTGCACTGGCGTCCCAATAAAAGTTGAGCTACGGCCCGCTTGAATGCGGCCATTCACCGCGCAAATAAAGAAGGGCAGGGGGCGGGGATGGGGGGGGGGCGACAAAGCGCCCCAGCAGCGGCGGGATCGAGCACAGGCGCGAGCTTTCGGCTTTCTTTTCTTCGCGCGCTTGTTCGGAAGACAAAAGACGAGCGCCGAGAGCGACGACCTGCCGACCGGCACCACTGAGACAAGGGAGGGGAGGGGGGGGGGGGCTCAGGGTAACAGCGGCGCGCGTGCGTGCGTGCTGTTGCCGATAGGGGTCGTCACCGCGGCAACCAGATGTCCACAGCGCTCTTGTTCTCTCACAAAGCTTCATTCTGGAGAATTCCTCCTAAATCACGGCTACGACTTTCGCAGACAACACCAGAGCCTTTGACGGCGCCCCCCCCACCTCCTCACGTGCTGCGTAGGCCCCCCCCCTTCGATGCTGACTTTTTGCGCTTCAAACGCTCGTTCGAAACTTTCAACCCTGGCTTGTAAGACTCCCAAGCTGCATTTCAAACCCGAGCCGTGTTTTGCAAGGCCACTTTGGAATCGTTACCCCCGATGAAAGAATAACAACTTGAAACCCTCCCACCCTGACGGTGTTGTGCCGGGGGGGGGGGGGCGCGGTCTCACCAGTTTGTAGTCTTTGTGCAGTTTGCTGTACTGGAACATGTTGCAGAGGACGGTGGACGCGGCTCTGGCGGCTTGCAGACCTGCGGAGCTGCGGCGCAGGGCGACAAAGCGTGAGAAGCGGCCCGCGGAAGCCGCGGGACATTCCAAAGCCGCTCCGGCGAGAAGCCCGGCACCAAACGCTCATTCGCCACAATTACGCTCCGAGTCATTAAGGTGCCCCCGCAACGTGGCCCCCACCTTGCTCTTTTTCCATACTGTACGGGGCCAAGTCGGAATTGCAAGGGTGTCCAAGTGAAAAGAAACGCCGTCTTGCAAAAGTGGCAAGGGACGGGGGGGTGGGGGGGGGGTGCTGTCACAAACCCCACCAAATGTCCACGATGGCAAAGACTCGCCGCCAAAGGTTTCAGAAACGAGGCTTCAGAACGGCGCAAAATGACATCGACGTTCGGGGATGACGCCCCCCCCCGCCCCCCCCCCCCCGGCCGGCTCACCAGATGCGGGGCCCAAATAGGCTGGGGAACACAAACCCGGCAGGTCGCAGGTGCGCTCAAGTTCTGAGAGAGTGGGCCGAGGGCCACTCGTGCAGGAACCCCCCCCCCCCCCCCCCCCGTTCAAGGCTAGATTTTCACAACGCAAACCTCGGTTTTCGACCGAAAATTTCGTGTGTTTTTTTTAATGCCTCGGATGACGAGCAAATTTCGGTTCTCGAACAAACGGAGCGCACTTGAACGCACCATTTGACTCCCCTCGCCTTCCTTACACGAGGAAGTGACGCTTCCTCGTCTCGCTTTCCATTGTGAGCGGACGTGTTCGATAAACATTTTTATTTTAAAAAGAGCCTGGTTTCGGTTTTCCAACAGCCTTCCGGAAGGGATTATGGAGAAAAAGCGAGGTTTGACCGTACTTCTTCCGGATCGGCTGTCACTTCTCTCGAAGGGCGTCAACCTCGGATTTCGCTCGTGCGCGTTTGTTTGAAGCTTCTTCGCGGTCGCCGTCACATGGCGCAGGAGCCCGTCGACGGCATTCGGCGCGCCGGCGGAACTTGACCGCCGTCGGTTTAGCGCCGACGTGGGTCTTTGTACGTTTCGGGGGGGGGGGGGGGTGTTTGAAAAGGTCGCAACGGGTCGCCGCCGCCTACCTGTTGTCGTGCGACGTCTTGATGCCCACCAGCTTGGGCAGGCCGTTGAAGTAGGAGATGTCGCGGGCCGCCAGGGAGCTGCGGGCCACCAGGTGGTTGAGGGCGCCGCAGATGTTGACCACCACCTCGCCGGACGGCGTCTTCTGAAGGCCGTCGGCGGGCAGCTTGCGCACCAGCACGTTCACCGCGCTCTTGGCTGCAACGGCACAAACACCGGGCCCCGTCGCCGTTCGCTCGTCGCGCCTCAAATGCCAGAACGCCGACGCCGGAGGGCAAAGGGGGGACCTCGTTTGGGCCCCCCTTAACTTTCCGGGGGGGCGCAAATGAGGCGAGTGGCCTAAAATGGCCGATGACGGCCGGGGCTCCGCCCACTTCTGAGTTGAATCCGTCAAAGTGGTGCGAGGCGTTTTCATTTCAGTTTTGTTTTGTTTTTTTGGGGGGGGGGGGGCATTTGCTGAGTTGTTTTGACTTCTATCTTTTAGGTGAGACAAAAAAAAAAAAGGTCGGCAAAACTTCCAATATTTGGTTGAATTGCCCATCTGAAAATGTTATCGAAGTTTGTTGCCTTGAAGTTTTGAGTTGGCCCAACTTATTTATTTATTTTTTAACAGCCCCCCTTCCAAAGAAAGCGGCCGTCTTCGGGGAGCCTTTTCGCCGCGCTCGTCGGTTAAACGTCGCGTTTGTTTGCCAAAGTGGCGTTCGGGGCTACATTTCCGGGGGTTGTGCCGGGGACCCCCCACGGAACCCGCAAACGGTCGCCGAGTTCGGGCCCCCCCTCAAACGGAGGACTCGCAGAGAGGCGAGTCGCGGCGCGCGACTGACCGACAAGGTCCTTGTCGTGCGCGTGCCTGGCCAGGTTTCTCAGCAGGGCGGTGAGCGCTCGCAGCTCGGCCTCGTCGGCGCCGTCCAGCAGGTCCAGCAGGGTGGGCAGCATCCTCTCCTGCTCCAGGACCACCGCGCTGAGCACCGCCGACCACTGAGGGCGAGCGACGGGACGCTCGGTCAAAGCCGGCCGGCGGCCGTTGGGCCCTCGGGACGGTTCGGGCCTACCGCGGCGTCTCCGGCGGTGAGGTTCTGCAGAGCCCCGACGGCCGCCTCCCCGGCGGCGCGGCCGCTCTCGCCGCTCCGGAGGACCCGCTTGTACAGCGCCACCACCCGCGGGTGCCACAGCCAATCGGCGCCGCGCGCTTCTCGCGACGCCTCCGACATGATGGCCAGGCTCTGCCGCCGCTGATGCTGCGAAGCGCAAAAAGACGCCGCGCGCGTCAGCGGCCGCCCCCGGGGCGGGTCATTCGCGGTTGAAGTGAAGGAAAACGCCGTTCCCTCGCTCCGGCGCCCCCCCCCCCCCCGCGCAGCGCTTCGTTCTACCGGGGGGCAAACGGACCGACGGAAAGGGGAGTTTCGCAACCGAGCGGCTCGCTAAGCGGCAGGAATAGTTGCCGTTCTTCGCAGAGGATCAAGAAGACGGCCGCGAGTATTCTTCTGAGGCGGATCGTCCGTCTACGCGCCTTTTTGTCTTGAAAGTAAATATCCGTTGTAAGTCCCGCGACCATGTGGCCGGTCGCTCCGTTCGCCCGTCTTTGGCCATTTGTGCGGGGGCGTGCCTCGACCGGCGACCGGTTGCTCGAAAAGGAACGGGCGGACGGTGAGAGGAAGGGCGTCGCCGTTCACGGCTGAGGCCCGCTATTGTCGCGAGTCATCGGAGCCTCGCCGGCCCGACTTGTTCTCGCCGAACCCGATCCTTGTTCATGAAGGGGGGGGGCCTCAAGCAAACAGCCGGCGCCTGTCCGGGACTCGGGCGGCCTCACCTCGGCGTTCTTCTTGCCGTACGCGGCGAAGCAGCCGACGGCCTTGGCGTCCGCGGGGGCGGAGCCTCTGCCGGGACCCTCCAGCCGGAGTCGCACCGAGCGGGGCAGCTCCGAGTACAGCTGGTAGGACAGATTCCTCAGCACGCACACCGAGTTCTCCAGACCCTGAAGGGCAGCCGCCGCGCGAAGATGAAGAAGAGGAAGAGGAAGAGGAAGGAGCGTGGGAATCTCGCGTTACCTTGTCATCGGCGTCGACTTCCTGCTGGATGTAAGACACCAGCGAGTCCACCAGACCCGACGTGTCCCTCATCTTCTCTCGCGCCCTCCGGTTGACCGAGCTCAGGTTTCTACGCGACAGAGAGTTGGCCGGACGCTGCGCAACGGACACGCGGGAGGGCTCGACGGCCGCACCTGAGGCATCCGGTGGCGTTGTTGAAGACGTCTCTCTCGGAGGGGCCGAGCGGGAGGCCGGCGCAGAGGGGGACGAGGACTCGGGCGCTGAGCTCCGACAAGGCCTCCCCGCACAGCTTCTCCTTCAGGTTGTCTCTGGACGACAGATTCCACAGCACGCCTGCCGGCGGGAGGGGGGCGCGCTTCAGCACGACGCCGACTCTCTACCCGTCCCCCTCCCCATTTTCAAGGACCTGTGATGTTCTTGCGGAGCTCCTCGTCCGCTTCGCCCAAGACGGCGACGAGGCGCGCCACCCCGCCGGCGTCGACCAGCGCCGCCTTGTTGTCGGCGTTGTCGTAGATGAGGTTGCGCGCGGCGCCCGTGGCCATGCGCCGCACCTCCGGGTCGTCGCTGGAGAAAAGCCCAACCAGAGCCGGGATGCCCCGCAGGAGGCGCGCCTGGCGGGACGCCGCGACCGGCGTTGGCGACGCGGCGGTAAAAAAAAAACCACGACGGCGAGTCGGGGGGTCGCCTACCTCCTTTTTGCTCTCGTCGCTGTGGTAAGACCGGTGCTGAAGGTAGGCGGCTCCCAGAATCTGCAGCGCGGCGTCGGGCTCCGACAAATACCCGACGGCGGTGCGCATGTCCAGACCTCGCATCCTACGCACGAGGGCGACACGGCGACGGTCTCCGTCAAAAAGAAGAAGGTCCTTCCGCGGGACGTCACGCCCTCGACGGGAAATGTGGAAAAGCGAGCCGCTCACCCCCCCGGCAGATCGTCGCTGCGAACGGACGCCCCGTCGGCGACGTCCAATCCTTTGCCCGCGCTCCCGACGCTGCGCAGGGACGCCGCCCTCTGCAGGGAGGCCACGTGCCGCGCGGCACTTGGGTAGCCCGGAGCCAGGCCGGGGCGGTGGACGTGCCACTGCGGGGCGCGCTGACCCCCCCAGCCGTCGTGGCCGTAGGCGGCGCCGTGCTGCTGTCGGTTGGCGATGCGGCTGATGGTGCGGTGCGAGGGGCCCCGGTAGGTCGAGTGCGGCGGCATCTCCTCGTCGGGCCAGTAGCCGGCCGGCGGGCCCCGGGGGGCCAGGGTGCCGCTGAGGGTGCGCCTCAGGCCGGGGGGCGGCGGGATCAGGTACTCCAAGGGCGGCGGGGCCCAGCGATCGCTCATCTCGGCCTGGCACAGCGACTTGGCGCGCCGGCCGCCGTGCGTTTGGAAGCCGCTCCGCGCCACGCTGACCCGCACCTTGGACGAGGTCTCCGTCGCCGAGCGGGACGAGAAGCCGCGGGACGGCATCGTGGCCACCTGGGGGGGGCGCCGACGCTCGCGTTATGCCGATCGATTTTCACCACGCGCGCTCTCGCGGGTCAGAGCCCGCGTTGGCAATCTGACGGATGACCCCCCCCCCCGGTCACGACGGGAACGCCGGCCACATTTTCGGGGGGGTTGACCGCCGGCAAATTTAGGCCCAGAGCAAAGCGCTCGGCCCCCATTTTGACTTGCAAAAAGTTCCCCGGTGTCCCGCAAGGCGCTTTCCCACCTCCGGCGTGTTCCTTCTTGCCAGGAAGCGGCGTCCACAAGCAGGAAGCTGACTTTTGGCCTTTGCATTGTCGCTGCGGCCAATCGAAAGCAACGCGTCGACATCCTGCTTGCATCCGCCCCCCCCCCCCCTTTCCCCCTCCCCCGATGTCATTGTTCTCGCTTTAATCGCAGCTGCGGCAAAAACAAAAAGGGCGACGCAGAGTCCTTGGACCGGTGACGGGTTTCGACGCTCTTTGCTTTCCTCTTGGACACGCAGGGCGTGCTCGCTCAGCTTATGAGCTGCTCCTTCAACTATTTGGCCTCTGATTGTTTTTTGTTATGTCACGATGACATCACGGCGTTCAAATCATAGGACGCCGTCGCGCACACCAGTGAGTACTCACCGCTATGGGGCGACTCGGCGTGTGGATCATCGATCTGGAGCTGAAGCCTCTCGCGGTGGGGAGGGTGTACTCGCATGCTGCGCGTGCACACACACACACACGCACACGCACACACACACACACACACACGCGTTCCTTAAATCACCACATTTCAACCTGTTGTGCAACTTTTTGAAGGAAGCGGCCATCAAATTCGAGACGCTTCCTCCGGCGTCTTTTGGGTTTGTGGTTATACTCAAGATAGACACGGCTCCCAAATTTCACGTGGCTTCGTGGAGCCGGCCGGCTTTGGGGGCTGAAATCCAGACTTCATTTGTCTTTGGAGACGTGAGACTTGTTTTTTGTTGCTCTCCCCAATCTCATGTTGCTCAGCGAAATTGGCGGAATCTCCCAAATAATTTGTGAGCGCGGAAGGGCCAGAATGAGTCTAAAATGGCTGCTACCAAACAAAATGTCCAACTTCTCACGTCTTTTGAGGGGTGCCTTTTTGTGTGTGCGTGGTGGTGGTGGGGGGGGGGGCCGCGCCCATGAGGGACGTCGCGCTGCTCACAATGCAGACCCTTGTCTGAGATCTTTTAAGTGATCTTGACAGAGAGGAAGGCCAGCAGCTCCGATGGTCCGTTCCAGCAGGGCGGAAGGAAGGGGCGGGGGCTAAGGGGAGGGTTAGTCAAGGGAGGGGGGGGGGCTTTTAGGGAGGGTCTCCGGGCCGCGTGCCAAGCCGGAGCCTCGCCAGGTCACATGTCGACGCAGGAATGCTCTCGATACAAAGCAAAGCACCGACCGACTGTGCAACAATAGGAGAGAACTGACAATCATTCGAACGCGCGTTCACTTCAAAGGTGGAGGCGGGGGGGGGAGCCCCCGCAGTGTAGCATCTGTGATGTCACGCCGCACCCCGGTCCGGCGCCTGCCTTTTGGCTGACGGTATTCCGCCGCCTTTAAACTGGGAAACGGGACTCCTATGTGAAGGGGAAACGTGGACCCCACCCCCCCGCTCCCCCCCAGCCCTTTCGCCCACTGTGACCTCACAGTCGGGCTCCTTTACACAAACACCTCAGGTTTCCTCACCGGTGACAGCAACAATGTTTGGCTTGCGTTCTTCCAGAGAAGTAGAAAATATTGTTTTGGCCCCAAAGCATCCCTGCCAAAGTTTCTTTTTTTGGGGGGGGGGGGGGTGGAATTTTTGAGCAAGCATATCGGTGTCATTGATATTGAGACAGCAATTAAGCTTTTTTACAAGTACAGAAGAGGAGCTGCGCCACGCAGGCGCAACACGATTGCCAAATGTGGCCGTCAACTCCCCTGCGAGGAGAGCCGGCCGGCCCCCCGGGAGCAGATAAGGAGCGGCGGGAGCTTTGCCGGCAGGTCACCGAAGGTCAACGCAAAGCCAGACGCCGCTTCGGGGAAGAATGTCGGCAGAGCGGCCGAGCCCCGACCTCCGGGGAACCTCTGCCGGTTATTTCCAAGTAAAGGGAGGGAGGGGCAAGGACCGCCGTGCCGCCATTTCACTCCCGCTCTTGCTGATTTATGACGCGGAAGGAGGCGCCGCTCGCTGGAGCCGCAAACCGCTAATTGTCATCTTTTCACAAAGGCCGCCACGCCGGGTCTTGGGGGCGTCCTCCCGCACGCGCCGTCGGGACTTATCGAGACTCTCCTTCTCCTTCTTCTCTGTGAAAATGTCCCTCGGGATCGGCGGACAACCGTTCAAACGGGCCCGCGGTGAACCGACGCGCTCGGCGACGACAAATGCTGCCCAAATGTCCAATTTGGGAGCCTTCACGCCAGGGTTGCGTGACGGCTCTTGAAATACGCCCCAAAATAGGATTGAACCAAAACCTCACAGCTCTTTGTGGCGATCCCCCCCCCCCCCCCGCCGCGCAAAGGTTACCGCAAAGTCCTGCGGCAAAACACGCCAGCGTGAGGAACCGACCGACCGTAAACGGCAACCGCCGGGAGGCCGAGAGGTGCCAAAAGTCAATGCCGATTGCCTCCCGTTGATCGCGGGGGGGAAGACGCGAGGGAGTCGGCGTCCGCCGCCGCCGAAAACATCCTTCAGCTCCGTTCCGTCCTGAACGCCACCCGCTTCCTATCCGGCGGTACGCGTCCACGTCAACATTGGCCAACTGATGAGCTGCCAATCAGCACGGCCCGGCAAAAGCGTCGCGTGACAATGAGCAGACGCGCTCTCGGGCGCTTGGCGTTTTTTTTTTTTTTTTGGGGCTGAGCTCTCTTATCGCACGCAAAAAAACCCGTCTGCGTCCGCTCCTTTTTCCCACCACTGGAAACCATCACAACGCTCCTGAGCTCCTGTCAAGGAACCCCCCCCCCCACATCACCCCACCCCACCCCCACCCGCCAAACTAAAAAAAAAAACGGCCCTCCAAAAGTGAAGATAAGACGAGAAGAAAATGGCCGCCACAGCGAAGGAGTGGCGGGACTTTGCGCGCCGTTTTGACAAACTTGTTTCCAGTCAGCAAATGTTTTCAGCTCGCGGCCTGAGGTCACCATTCCAGGCGACCGCTGCGCCCCCCCCCCCCTTTGTTTCTTATCAGCGTGCTCGTGTTGTTGATATCGAGCCAGTCCTTGGACATGAGCATCATATCTAGCGCCCCCCCCCCTCAAAATAAATAAATAAATAACCAAAAGAATCCCGGCAGAAGGCCGAAAAGCCAACACAGGAGCGGCGTACCAGCGGAAGTGGCAACATCATGGCCACCGGCGGCCGTTTGTCCTGCAAAATGAGGCGCACTCCAGCCGAGCCGATCGCGTTACAACATCCAATGATTAATTCAGCAGCTTTGCTTGCATTGCATTTGCAACGGAACGAAAAATGTTATTCGGCACAATAAAACGCCGCAGCTCGACGACGTGCGGGGCTTTGCTTCTTGCTTTGCTCGAAAGACGTGCACTCGCGTCGATGTCTTGATTGTTGGTCGTGTGAAGTCTCATTCCGAGCCAACTACGGGTCGTCGTATTGGGGTGAATTGAATGAAGCACGTCGCGTCGATTTCAGAGGTGTCAAGTGGCTCTTTTTTTTTTTTTTTTTTGAAAAGCCATTCAAATGAACAAGCTCACGGTGAAATGTACCCGAACCAAATGAAGGCCGTTTTTCAGCATGTTGACACATTCAAAGAATGGCAATTTGTTTCCTGTCATTTATCATTTTTGTACCGATTTTTCCCCCCACCTTAATCGCATTTAACAAGGACAACTCGCGATGTTTTTCATCGCAACGAAGCAAGCGAGGAGATTTGTTGAATTTTTGCATCGATCGAGCAAACGGAGCTTCGGCGAACGCAACAAGTAGGTCGCTTGAACGACCTTTGAGTTTTTTAAGGGGCCCCGTTATATTCGAAAACATTTTGGGGGGAAGGGAATTTAAAAGTGTAAGCAACAATGTGAAAGCGAAGTTGTTGTTGTTGTTGTTGTTTTTTTTTTACTCGTTTGCTGGTTCAAACCAACATGAAAGTAGAAAAGTGTTTTTAACCAACCGAAAAAGCGCCGCGGATTTGTGAAGTTAGCACCAGAAAAGCTTCCGGCGCCATGGAAGGAACTTGGCAGCGGAGCGGGACCGACTCATCGCGCACAGCAACGCAACGCAAACGCCGCCGGAAAGAAAGAGCGGCAGTCGAGAAGGTTTCCTCGGGGGTGGGCGCTCACCTGCCGCCGCTCCGAACGGCGCGTCGTCGTCGTCGGCGTCGGCGTCGGCCAGCCTCCCCAGCGACGGCGACTTCTTCTCGGCCAGGCGCAGGCGAACCTGCTCCTGGACCCTCCGCGCCTTGGCCCCGGCGTCCGAGCAGCGGCCGTCCGAGGGAACCACGTAGGCGGTGCGGGACGAGTTGGGCTGCAGGGCGGACAGGAAGCAGCCGTCGGCCACCGCCGCGCTCATCCTGAGACGGCGAGCGGGCAAAGCGCACGCGACAATCCGGGGCGGGTCGCACCACGGCGGCAAGCCTCACGCGACGGCGGCGGCGGCCACTCGCAATCTGACTGACCGAGGGGGAGGCGCCCCGACGCCGTCCGCGGGCGCGGAGGAAGAGCCCGGAGGGGCGGGGCGAGGCGGACCTGGGCGGGGGTTCGGGCCCGGGCCCGGGCCGGGAGCCGATGAAGCCCGGTCCGCCGGTGTCCACCTGCCGACTGACTGTCGCCTTGTATCCCTTCGTTTGCTGCATTCCCGACCGTCTACTTTATCGGACGCTACTTTTGTCGAGTGTGCTGTCGTGTCGTGGTGGTGTACTTAACTTTGGAGAACTTTAATGCGCTGTCCTCTTTCTTCAGCCTCCCGAACCGTAAAGAGGTCGTGACCCCTTGAATGTGTCTCGGTGGAAATGGCATGGGTATATAGGCACGCGCGCGCACACGTGCGCCCTCAGACACGCATCGGCAATGTCGTCCCCAGAACGGGGTGAAAGGGCGAGCGTCGTTTGGGTTGAGTACAAGGGCGCGACAGGTGGGCGCCTCCGTGCAGCTCGTACGCAAAAGTGCACAACTGCGTGGCCGAATAGCCGCCAAGTGCTGACACGGACCAAACGAGTGACATACACTCACGTGCGATCTCAGGGATGTGGAATCAATGTTCACGTGGCTCCGCCTCCACGTCCGCTTTCCCAAATCCTCTGCGAGGAGGAGCGCCGGGAGATGATGGGGGGGGGGGGGGGGGGGGGGGGGAGACATTCCGGAGCATTGCGCGCGAAGGAGACCTAAAGCGAGAAGCCGATCTCACTTTCTGGAAAACTTTCAATCGATGCGACAGAAAAAAAAAAAGCACAGAGAGCAACACCGGCGCTTTGAGATACGAGCGAGATGCGCGCCCTTTGATTTCTGGCCGCGACTCGCGACGGCAAACTTGACGTACCCGCACCGCAAAACAAAAAGAACTCAATTTGTACAATCGCATGTTTAAAACGAGCCGACAGCTTCCGCTGGCTTAATGCTAACACGACACACGTCGACAAAATCGCAGCAGTCGCTCGGCATGCAGAAACGCTGCAGCTGAGCGTCACGACCCCTTCTTCTTAACAACAACGACAACTCACGTAGAAGTCAAACGTAAGAGTACTCGGGCAACAGTACGGTTCATTCCCAAAATGAGTGAAGTCAATGTAAAGGACCGCCTCTGCTTACAGACCCGTCTTCTTTATCCTCTGCAACAACAACAAAACACAGCCAAAACGAAAAGAAAAGAAAAGAAAGCCCCGATCCTTGCGACTGCAGCCGAGTGACATTCCGGCGGCCCCCCATCTGTCTTTTGGGCCCGAGGCTGTTTTCACCTCGCGTCGGACGTCCGCGCCGACATTCCGATTTGACAACGGACGCGCGGCCCAATGAGTCGGACGAGGTCGAACGAATCCGACGATAATTTGGTTTTCATTTAGAAACCACAAAAATGCCGGATTGGTTTTCGTCTTTTTATTCCGAGAGTCGTTTAAGCGTTCACTTTGTCAAATCCCAGTTTGAACCGTGTTTATTTTCAGAATATTGATTAGTTATTTAAAAATTGTCGCATCCGTAAAATGATTTCTCCCAGATGTTGTATTATACATTCCACAGTGCAGCAATTCATCAGTCGTCTGTAAAATGGTTCCTTTTGAAATATTTTAGTTTCAAATGCGTGAGCCCAGAAGTGAATCAAACAAGAATTTGGAGAGAAGTTTCTTGATGGCACTCCTATTTGTATTTTCTTATTTACAGTCAAGTAACGAATCCATCCGTTCGTCCCCGATGCGCTCTTATTTGATGATACTCTGATTTATATCGCTGTTATTTCCGATTTGATTCTCCGCAGTGTATCGTAAGGGTGACCCAATGAGCTGACCGCAGTCATTTGTTCCATCGTGACGCCCCCCGGCGGTACTTTTGTGAACTGAAGATGTCATCGGCGTCCCTTCCCTTTTCTCGGTCGGATCAGCTGTGTTGGCGAAAACGGGCCCGACTTGGACATCCCCCGGCAACGGCCAGGCACGGCCTCTGCAATCTGGGGCTTTTTTTTTCCCCCAATCATGAACGAAATCCTGATCTCCGATAGTTTTGGACACGATAAAAGGGCGCACGGTCAAGCTAGGCAGTGGCTGATTTCGACCTTTTCTGCCGTAAGAGTCTCTTGGCGCGGCGGTTGACATTTGTCCTGATTGTTCGTCATTCCTCCGCTCAAAGCGACGGTCCCGCTCGTTCCAAGAAAACGACTCGGTCGTCACGACGACGGATCGCAGTCCAAAACCATGGCCACGTTCTCAGAGCAGCCACCGGTGACGCGCTTTCAATTTTGCGCCGGAGTTGAGGAGAAGCGGGTCCTTTCACACGCTGGGGGCCGCCGCCGGGGTCAGTCGAACGAGAGGTCTCCAGCCGGCCCGACGGTTGCGGTTCCCACCGCGGGGCCGATGGCTTTGAGCGGCAGCCGACCCGTGGCTTCGGACGCCACTCGGTGAAGACGAGGAGCCGTCGACGCCGAGCGGCGGCCAAATCGACGGGCGTCAGCTCGGACCGTCTGCGGTGCGGGGCTGCTTGGGACTCTGGCAAAAGCGGTACTGGTCTGGGCTCGCCAGAACAGTTTGTCACCGTTTTGTAGGCGGTCCGCCCATTAAGACATACCTGGATTTTTAAAATGTATAGCGTATAGATGAAGACCTAAGATTGATCCCTGGGGAACTCCATTGCAAATATTGAGCCAATGTGTTGAAAGACAAGAAACATCCAACAACCCTCAGATCATAACTTAAGGTACGGGGAGGTATACAGCAAAAAAACTAACAAACACAACAAAACCTACTTCTACTGCTGTCAGGATTCGAAAAATATGCCACGAGTTTTACAAAAACAATGTTCCTTTATGCAGCCGCATCACATGGATTCCATCACATACTTTGTAAAACATGTCAACTGCAGGTTAGCATGAATCACTTGACCTACAATATGACGCTCATAAATCGAAAGAGCAAAAACGGCGGCGCAGCTTATAACCGTGCAACAACAAAGTATTCTTTAAATAATGGCAGAAAAAAAAACATTCAACTGTTCATTATAACAGAAACAACGCTTACGTTTCATTTCACCGTCACCATTCTTTGTGGATGACGGAGGTGCGCGGCGGCCATCTTGCTTCAATGCGCGGCCTCGTTTTCCGATAAAAAAGGCACACAAACGCAAACTTTCTTTGTAAAATACATTTAATCCCTTTTATATTCGGGCAAACAAGTCACCGGGAGCGTGCGGAGAGCGGGCGGGGCCCCGCGGGCTCACGGCAGCCAATCGGAGAGCAGCAATTTGTTGCGCGCACTTGCGGCCCCGCCTGCAATCCCGCCCCTTCGGGACGTACCAGACAAACGATAAACGAGGCCTCGGCTAATTAGTATGCTTGAGCGTAAATACGACGACGACGAGACATTTTGAGGAGGACGAAGAGGACGAGGCATCCGATTGCTCGACGCCTCTCGAGGGAGGATGGACGGCGCAACTCGTTAAGACACATTAGCAATGGGGGCATTCAAGCACAAAACACTCGGATACAATTTTCCTTCATCAAATGAGTTTGCAACGCGAGTCGAACGGAAACTTCAAGATCAGGCAGGGGCATCCGAATGGCGTTTTTAGTCAGCATGCTAATGAATATATTGTAGTGCGCTAGTAAACATTTCGACTTGCAATCGGATTTCTCGTCATCGAAACTTTTCATTCCGTTTCTGTTCGGTGAAACGTTTCATTGATCCTTCATCGCCAAAGAAAACATTTCGCCACTTTTGCTCAACACGATGATGTGGACGAAGCTAGCTAAAAAACAAACAAACGGGGTAAACCGTTATCGTGAGCAAATATCTTACAGCATTCGGCAAAAACGACCTTTTTGAAAATGGTAACGTTTCTTTTTTTTTTTTTTGCTTCAGTGCAACATACGGACGCAGGCGTGCACCTTTTGTTTTTTTTTTCCATGCCAAACATATATTGCCCGCTCCTTTGTGCGGTGGGAGGCGCGCGTGTTCTCAACAGAGCAAAAATCTCCGAACGGGACGACTTTTTTTTTTTTCCCCCCTCCTCATTTTTAGAAAGCGTCTGTAAATGGAGCGGATTTTAAAATGATCTCTCAGGCAGACATTTCACAACTTTTGTTTCACACGCTAACGCGAGCGAAGCTCGGCTAAGCCGGCGGTATCGTGAAAAGAAAAAAGGATCTCGTGACGTTCACTTTTTTCCAACCTGTTTTAAATCCTTCCAGAACGCGTGCGGCGCATCTTAAAAATATGTCACCGATAGAAGTATTTCGCCACTATTGTCGGTGAAGCTAGGCTAGGCGCGTTACCGTCATAGCAAAAATCTATTTTGAACATTAGGACTTTTTTTTCGCGCTCTTTAATTGGACCTAAATATATAAACGGCAACAAAAAAAGAGCTCGACACATTTAGCTACATGTATTCGATCGTGCCGCTGCAGCAAAGAAATACTGATTGACTTGAATCCAACCGATTTTTTTTCTTGAATCTTTTTGCGCATCCTTCGGAGATGGAGACAACTTTTCTTTTACAACTCAAGAAGGACACCCGTGCCCGAGGCATCCACCAATGCACTTCATTTTTGAAGTTCAGTGCCCCCCTCCCCCTCGCTCTAATTCCCTTCATGCGCATCGGCATGCCGACGAGCGCCGCACGGCATCCAAACTTTAGTTCCAGCTTTCCCATAAAAGTGGGACAGGAATCGAGTCAATGTTGATGGAGAGAGCGCCAGTGTCCGGCGGTGCGGGATTAGATCCCCACACTCAAAAAAGCACTGTTAATACATACATACACATACACACATATATATATATATATATATATATGTATACAATCACACACACACACACACTTTATACACTAGTGAGAGAGAAGAAAAAAAAAACTTCAACATGTTGTGAACCAATGTGCCCTCCTCAACCGTCAATCATCATACATCAAGATTTTTTTCAGATTATTTGTAAATGTAATACTGTTAAACATTGACACTCTAATCGCAACCCATAGAGGGAACCCCCCCCCCCCCGCCCCCCAACATTTTCTGTGAGTTTCTGGGTAATAAAAACTTGGCAATTCAATGAATGAATCGACTGCCCCAGATGTCGAAATTCGTCACGTGGTACATTTGTCCATTTTTCAAGGGCTAGGTGTGGAAGGACGCCTCGCCCAGACGGTCTGTAAAATTCAGGTTTGTAACCCACTGCGGTAGATGGCAGCATTGCGTCGCTTCAAATTTTGAGATCAGCACAGTTTTTCAGTTGAAGATAAAGATTAGGTGAGCACTGTCAGATTGTCATCGTGATGACAAGGAAGAGAAACGACATCGCGGTGGAAGTGGGACAAGTGAAGGCAACTGTTCAGATTCAGTCGGGCAGTGAGCGGGCATCGCCCGGGGTGCGAAATGAAAATCTGAAATTTAGCTGTCATAAGCCCCCCTCTCGGTCTTATTTCATAGTTGGAGTGGCCATAAAAGCAAAAAATGTGCATCAAAGTCCTGCCCCCCCCCCCCACCTCCCACACACACAAAAAGTCTCCGTGCAGTGGTCCCAAACTGGTGTTTCGGTGAAACTAACAACCGTTCTACGGCCGATGACGAAAGAACAAAAAAAAACTACAGTATATATATAGAAACACTTCCGTTTTCATTCCAGGTGAAAGAAGCGTGTCGGTGTTTAGATTGTCACCAAAGACAACATTTGGTTGCTATTTGAGCTCGTCTGACGTTGTTGAAGTGATGTATGATGATTGAGCAGTTTTGTTCCGTGCGTGTACATTTTCGGTCTCCAAAAGGAGAAAAAAAAATGTGTCGAAACAAGTGTCAAAGGCATAGAAGATTAAAAATAAAACAAAAATAAAAAAACATTTACTACAACAGGAAATTGCAGCAAAATGATGGCCAAATGAAAAAAGCACATTTTTTTTTCAATCAAATAACAGAAAAGAAAAGTGACCCCAAAAACGCCAGAGGAGGGTACACGAGTTTCGTTTTAAAAGAGGAGAATATACTGCCGTGTGTCTACACGTGGGTTAGGCTTCGGTGAGCTCCAGCATTGGGAATAAAAGACGGGTGCCGCCGAAACGCCGTCGTACGGGAATCCGGCGAGCCAAGTACGGCTCCCGTTGGCAGGAACGGCCGGGAGGGGGAGGAGCTTCTAGTAGACGGGACTATTGCGGATGCCGCAGCACAGGACCATGCTGAAGATCATCGCAAAGATCTACGCACACACCAACAAAAAAACAAAAACAGCATGACGACATGACAGCCTGGTCGTCACGGCGACGGCGGGCTCACCATGATGATGGCGACCACCAGGGCGGCGATGCCGATCTGGTAGATCTTGTCCGAGAACAATTCGGTGATGCGGGTGTGGCAGCTCTGCAACCAAAGCCGAGAAATTTTTCGGAGAGCGACATTGAAATAAATTCAACCGGACGGTCGCAAATATCCCTCCCCGTTCCGAACGGGCCGGCGTATTCCGACGGCAAAGACGCAGGCGGCGTCAAAGTTTCATGGCGATTGTCCCTCCGTCATCGAGTTGAGTTTTATTGTCAAATCTGCTCTATGCGCCGCATGCGGCGCGGATGAGATTTCTTTCCATCATGAACAAAAGATCTTTTCGTGAGCGCGTCCTTCTTGTTTCGGACATCGTAATGCGGCCATGAGGCTCGGCCTCGCGTCGCCGCCCTCCTATCCGGTTTGGGATTCGGTACTGGCAGATTCCTAAAACCAAAGACCCCGATTCGGGTGCCAAAAAGTGCGATCGGAACTTCCCGAGGGGCGCGATGACGACTTTGTTTGCGGCGTGTTGTGAACCTACGACAGAAGTTCCGGAGCTGGGACAGAGGTCGGTGACGCCGAGCATGTCGGTAAATTGGGTCAGAATGGACGTGCCTTCACCCTTGCCGCAGCAGCTCAGCTAAAATAAAAACAACAACAACAAAATAACACTTTCATCATCATCATCTTCGACTTCCGAGCTTTTCCACATACAAGCCGTCGAATTTGATCTTGAGCCGACGGTGAAAATGTAAAGTTAGCTCGCCGGCTATGGCGGCAGCGACCGAGCAACAGTTTGCCAGGTATGATTGGTTTACCGCCAAAGCAAACGCAAAACGAAAACAAATGACACCGCGCGTATCGCGTCAAAGTCCGTTTGTTAGCTTAACGCGACACACACAATGGGAAAAGCTATCGGCAGGCTACCAAACGTAGCCATCTTTTTGTTTGTTTGTTTTTTTTTTTACGGCGCGGCGGCAATAGGCCCGCGTCCATTTCCGCGAGGATCCGCCGGCCGTCCGTACCGTCTCGTGGAAGACTTTGAGCACGGAGGCGACCGCCCTCTTCTTCTCCGTGTCGGCGGTGACGCTCTGCGTCATGGCCTTGTCGTAGATGGAGTCGTAGTAGTTGATCATCTCCTTGGAAACCTGACGTGCGCGACAACACAAAGTCGCTCGCGTCACAAAGCGGACGCATCGGCGCGCAAAAGCAAACGGACGCTCGGCAAGAAAACCGAACCCCGAAGAAGAATCGGGTCTCATTCTGCGACTGGAGGATTTGGACACGGCGGAATGGCAAAATTAGGGAGGCCTTTTACACGTCGACGTCATTGGACTTTGCCCGCCGCAAAGAACGCGGATTCCGAAGCCGACTCGCTCCCATCCGCATGCCTCGTGTAAAAAGCGTCGACGTGGTCTTACGGTGTCCTTGTGCATGAAGCCCCAGATCCCGGCCGCCACCTCGCAGGCGAACAGGATGACGAGGCAGGCGAAGAACTGAAGGAGAGCGCGACAAGACGAGACCGTCAACGCGGACGGCAACGCGGGAGACGTACGCGGCGGCGGCGGCGACCGACTGACCGTTCCCAGCAGACATTGCGACTCCTGGATGGCGCCGTAGCATCCCAGGAAACCCACCACCATCATCACTGCGCCCACCGCGATCAGGATGTGCACGCCTGGAAGACACGCCCGCCACACGGAAACGCACACGTTAACTTACCGCCGGACGTTTGGAGTTTTCAAACGAAACCCGCGTCCATTTGATGTGAGTATAAATGTGCAAAAATACAAAACAACAAAACCCAAAGCGGGACCGCAGAACCGAGAAAGGGATTCCGAGCGATGCGTGTCACGCTCCCTAACGGCCAACAGGGGGTGCAGTGCTGTTTAGTTTGCGAGGGTGAGTCATATCTCAGTTATGCTCACAGGAAGTCGTTTTCTTTCTCCACCCCCCCCCCCTTGCCCTTTCTCACTTTTCTTCCTTCTCTTTCTTTCTTTGCCTCCCAAAAGTTCCACAAATAGTAGAGCGAACAAGGAAAAATCGAAAAGAGGACTCATCGTGAGCGATTCATGTTCCAGAAATGAGCCGACCCCACCCGGCTCGCCGTCTTGCTCGGCGGGGTTAGCATCGCGACTGCTAGCGTTTGAGCATTAGCGCATTAGCGTTAGCATCCGAGACGGTGAGCGTGGAGCTAGCGCGAGTTGTTGACACCTTCACCCGCTCACCGCGCGGCATCGGGAGAGCCGCCTCCCTCCGTACCTTGCTCACCTCGCTCAAGGACACTTTGACAGGAGTGGCCGACAACGGCGACATTGTTGCGTCCGGAACGATCTTCCTTTGCGCTTTCTTTCCTGGGGCGACCGGCTTACTATACCCAATACGTCAACCGTTAGCATCTCCATCTCAGCAGACGGGACCCGACCGGCGAAACGAGAGATGTTCCGCAATTCATTCGACCGGTCGGCGGTCAGTGTTCATTTTTCGACGTCGCGTCCCACGTGACGATCGTAACGAGACGCACGGGAGGGGAAAAAAATAAATAAATTGTCCAAGACCCCGTGGGCAAAATTGAACAGGAAGTCAGCCATTTTGATTGAAAGCAGAAAGGCAAATTCCAATCGGAAAGACAGAAAAATAAGAATTTGACCATCACGGCGAGATGCCTCGCAGTGTCTCAAGGGCCCGCCAAGGAAATTGAACAGGGAATCGGCCATCTTGAGCCAATTCCGGGGCTGGCGTTTTGACAAACTGCGAGTGGGAAGCGCCCACCGAGAAGGGGGCGGCGGGCCCCATTCTCTCGTACGGGTGAAAGAAGAGCGACGCTGTGGTTGCAAGCGCGGGGGGGGGGGGGGCATCCTCATCCTCCCCTTCGTCATCATTAGCCGCTCTTGTCAGGCGTAATCCAATTGCGGCTCGGCATCCCCGCTCTGTCTGCAGAGCCACTCACACTAATGCTCATTTTCTAAATCGATACCTTGGCCAAAAGCCCCGCCGCCGTCTTTCACGACGCACCCCCCCCCCCCCCCCCCCCCCCACGGGCTGCCATAATTCCATTTTCCCCTTAAGCGTCCTTTCCTGTCCGTCGTGATCGAATGCGCCTCCCGGGTGCCCCCCCGCGCCGTTGCCCGCTTCCGGTCGTCCCGCGGCATCCGCGAGCGTGGAGCGGAGGAATTACCCGAGGCCGGACTCAACGCGGCACAGAAAGTCAAAGCGCGCCCGGCGGCGGATTTGGCTAATTCCGCAAAGTCTTGCCAGCCTAAGAGCGAAGAGCGAACGCCAAACTCCCGCGAAGCAAACAAGCTTCGAGCTAAGTTCGCAAAAAAAAAAACGGCGGCGGTATGAACCATGTCGTTGACAAAAATATACGCGGGAAAAAGTTTTGTCGGGGGGGGGGGGGGGGGGGGCGAACGCGAGTCGACGATCTACCCCACAGGTGGCCGAACCGACTCGTAATCATTTCTCCAGATGTGTTGAGCTAGTCGCAATTAGCCCGCTATTGTTACGAGACACAATGCAAGAGCCGCAAGACCTCTCCGCTTCCGCCGCTTCCCGTTTCCCGTGACGTCGCGGGCGCCATTTGGAAAACAGATGTTCAAAGTTCACGTTTTAGCTCCGCCCTGTGTTTTTTTTGCCACGTTTTGAAGAAATACTCGACAGAAAGTCGGCAAGCGTGCGGACGAAAGCGGAAGATTCCGCGTTATTGTACTTCAGTCCGTCCGTGGCGGAGCATTTTCCAGCCAGCGTTGACTTTTACACTCTCCGTTGGAAAACAAGCATCTGTAATTCAGCGTTTTCTTTCGACACGAGGGAGGGAATAGCGCTAATTGCTACATTCTCCCTTGGCGGTTTCCTCACTTTTTTTTTGTTGCCGGCGCTTTTCCACACTGGCTGCGTGTGGAGCTATTTGGAGGGGGCGCTACATTTGGACTCTTGTGCCGGATGTACGCAGATGACTTCATTGGACATGAAATGACATTTCTTCGGTGGCCAATGTCTGGCTATCATACGATATTTGCAAAAAACATGCAGGGTGTACTGACTTTTGTCATCAGCGGGGGTGGGGGGTCTAATCTGTATTGCGAGTGAGGTAGGCCGCAGAGCGCCAGTACTTTTGCCTCTCTGCTCCGTCTCCACTTTGGCGGTGGAGCCCAACGGCGGCGCAAGTTTGTTTCAGTGATGCTAATTGGCTGCGTGTCGTGCGCCAGAGCGGCAGGGGGGGGCGCATCCAAATGGCAGGCTAACAACCTCCGACCGCATCCCCCCCGGAGACGCGTCCCGACACTCGGCCGCCGTCCTGGAAGCGGAGATTTTCGGGGCGCGGCCCGCTCGGAAACGCTAAAAGCCTCGACAGTGAAGAAAAACAAAGAAACCAAAGCGCAATATTTTGGCCGGACGTTACGGAGAATTCCCGACAATCTCGCAACGGCGGCCGGGCTGATGCAATCGCCAGGCCGATCTCGCGACGGGCAGATGAGATGGGATGACGTCACGTGTCGTGAGATCTCCGTTCGTCGGCAATTCTACCGACCAAGTCATCAGAGAGGCTCGGCGTCATTTACGGTTGGCTAACCTGAAAAATCCAACCGTCATTTCGTCTTTCTTTCACCGGCCTCGGCCTCACTTGGCAATTTGCGCCTAACGGGAGCTTCCCCCTCGTCTACTCCCCGCTTGCCATCGCACGACGTTTCGAGGTGGGGGGGGGGAAAGAAGCCGTCGGAAGCGGCGCTCTGAACGCAGGAAATGACACATCCGCTTAAGAGGAACTCGCGACTCATCCGACGTCGCCCGCCAAGTGACGCGGGCAAAAAGGGAGCCGTCCATCGCCCCGGAGACCCGCTCGCGCCGCCGCGATCATTTCCGGGCGGCGGTGCGACGGCGTCGCCGAGGGGTGAGGAGGAGGGGCATGTTTGGGGGGGAGGGAAGGAAGTGGGGGGAGGAGAAAAAGAAAATAGAAGAAACGGACGGCGTGACTCGCATGCTAACCGCCAGCAGATGGGGAAGACGCTGGAAAGAGAGGGAGAGGGGGGCGGGGGGGCCGCAGTGGAAAGAAGGAGGGAGGGAGAGGAGGGGGCGGGGCCCCGTGAGGAATTTTTCCGACACCAACGAGGCCTTCTCTCTTCTCCTCGGCTGCCCCTAACGGGGCCACGCCATCATTCCTCCATCACAAGACACCAAAACAAAAGTGGTTTCCAAGGCATTGACCCCCCCCCCCCTCCCCCCGCGTTAACGCGACACGTATCGAGCCAGTCATATGACAACCCTCACGAGGCAGTGACAAACATTTGGCGGCGCTCTCCTCCATCTTCCGAGAGGCCCGGACGACACGCGCGGACGATGGGTGGCGGCGATCGGCGGAAGGGGGGGGGGGGGTGCGAGAGAGGAGGCACGTACTGATGTAGAAGGTGCTGGGCGCCTGCTGTCCGTCATAGTTGATCTCCAGCAGGCTGCTGGTCTGCGGGTCGTGACGCAGCCACAAGGCCACGCCCAGGATGACGCAGCCCGCCAGCTGAAACACAGCGAGGAGAACCAGTTAGATGGCCTCCCCCCTCGGTGGCGTTGCGCGTCGCCGGCTACCCTAGCGACACCGCTTGACCGCCAAATTGTCTTTTGCGTGGTACGGGAAACCTCAAGTGAGCGTGACAGATGGACATCTTGAGCCGAGCGCGCTGCCTCGGCTCTTGTTCGGAGAACTGCGAGAGCGAGCGTCTCCTTTCGACTTCCTCAAAATGATGGCAGATGCCGATCTCCTGCTTTTTTTTTTTTTTTGGAAACAATGTGGTACCTTCCCACGCATGGCCAACTTTCTCAAGTTACGAGCCGCAACACGGCAAGTGTGAAAGTTAACACATAAATTGGCTTGATTGCCATTCCCCGCTGAAGTTTGTTGTACAATTAAGCCACCTGTTAAGTATTTGACCAACCCCCCCCCCCCCCCCCCACACACACACACAACAAAAGACATATTTGAACATAAATGGTGGCGCAAGACAGCGAGAGAGCATATTACTGGCACGGGGCGGACTCCTTGTGTCGCCCCCCCACCCCCCAAAAAGCCCTTTTTTTTCTCCAACCGTTAATATGGCACTATCAAAGAGGACAAGCTATTCCCAACACCGAAATAGTACACGCGACACACGCGAGGACTTGACCAATAACATCGATTGGTGACAAAATATGAACATTGCCATTTTCAACAGAGGAGAGATTTCCGCCCGACGGCGACGACGTAGCATTAACGTCATATATTCTTTATCATCTGCGATAAAAAGTCATCGACGTGATTCGTGTCTTCCCTGCAAGCATCTTGATTCACAAACGCTCATTTTTATTTCAACGCCGTTATCTTTGTCTAATGCGTGTACGGGGAGGAAAAGAAGAAGAAGAAGAATCCAATAAAAAGCGGGTGATTTGTGCTCCTTTTAAGAAGATTGGAGGAACGTGACAAGAGTGGTCACGGAGCAAACGGAACGTCATGAAGCGCGAAAACAGCTCTTTTTTTTCCTTCTTCTTTGGCTTTGGACTCCGCATGCGACTTGATTTGGAGTTGGAGCGTTTTTGTGCTCTTGGTTATTCATTTGTTTTCTTGTTTATTGTCGACCGAATGATTTTTGCTCCACGTTTTTCAAGTGCTTGAGGAGTTGATTTTCAGCTCCGGATCCATTTAAATGGGCGCCGCCCGGGTGCGATTTGTGGGCCGCTCCTAATCTCCGCCATGAGGAGGCCTCCGCCGCGCAGTCATCAACAAGTGCTCGAATTCCATCGGTCCATCTTTCGAGTGGTTCAGCCATCGCTAATCCTGTTGTTTTTTTTCCCGGTCACTCATCGGTGACGGGCTTCCCCAATTTGGGAGATGCAAGCAATACCACCCGCCGATGACCACCTCGCCCGCGCGTACCGCACGGTACGCAGCGAGCATGTAGTTGCCACACACGCGTGTTTGGATGGATGGCGCTATTCCTGGAATTTGTCTTCATTTAGGTGTGCTGTCAATGTGCGATTTCTCCACGAACAAAGGCCTCTTCTAGTCGACTTTCTTTATTCTCTCTCACCCCCCCCCCTCACCACCCCCATTTTTTGAAAAACACCCATGCGGCTCATTTGTACACCGAGCGGCGCAAAGACGAACACACGCCGATTGGTCCACCATCTGTTGCTCGCGCATTCCACAGCGCGGTGAAAGGGGGGGGGGGGGGGGGGTTCCTCACATCGGAGCGAACGTGCGCTCTTCGAGGGGAAAAGACGTGAGCGCCACCGGTGGCGAACAAGACGCCAAATGGCCCAATCGCAGCGCGGCTGCTTCAAACATGACCAAGCTGGGATCTATTTCAGGAGGAGGGGCGGAGGGGGCGGGGCGGGTAACAGAACGCGGGGCATGTCGGCGGAGGAGTGGGGGATGGGCCCCCCCCCCACCCACTAGACCCCTCCCCGCTTCCGTAGAGGGTTCCCTCCCGCCGGCGCCACCTCTTAACCCTCTCGGTGTCCGCCAGGCGCTGATTTATGGAAGGCTCGGCGGTTTGCTAATAATGCGAAAAGCTCTCGGGTGGGCCAGCCCGTTTAGAAGCCAGACGGGATCGGCCCAGCGCGGCGACGGCATTGGCCTCATCCAAGAAATTCTAAAGTGCTCCCGTCTCAAAATAAGGATTTACGCATCCATCACCGAGGAGCAAAATGTGCGAGGAAGTTCGGATGTTCAGCATAGAGGAGACGCGCGCATCTTTTCTCTCGCTCGTTCCCAAGTCATTTAAGCTGCGACGGGACAGGGAGGGGGGGGGGGGGCGATGCCGGGAAGCGCCGCCGTGCCGTCTGTCGCTTTAATTGCTTTAATCGCCATTTGTATTTGCCACAGCGCCGCGTATGGAAAGACGCGCCGGCCGTGCGAACGGCGCTTAGCGGCCTTTTGATTTTCCCCTCCAAGGTCGGAAGACTTGTTATCCGCGCCAGAGAACGCACCCATACACGCGTCCGCAATATGTGCGGCGAGGACATTCGCCACCTGCGCTGTTGCAATTAGGCATTTTTTCTGGGGGGGGGGGGGGGGGGGGCGCACCCGTTGGACCCTCGTGTTTCAAGGGCGCGGCAACCAAGCCTGTCAAGACCGAAAATCGGCCAATAATGGACTCTCCCTTGAACCGCCATACATGTGTGCGTGTGTTTTGAATCAGAAATAGACTGAGTAAATGGGCGAGTGCATTTAAAAAAAAAAAGGGGGGGGGGGCATGACACTGAAAAAAAGTGAAGAAGCAGAGGACTGGGTGAAAAACAGAAGATGCGTGCATTTTATTAGCGAGTGATGAATGCAATCTATTTTTGACCAAGTACCGTCGGCTCCTCAAAGACGTCTTGACTTTTTCAGGTGGCACGTCGACAAAGACACAAATAATACGACGATTAAACTGAAAATATGCTCAACTCTCTTTCCGCTGCTGGCTGCAACGTGGTTCTCACGGGTTCTTATTTGAACTTTTGCATTGTTAGCCTCCTAGTACAATAATAGCCTATAATACCCCCGCCCCCCCCCCAAAAAAAGCCATGCTTACATGTTTCTTTTTGACTGTGCTTTTTTTTTTTTGTGTGGCGTCTGTGTGGATTGGAAAGCTTTGATCAAGCGCAATCAGGACTTGTTCCGTTCTTAGTTGGACCCTGATTGCTGTGTTCGATCGACTCCGACAGCCACTTGTGGTCGGGAGACACACCGAGCAGTTGCGCGCCCGCGCACACACACGCACGCGCACTAACACAAACTGTGGAAAGAAGGAATCACCGTGATGACTCAGTGGGAAGACTCCCAAAGCTGACTTTTTGCCACACGCACATACGCTCAATCTTTGTGTGCGCGCACGACGACAATAACAGGACAGACTTCGTACTGGGGCGTGAACAACTTTAGCATCCATAAATGCTTCTTTCAGTCGTCTCGACGCACATGCGTGCCCACACCTCTGTAGCATGTGGTCTGTGCCACTGGCACAGCAAGACAACACACACACACACACACACACGCAAGCAGAATTATACTGGCCCTGCTTCAAAGTGGGAGGGGCAAAAAGCAACATGACAATTTGTCCCGTTGCACAGCAATTCACAATTTGTTTATGTCAGCTTTCCATCAAATTTCTCTCCTCACACACACAAGTGGCAAACAACAAGACGTCAATATCCGACATGGTGGGCGTGGGCGTGGCCAGAAGCGTGTGACGTCATGGGAAACGCATGCAATGTTGCATTTTTGTGCGGAAATTAAGGTTGCAATGTCAGGACTTGCGCCACGCTCAAAGGCCAAGACAACAACACACACACGCGCGCGCACGAGGTCACTTAATCAGGACAACACACAATCTCACAATGGAACGCGCGCACACTGAAACACACTCCCTTTTTATTCTCACACACATTAAAACATACTTACACTCATACACACTCGCAAGGAAATTGGGGAAGGAGATGGGAAAGACCAAAGCATATAGGTACACGCGCGCGCACCAACAGTAATGCGTTCACTCATTCGCACAGTAACGAAGACTCACTCTGTAGCATATTTCACTCAATTAAGGGGGTGTCGGGCCTTGGCCCACACTGCAACTGGAGTATACGAACGCCGAGCACGCACGCACACATACACGCACACGCGCGCACAGCATTTTGTGCTTAAATCAAAGGCAGTGTGTCAATGGCTCGCGCCACACGATAACGAAAAACAACCCCCCCTCCCCACACAAAAACGCGCGCGTGATGCCAGATCGTTTCAATTAAAAAAAAATAAACGATGGCTCGGATCAATCAAGTGCGACAGTTGAGATCGCGAGCCAAGGCCGCCAAATGGCGTCGGCGTGAAGCTCCACGCGGGATACGACGTCCGATTCTGATCGCCGTGTGAATTCGCACCGCGATAAATCTTGGTTTCATCCTTTCATTTTTGAGGGGCTCGTCTGTTTTCGGAGATTGACTTGCACGCGCTAGCCGGAGCCTCGCATGCTTTGTCCGGCCCCGAACCGAACGACGCGAAGAAGAAGAAGAAGAAGAAGAAGAAGAAGGAAAATAGGGCGGTGGGGAGGCGGACCGACCACACGCAAGCAAAATGTGGCCTCCAAGAAAAACAACAAGAGCAACACGGTTGGTTGTTTGGTAGCTCACCCAGAAGATGAAGTTGAAGAAGAAGAGCAGGTACTTGATACATTTGGTGCAGCCCTCGACGCCCATGCTGACGGGGATTCGGCAGACGACTTGACTTAACGGGACGGCGGCGAGTCAAATGGCTCCGCACAAGAAGACGGAGGAGAAGACAACACCCAAAGCGAGCAACTGCTCCGGAGACCCCAGTCCTCCCCGTCGTCCCCGTCCTCCTCCTCCTCCTCCCCCTCCCCCTCCCGAGACCCTCCAGCCAATCCAAGGCCCGCCAGGCCGGGCCTTTTCCGGGCACGCCCCTCCCATTCAAAGCGTTGGTGGGTGACGGCTCTTCCGGCCATTTTACCTTCACTTCTCCCCGTTTTGCCGACGTTAAATGCATTCGTTCGTTTTCTATGCCGCTTATCTTGTCATCCGGGGGTCACGCAGATATGCCGATGACTGTTTATGGATGTATTGAGAGCCCCGGTTGGCCGTACGGAGCACGGAACCGTCATACTGCAATTCCCAGATTGCACCGCGCTAGCGCCTCGCCCCTCTCATGCTGCCAAAATGTCAATGATTTGCCCCGTTTCAAGATATTTATTCGTTTTATATGCTATTTGTGACGTCACCTGGGTCACACAGATATGCCGACGACTGTTTATGGATGTATTTAGAGCCCAAGTTGGCCGAACGGAGCACGCAACGGCGAGACTACAATTCCCAGATTGCACCGCGACAGCGCCTCGCCCCTCGCGCCCCCAAAATATCACTGATTTGCCCCATTTCAAGATATGTAGTTGTTATATCTTCTATTTTTGACGTCACCGGGGGCCACGTTTATGTTTATTATCTGTTTATGGATATATATAGCGCCTAAATTTTCCCAAACGACGCACACCCCTCTTATACTTCAATTCCCAGATTGCACCGCGATAGCGCCTCGCTCATCAGCCGGCCAAACGGTCCACGCTTTGCTCCATTTCAATTCAGTCATTGGTTTTCTGCGCTGCCGGTTTTGTCATCCGGCTTCACGTAGTGATGCCGATGACCGCTTCTCGATGTATTTAGGGCCCAGATTGCGCAACGGGTAAATGGCAACGTCATGCTCCATACCGACGCACTCTTGTTACCCGAGGCAGTGTCGCTGTGTTTATGGACCGTATAATGGCCAAAATAGCACGCGCCACCGATACTCCCAACTCCCTCTCCTCTCCGCTCGAATATCGGCAAAAATGTTTGGCCGTCTCAATTGCTAATTATCAGAACTAGATGGCCAAAGATGGACTCGGTTGTTTAGTTTCACACTTGGTGGGCAGACCGGCGTGCAACTCTTGGGATCAACGCATCATTGCCAACTGCTCCGCCGGTTTCCCGGCCTGCGATTGGTCCGTTGAGGAGTGTCGGGAAAGGAATTCCTCTGGATTTGGCCGCGCACGTCAAAGGTGAGTAGGAGGCCGCTCTGGGGTGTTTGTCGCACTTAAATGTTTCAGATCATCAAAACAAATGTAAATAGCAGTCAAAGATAACACAAGTAAACACAAAATGCAGGGAAAGTGTCGACTGGGCAGCGCGTCCGCCGCACGACGCAGAGGTACAGGGTTCGAGTCCGGCTCCGGCCTTCCCGCGTGGAGGCGGCATGTTCTCCCCGTGCCCTGCGTGGCTTTTCTCTGGGTGTTCCGATTTCCCCCCCCCCCCGCAGTCCAAAAATACGCACGGTAGGTTAACAGAAGCCTCTAAATTATGATCTTAGTTCTACTGTTTGGTGCCCTCTACCGTCTTTGACACTGATTTGTTGTTTTGCTTCCTGTTGTATATGTTAGTTGCTCCATGTACAGCACTTTGTGTGCGGCGACGGCTGTTTGAAAGTGCTCCGTAAATACATTTGAGTTGAGTTGAGTAAATTGTCCCCCTGCTGCGATTGTGAGTGTGATCGGTTGCCCCTGCGATGGGCCGGCAACCAATTCAAGGGGTTACCCCGCCTGCATTTCCGTAGAACTTGCTGGGATAGGCTCCGGCTCGCTGGTGGGACTAAAGTAGTTGGGAGAATGGATGGCAAATGTCACCTGAGTAGGGTATAAGTTTTTTTTTTTTTTTGAAAGAAACATCATTTAGAGGGTGCTTGGATTCTTTTACCCCTAAAAGTGGGCTCGACATGCCTTTACTTGAGAGAATAAAGGTGTCTTTTTTTTTGAAAAAGAAACCAAAGTAGCGAGCTATTTTATGAGAATAAAAAAAAAGCCTCATGATTTTACAGCAATTAGGATGTTTTTCAAAGAATGCCTATTTTTTGGGGGGGGTGGGGGGGACACGGTTTAATTCAAGTGCTCAGTCTTCTGAGACTTATGTGGTGTTTTATTTTTCTGTCGTGAGCGACGAGCACAACGGCAGCGTTCAGTGACGGACGTTAGAGCGCCTCTGCAGTCCGCATCAGCGAACTCACTCGACGTCGTCAGCCACTCTTAGCGCGATGACAAAAATAACCATTTTGCACTTCGGGCCTTGATTCCAGCTTCATTTTATATTTCGTGCATGGCAACAATTACACTTGGACAACCGCCGACAAATTGTATCATCACGTAGCGACAATGTACCTGACAGTCAAAGCCACATTTTGGGTGGGGTGGGGGGTGGGGGGGGGGGGGGTCATTTTTTATAAACACAAAATCATCACAATCGTGGGAGAATAAAGTTGACATTTTTCAGAAAGTCTTTTTTTTTTCAGCTAAAAAGTGAACAAAAACGCAGTGAAATAAGACATCATTTTGGAGAAAAAATGCCATTATTCTTCAAGTGGAGTATTATTATTTTTTTCTCGAAAATCATGGAAAATGATGAGCTCAAAGTTGTCTTATTTGAAAAAAAAAATCTCTCAGGAACAGGGATGCGCCACCCCGGCCCCAACTTTTTGGTTAGGAGAATTGTGCTAAAACATTTGTGAACAAGCATCATATCTCAGTTCAAGATTTTGAATTGAATTGAAATGAATACAACTTTATTGTCCAACCCCCCCCCGCCCCCAAAAAAAACGGTTAGAATTTTCTCCAATAAAACTTTTGCACGTCGAGCAGCCTCACGTGAGATCACACGGCGGCGCTGTGCCTAGCGAGTCTGTTGAGGGCGTCGTCCACTTGGCGGCGCGGATCTTGCACCGGCGTTCGGACGCCGCCGCCGCCGTCCTGCAGCACGTCCACGCTCCGCGTGGACGCGTCGTAGCGCACCGAGAAGGGCCGGCCGATGCCCTTGGCAAACTCCCTGCAAGCGCGCACAATCGCAAAAGGGACATTGCGAGAGTCAAGTCAGAAAAGTTTCATTTGGGATGGCAACATTTGTCATCCTCTGAAAACATGCAGATAACAAATATATATACAGTAGACTGTATATTTCAGGGTGCAAAAAGTTTTCTGAGCAAGAACTTTATTTGACGGTAAAGTAACATTTCAGAATCGAGTTTTTTTTTTTCTCACAACCATCATTTTGTATGCTTTCACAAAGCAAGTCTTTGGGGGCTAAAATGTCATTTCTCTGATGAAAAAGTCATCGTTGTACAAGGTTCAAGTCACTGAAGGATGTGGCGACCGTTATTTATTTGCCATTCTTCTTCTTTCGGGTTACTGTGAAATGAAAAAGGTCAAAATCGCTTGACAAGAACGACGTCTCGTTGAGAACGGAAGAAAAAAAAGTCATCATGTCGAGGGATGTGGCCTCTGAGCAACAAATCCTACAAGGCCAAAGTTCCGACTTTATTTGGTTTGCTGTTGTTTAGTTCAAGACACATTTTGGCTGGACTGTCGGTGCCATATTTGGAGATGAAACCTTTTTTTTTTTTTTGTCGAGAACAAAGTTGCATTTTGATGAGCTCAAATTCCCCATTTTTCGTGGCTAAGCGAGTCGCGATTGGAAAATTGGCTGACTTGTTTTCTTTTCACCCACCTCATCTTGTTCTTGGCGTCGTCGAAGGTTCGGGTGACAAAGTAGACGTTCTGGAAGGCGGTGATGACGCATTCCTCGTCGCACGTCAGCCGAGGATCGAACGGGCGCACGCGGGCCTCGCCTGACAGCGCGTGCTTGCTCGCCCGCCCGCCGCAAAACCCCCAAAAATGGCCAAGAAAAGCAAAAAATGGCGCAAACGTGAAAAGACCGCCCGCCGGTACATTTCCAGCAACGTGAAAATGTGCCAAACGCACGAATCGAAACCATCCGATGGCAAAAGGACCATTGAAATGAACGACAAATCATCTCCGAGTGAGTTCACGACTCCCCCGAAACCAACTTGGAAATCACAATTTTCAATCCAAACGGCTTCTGCGATGAAACGCAAACGGTGACGGCGAAAAGGTCGGCGCGGGGGCCAAAGGTCGCGGCCGGCGGCGTTCGCCCTACCTTGAGCTCGCCGGCGGACGAGAGCAGGCCGGCCCCGTAGGCGCGAAGTCTTCCGTCCTGCTCGCAGAGTCCAAACTCCACCGTGAAGAAGTAACACTGCCGGGCCGGACGCGGCGGAGAGCTTGAGAGAGACGCCGCGGGGGCGCCGCGGGCCGGCGGCACCTCGGCGCTTACCGTGGCCAGTTTGCGCACGGCGTCGTCGTCGGCGCCCAGCGACGCCAGACCCATCTCCTGCGAGAACCGCGCGAAGCTCGGCTCGGCCAGCAGCGGCACGTGGCCCAGCAGCTCGTGGCACGCGTCCCTGCGGCGGCGGCCATTGACACCGACGGCCCCCGGATATCAAAGACCCTTTCCGCTTTTCGGCGGATGCGAGTTTGTGCGTTTGGACTCACGGTTCGGGGGTGTAGTAGGGGTCGGAGCTGTGGCGGATGTACTGGGTGCAGTGGAACACTCGAAAGGCCAACCCTGCCGAGAAAAAAAAAAAAAAAGGGGGGGGGGCCGCGGGGGAAATCGGTGAGGCCAGAAAGCATCCGAGAGCTGCGATCCAAAGTCGTGACAAAGACACAACCTGCCAGGAAATCTCGAGGAGACAAGTAGCCAGACACTGGACGAATGCTGAACCCCGAGCGCCCTACTAGCATGCACGCAAACACACACACACACACACACAAAATCAGTCCGTGTTTCTTTGAACGTTGACACAAAATTGCCTTGAAAATTCAGAAAATCAAGTCTGTTTGTCCGAGGCTGTCAAACTTGTTTTGACACAATCCCGTCATGTATTTTGCGTTAGCTCCGTTCTTTTAAGACAACATTGTTTTGTCCAAGAGTCTTCAATGTCTTTTCCCAAAAAGTTCAGGTCCGACGTGGACTTTTGGGAGACGAAATTGCGCTTGGTTTTCCCATATTCCGCACGCGCTTTAAAGACCCAATTGCCTTTGAGCTTTGTAAAAACGCGGACGTCGTTTGATGCTTACAAAGGCGTCGGTTCGTTTCCAAAAAGCTTCGCGAAAGACGATGAAAGGTCTTCACCCTTTCCAAAATGGAGTATGAACGGCGGAACGGCGCAAGTTCCGGGCTCAATCGGCTCCGACATTGACAAAGTCTCGTTTGACTACGACTCCCAATTTTGTCTTTGATGTTAACATTAAAAAAAACAAAAACAAACTCCACGTACTGATTTGAATGATTCTAAACCACCCACGTTAGTCGGGGAAGACGACATTGTGTTCCATGTCGACAAAAACATCTGCATTGGTTTGTCTTTGACGTGGCATAGCTCGGGCTAGTCGGACAAAATGGACTTTGACCTTGACAAAAACGTCTTTGATCTTGACGCGTCGTTTGTTGACGGCGTCAAAGCGCTCTTGGTGTCGACGGAACGTGAGCTTTGTTTTCGAGACCGAAAAAAAAAGCTGCACGCGGCGTTCGTTGGAGACTCGTTCCGCTTTGACGTCGACCAAAACCAAACGTCGGGCGCGATCGTTAAAGACTCAAACTCATCTACGATGTGTACAAAATCAGGTCTGTCGGTCGGGCGCGTCGAAGCCTCGGAATGATCGCCGATCTCGGTCCGATTATCGGGTTCGCGAGTGTCGAGGAATAGGCGATATGTGGCGCCTTTGAGGAAGCGCGAGACGTCCTCCAGCTGGGGGATGTTGTCCTCCTTGTAGTTGCAGTGTCGGGCCAGCAGGGGGAGGTTGTCGAGGAACTCCTTGCAGGCGTGGCCGGGGTAGAGTTGGCGCAGCTCGCGGAAGACCCGAGACCAGGTCTGGACCTCCTCCGGCGTGTAGTCCACGCGCGGGATCTGCTCACCGCTGCCAAATGATGAGGAACGCGGGTGACGATGGCTCCGACGACGACGACGACGACGGCAAACAAAAAGGCTCCGACTTACTGTTTGTAGCTCCGAGCCAAATCGGCAAAGTAGCTCCTTCTTTTGCGGTAAACGCTGTCTTTAAATCCCTACAAAGACACCTCATTTGTTTTGTTAGGGGTTTTTGGGGCCGCTTTTGTTTTTTGAGCCAAAACAAACCGGATGGTCGGCGTCCAAGTCGGAGCCGTACATCAGAACCTGCTTGCAAAGGTCCAGATCGGAAATCTTCTTGGGGAACCACGGAATGGCACGCTGCTCTGAAATGAACATTTCAAAAACACGCGCTCAATTTGTCCAAGACTCATTTACCTTCGGCGTTGACAAAAGACACACGCAAAGCCTTCGTCAAAGATTCCAAATGGCCGCGGATGTTTCCAAAGACTCCCAGATGAGGTTTTGCCTTTGCCGTTTCGACACGACCACTGCCTTTGATGTCTTTCCGACAACGGCTTGAAGAAGGGGTCCGAAGAGCGCTCTTTTGGCCATGAGGGAACAGCCCGCTCTTCGCAAAGCAACTAAGCGTCTTAGTTTCAGCTCGCCCGCGACCGACGGCCAAAGACGCGTCGACTGATGCGTGGACCTCCCCCAAGGCTCGCGCGCAACGCGAGTCGCTCGAGCCGACATTTTGGCTCGAATGTTGACTGTGAGGTTTTGGGGGTTTTCTGGACCACTTTGTCTTTAGCAACGAGCCAAACGCCCCGGTTGGCTGAAGAGTCCAAACACTTCCTGATCCGCGATCGCGATGCCGTTTCCTCGCCAATGTGTGGTGTTTCGCATGAAGCTAGCTAACCCTAACCCTAACCCTAACCCCTAAACCCTAACCCTAAACCCTAACCCCTAAACCCTAACCCCTAAACCCTAACCCTAAACCCTAACCCCTAACCCCGAACCCCTAAACCTAAACCCTAACCCCAAAACCCTAACCCTAAACCCTAACCCTAAACCCTAACCCCTAACTCTAACCCCTAAACCCTAAACCCTAACCCCTAACCCCTAACCCCTAAACCCTAACCCTAACCCCAAAACCCTAACCCTAACCTCTAACCCCTAACTCTAACCCCTAAACCCTAACCCCTAACCCTAAACCCTAACCCCTAAACCCTAACCCCTAACCCCTAACCCTAACCCTAACCCTAACCCTAACCCCAAAACCCTAACCCTAACCTCTAACCCCTAACTCTAACCCCTAAACCCTAACCCCTAACCCTAAACCCTAACCCCTAAACCCTAACCCTAAACCCTAACCCCTAACTCTAACCCCTAAACCCTAACCCCTAAACCCTAACCCCTAAACCCTAACCCCAAAACCCTAACCCTAACCCCTAACTCTAACCCCTAAACCCTAACCCCTAACCCCTAAACCCTAACCCCTAACCCTAAACCCTAACCCCTAAACCCTAACCCTAACCCCAAAACCCTAACCCTAAACCCTAACCCCTAACCCTAAACCCTAACCCTAAACCCTAACCCTTTGCTTGTGTTCGGGCTCGGTTGACGTTTCGCTTTTCAAAGTCAACTTTGTTCGGGACTGTCAACAAACGGCTTGTTGACCCGGCCGGGTGGAAAAAGGGGATCAATGGTCTTCTTCCTTGGATGGAAATGCGTGATGGCACACGCGGTGAGCAAATGAGAATTTTCTACTTTTGTCGTCATTGTTCCGGAATTATTAGATTTTTCTCGCCACTCGTTTTGTGCGTTCAGTAAATAGCCGCCAAAAATCCGAGCGATGCCGAAACGTATCGCGCAATGCCGGCCACTCAAGGCGAGACCAAGCCTCCCCGCTCAGCTCGGCAACGCTCGGCCCTCATTGGCGCGGCGCGTTCTGTCATTATTTGGCCCCGAGGGGCAAACGTTTGTCAGCTCGTTCAAAAGCAGAAAAGCGGGGCCAAACCGTCCCCGTTGCTCTCGCCGTTATTGCAAAGTTGGACGGCCTACGGGCCGCCGTCGTGTTTTGCGGAGGAGATGGCGAGGCCCGCGTTGCGGATCAATGGAGCTCGCTGTCCGCCGAACTCCTTTTCGGCCACTCGCGCGATGGGTCGGCTTCGGGCGTGCGAAAACCGAGCCGCGTTGAATGCCGGCCGAGACGCAAAAAGGTCGTCGTGCGAAAACGGAGAGGCATTTGAAAAGCCGAATTTGAATCCGCTCAAGTTCGGCCCGCCCGCGTCGCGCGGGTTTTCGGGGCCTTACCGTCGGGAGTCTGGCCTTCATCCTCGCCGTGGGCGTGGCTCCGGGACACGACCTCCACGGCGGCGGCGTGCTGGGCCAGGAGCCGCGTCAACTCTCTGAGCTGATGGTGATCCATGTCGCAGTGCACCAAGATCTCAAAATCGGCATTCCCGCGCTTGGACTCGCGCGACTCGATGCGAACCAGGTCGAGGTGTTTTTCCTGCGGGGCCGACGCAAACGTGCTCCGGCTGAAGATCGCGGGCGCTTCGGATAAGGCGGGCTTTACCTGGAAAGTGCCGAGAGCCTTGACCAGACCGCCCACTTCGTCCTTGAGGGAGAAGAGGATGGTGGCGCCGACCGGCGTCCCGCCGCAGACGCTCCCCGAAGCCGCGGCCATCTGCGGCCGAGCGCGTTGCGAGAAGAAGACGGCGAAAGGGTGGCTCACCCGTCTCCAGTCTTTCTTTGTCACCGAAGGCGGCAAGAACCAAAGCCGGGGTGCAGCCGGACATTTTTCAACACGGAGCGCGGCGGCGGCCGGAACGTCTGCCTTTGCGTGCTCATAACGCCCACCGGACCGAGAGAAGTCTCGGTTGATCGCAGCGTCCGCGGCTTTGCGCCAACACGGCCACAACCTAAGTCTGAATCCGAAGAAACCTTTGGCTCCGCTCAATTGACCAGACGGTGCCGTCGCCTTTGCTCTCCTTTTGCTTTCGTGCTCTGGCTCAGCGACATCCATCTCGGGCAGAGATTTGCGAGACGCTCGCCAATCGGCGCGATCGAGACGCCGTCATCAACGGGGCTTTCGCTCAAGTCGGATGTAAGAAGCGCAATGCCAACCAATGACCGCGGACGGTATGATCAACGATGACTTCTCGGCCGTGTCGTTTGCTCGCTACGGTGCGAAAGTCATCGTCGTGAGTCGCCGTGACTGTAAGAATGAGCAATTCTTGAGAAAAGGCGGCTTCTCTTGAAGCGTGCCTTCAGATCGGTTGTCATTTGCGCTTTAAATACGCAGTTGGCGTCACCCAACGTGTGGCAAAGTCTGGGGGGGTAGGGGGGGGGGGGGGGATGGAAGAGTAGCGCATCCGTGCCCAAAATGGCATCCAAATTCGCCTTGACGTTGGGTGCCCGAGGCCACCGCCGGCCGCCATGTGGCTCCGCCCCCTGGACCCCAAACGCTTTGGAACTCGAAAGGCTTTGAAACGAATACGTGCGGCCGTTTCGTTTGAATCGTCGTCGGAACAACTTCGACTTGGAAGGCCACTTTATTAGGTACGCACAGTCATGAAACGAAGCCCGTTCAAAGATCGCGACGCCGCTTCCGACCGACTGCCGTCAGAAATAAATTGTAAATAGCGCAGCCGCCTTATCTATACCTATATTTATTTTGCACTTAATCGAACTGTGTACATTTGCGAACGCAAACGCTTTCTTTCCTTCTTTCTTCTTCTACCCCCAATTTTGCTGCCGTAGACTGTCAATTTCCCCAGTGCGGGACAAATAAAAGGATATCTTAATCATAATAATAATACATTTGATTTAAAACACTCAAGGACACGTTATTTTTTTTTAATGACTGCAATAGTGTACGCTTTTGTTCGGGTACTTTTTTTTTTTTAACATGAACAAAAATATCACGGATAGCATTGCGATCATTTATGATGGAATGTTATCGTGATTCACGTAACTGAAATATTTGAAAAAAAAAAAAACTTGAAAATGAGTTTGGGTCCACTTTTTTTTTTTTTAATCCACTGCTCATTTTGATCAAATACAGCGAGACAGCCCAAAGCCCAAAAGTCAGGATCGCTCCTTACCGTCTGGTGGTTGTCAGTGAGCTGTTTGGTCCTGCTCAAAAGATTTCCAAGATCCACTCTCTTCGCTTACCCGCGTCGACGACTGAGTCACTCGGGAACGGCTGGCAACGCTTCTGAGAAATCGAGCTCTGGTCTTCAGCCTTGCATATATGTGTGTGTGTGTGTGTGTGTGTACGTCATTGTGACTCAAGGTGTGGCCTCCTTGATGTTCCTCAAATCTGAGGAGAAATCCAACCCGCCCATTCCCGTTCGCCTCTTGACAGCAGCATCTACTTTTGGCGGAAAATATGATGAATGCTCGTTCCCCGCCCATTGTCATGGGTCAAGTTTGATCGCAATTGTGAGCGGAGCCCAGGAAGAAGAGTCTCCTCGCTCCTCGCTCCAGACTGGTCTTTTTCTTTTCGCCTCTCCACCTAAGCCCGTTTTGCGCGTGTTCTTCTCTCTCACATGTCCTCTCACCCCATCCGCCGACCTCCGCTTGGTTTCTTCCTCTCGGCCACCCGCCTGCCATCCTTCTCCCAGATATATTCGCCCTCTCTCATCCGCCCGCGCGTGTCCAAAGCACCTCGGTGTAGCCTCTCTGACTTTCTCTCCGAAAGTCCAACCCAAATTTCTCCTTCTCCTCCCAACTCACATCCTACCCGCGAAGCAAAGCCACTAACGAGCATTTGCGGCCATTCCATTTCGAGCGTCAGTCTCATCACTCTACGTGACGCTCTTTTGACCTCTCGGACATTCCTAACAAACTCCTCCGACTCCATTTCTCTTCCGAGATGGAACAACTTCAACCCCGATGGGAAGCTTCTAGCCTTTTTTTACACACACACGTGTCTATGAAAATACCAACACTCGGTCTAAGCGACTTTCGGCCACGCAGATTGGACCTTTGCGCTACACTTGCACCGGGCACCAAAACCGAGCCAAATGTATCCATCGTTCATCCATCCGAATTGCTGTCTTTCTATCCATCCATCTGGCCGATGAAACCCAGTCAACAGTAAGCGCGGGCTCGCTATTTGGCAAGACCAAACGACTGCAAAATGTGTTTAAAAATGCCCATTTTCGGGGCCCGCATCAGACGGTCAGAACTTGCGGTTCTTTCTCACTCCGCGATAAACCGATGAGGCTTTCGAATCGTCGACGGGCCATTCATCAAGCTCGACTCGGAGTGCCTTCGTTGCGATGGCCGCTTCCATCTGGCTCTGCCGCTTTGGGAAACCGATATTAGATTGCGTTCCGCAATCGGACGCTGATTCTGTTTTGATGGCACAATTGCGTTAGCGCCACGGGTAAAGCTGCCGTGCGCCCTCGCAAGCTGAAAAGGGTGAGTCACGCTCGCTCGCTCGCCGGGCCCGCTTTTGCGCCAACGACCGAAAAGCAGAAAAGGAGCACGTTCGCGCGGGAGCCGCTCAATCTTTCCCCCGCTCTCGACATCCGGAGGAGGCGTTCAACAAGTCGGAACGGAGCACCTTTTGTTTGACGCCGTCGCATCGCGGACCCCCAAAAAGCAGGCGGGCGGGAAGGAGGAGCAAGATGAACTTGACAAATCGGATGAAGAAACTAAAGCCGAAACAAACAAAGTCTTAAAAACAAAAAGGGTCCAAAGTAACAACCGACAAGAATCGCACGAAGCAGAAAAGGAACAGAAACGGCAACAAAACCAACGACGGAAACAAACAATGACCCGACACCGAGCGGTCGTGCCGGGCCGGGCCAGGCCGGGAGTCCTTTCACGCCACCAATGACACAACGACCAACAGGGCGGAGCCCTACAGTGCCACCTGTTGGTCACAAACACAACCATGACAGACGCCAGCCGCTTGTCACATCGACATGGCGCAAGCCTTCCTTGCAATCAGTGCATCGCGCGTCCGAGGCGCCGACTTGGCCAGACTGTGGCTTTTCTTCTTTTGAAGCGCTTTCTCTCGGCTGTCCCTGTTTGGGGTTTTTTTTTTTGGGTGGGGGGGGGGTGGTTCCTCCTCATCAGGAGGTGAAATGCGGGCTCGATTGGGTTCGGGTCGGGCGATTGGCTCGGCCCCTCAAAGACAAAGTCCTCGGTTGCGGTGGCGGCCGACTGTCTTATTGCTACGATTAGTTTGGGTGCTTATTTGGGGCGGGACTTCAGAAATCGTTCTCCCGCCATCATCGTCGGCGTTAAAAAACTAGCGAGCCCGTCCGTTCCCCAAGCAGCCACGAAAGCCCGAGCCATAGCGCGGCCTCCAGCGAGCTTTCACGCGTGCGCTCGTCTTCCGCGTTTTGGATGAACGGCAGTCGGCCGTCCAAGAAATCCCAGCGCCGGTGTCGCTCCCCCCCCCCTGCGTCGACTCGCCCGCAGCCCAGAGACAGGAAGTCGCTCTCCTCGCCATCCGTCTCGCTGCTTAACGATGACATCTGACGCTAAGTGCGGCCGCGCGTCTGCAATCTGAAGATGAGCTCCGCCGCTCCGTCTGCTTCTCCTTCATGCGATTACGCGTGCGCTAATCGAGGCGCACGCTCCCGGCTTGATTGCGTTTGCGTCGCACAGGAGGGGGGCGTGGCGGGCGGCGAGCCGAGAGCGCCCCGCCGCGCGTCGGGCCCGCGTTAGGGGCTTTGACCGGACACGAGCCCTCGTTCGGATGACTCGTTTGCTTTGCCGCGCGACGTGTTGCGCATCTGCGACAACTACAAAGCCTTTGCTAGCTTCATGCTAACACAACATGAGAAACGCCACGGTTAAGCTAACAAATGTCATCGGCGTCGCGGCTATAAGCCTTTTAAGCCATGAAGAGTGCGTGAAGCAGCACGCGTAGACAGACAAAACTCGCCAGCTTCAATTCTTTATCCTCTGAGAGGAATGAAGTCTACGCGCGGCTTCCTCGGGATTGGCCCTCTTGCCGTCTACCTGTAGCTCTGTATTACAGCGCCCTCAGATGGCCAAGGGACACACTGCGCACTATTATGGCCACTGAATCGGAGCCAAAATGTGGCAAAAACTGTTCAACGCTCGGATGATGTTAGCTCATTGCGATATGATTTCATCAGCTTTAAAGAATGCTTTTTTTGCCTGATTTAAAAAAAAAGCAAAGCCCGACACTTTTTGGGGTTGGGATGGGCTGAAACAAATGAAAGGGATTTCTCATCATTTCAAAGGGAACGGTGGTTTGCGATACGAGCGTTCTGCGTGACCCCCGCGCTCGCGGAATGATTGAGACTGGTATCTGGAGACGCCGCTCGCTAGGGAACCTTTCGGGAAAACCCTTTTGGACTCCGTCGCCTTTCAAATTTCTCTGTTTTTGTCGATTAGCCACATCGATCCACATACATGATCAATGAAGTGATCAACAGGTTTTCCACGCGCCGACTTTCCATACCGGGTGTATTGTAAGTTATCCGTATGTTACGATGCATCGCTCTCAATATTCATCTTCCCGTTTTGCGCGCGTGGCACCACATCGCCGGAGTAGCACGGGACTCATCAGAACCCTTCGACTTAAGCCGCATAACGTCAAAGATTTTTACGGCAATTCGACACGGAAGTTTCTAATAAGAATAATAATCATATAATACAAAACCACAGATAAAAGTATACGTCATAAAAAAAAGAGACGTCATTTAAACGGAGCATGCAATCTGGAATAGGTTCGTTTTTTTAAAAACGGGATTAGAATGGAGGGAGACAATCAGTGGGTGGAAGTGAGTCCAGAGTTTGGTGGGAGCAGAGCGGCCGGAAAAGCTCTCTGCTGTCCGCGGTTCTGTCTGTTCTGATTCGCGAGGATGACGTCGCTTGTCCGAGCGGACTTGCCGTACTTCCCGGGGCGAAACCCGCACTTCCGCGTCGGAAACGAGTCCTTCCAAAAGAGTCCCGGACGGGACCTGAGCGGGAAGCGGCAACGTCCGCATCGTTTGGGAAATCGTCGCGGCCGGACGCGATCGCGCGAGGGCGGCCGGAAGCTTCTCGGGCCCCGGTTTAGCTTCCCACGGCGAGCCGCTCGCAAAGACAAAAAAGAGAGGCGTCGCGGAGACCGAGTGGGAAGCGTTCCTTGGCGTGATTGCCGCGTGCCGATGGCTGCCAAAAGAGAGAAAGGGGAAGAGTGCGAGGAGGACATCGGCGGGACGAAAAGGGAGAAGGAGTCGCGAGCTCGTCAGCGGCCCGGTCTCGTGTTCCCCGGAGAAGGTCGGCGCACTCTCGGCTTTGCACAACATACAAACGGATGACAGAAAGGTGCCGAGGAAGAAAAGACATCGATGGGCATCGTGTAAGCGCGGTCGACGCCTTCAAAGGGAGGTGGGAAGAAGTTAGAAAGGAAAATAAGATCAGATAAGAAAACCTTTCTTAGTCTCGCAATGGAGAAATTCCCGATTCACAGCAGCAAAGTTATGAAAGGAAGAAGTAGAAGAACATCTCGTCCTTACCCCTTGATGTAGTTTGACTTGTTTCACGTCGTGGGTCATTCGCGCGGTGCGGTGCGCCTATCCCAAATTGGCTCAAAAACGTGTGATATCACGCAACGACATTGCCACGGTCGTGTTCTTGATGAAATTGTGAAAACGCGAAAAAGTCCCACAAATTGGTCGAGAAATTACTTTCTGGAGGTTGAAACTCGAAACCAAGAGTTATTTGTTTGACGTGTGCGTTTTTTTTTTTGAGCCGAGTTGAAACTTTTCTGCTCGTGGGCTCCACGGAGAGGAAAACGCCCGAAAATCCCGAATACTTTGAATATGTTCAGAGGTTGATGCGAGCATCAAGTAAAGAAAGTCGACATCGATTTCGGTGACCGTCGATCGCAGTGCGGGCGCGTGAGGCGACGTTGAGATTCCTACGCCGCGGCTTGAGACTGTCTCGTCGCGTCACCGTACGGCAAGTTGCCAAAGGACATTTTGACATTGGCGTCGGCTACGAAAGAGGCATTGGAAGCGTTTCGCACGAGACTCCGCCCAAGCCATCGACTCTTTGGAAATGGGAAAGGAATAGAAATAGAAATATTCTTTTCCTTGTCTTTTCAGACAATCGTCTTTAATATCGGCCGTCGTAAAACCGAGCTAGGATAACACGATGCGACCCGAAGCGCGTGTGTTTATCGTCTCGTGTCCTGCAGACGTCAGCGACGATCTTGACCCCGTGCGGACAGAGCTGGAGTCTCCCCACATCAAAGAGGAGCGGGAAGAAGGGGAAGTGCTCCTCCGCGTGAAGGCGGAGGACGAGGGGCCACGTCCGTCTTCCCTCCGAGAAGGCCGGGTGGATGCAGTCACCCAGCGGCCAATGAGTTTTGTCCGTTTGAAGAGCGAAGAGGAGGGAGACCCGGTCGGAGGCGAGGAGAGCGGAGGGGCGCGGCCCCGCGGCAGCGGCTCGACGGAAGGTGACCGGGGAGGGGCGCGAGCGGACGGCCTCTTAGCTCCGCTGTCCGACGACGACCTAACTTCGCCCTCTCCCGACACGGAGAATGAGGAACGCTCGCAAAGTGACGCCCCGTGTCCCGCCGACAACCGAAGCACGGAATGTTCTCGGTGTGGCAAAACGTTGAGTTCAAAGTGGAATTTGAAGTTACACATGAGGACGCACACCGGGGCGAAACCTTTCGCCTGCTCGGTTTGCGGGCAAAGATTCACTCAGAAGGGCCAGGTAAGGACGCACGCCCAAATACACACCGGGGAGAAGCCTTTTGCCTGCTCGGTTTGTGGCAAGAGCTTCCTTCGAAAGCAAAGTTTAGCGACGCACACCCGAGCGCACACCGGAGAGAAACCCTTTGCCTGTTCACTTTGTCCGAAAAGATTCTTCATCAAGGGACATTTGACGCGGCACGCGCGGACACACAGCGGAGAAAAACCTTTCGCCTGCTCACTTTGCGGCGAAACCTTCTCTCAAACGGAAAGTCTAACGATCCACACGAGGAAGCACACCGGGGAGAAATCTTTGGCTTGCTCGGTTTGCGGCAAAATATTCTTTCTGAAGACAAGTTTACGGGTGCACGAAAAGACACACGCTGGAGAAAAGCCTTTCCCCTGCTCAGTCTGCGGGAAAAGATTCTCGGGAAAGCACATTTTGACAACCCACTCAAGGACACACACGGGAGAGAAACCGTTTGCCTGTTCGGTTTGCGGGAAGAGCTTCTCCTTGAAAGGACAGCTGGTGAGCCACACCACAACACACACCGGAGAGAAACCTTTCCCGTGCTCGGTCTGTGGGAAAAGATTCTCCAGGAGGGGCCGCTTAGCGAGTCACTCGAGACAGCACACCGGAGAGAAACCGTTCAGTTGCAGGGTGTGCACCAAGAGGTTCTTTAACAAGATCGATGTGAAGAGACACAAATGCCGCGGCGGTAAACGAGACCTAGAACGTGACTCGGAGAGATCTTAGCATTTGCACGTAGCTGTCAAAGTCTGCATGTGACGGGATTGAAAGTGTGACGGTGAACGGGCGACGTGCGGCGCGGCACGCCGCTCCTCTGCCGCTGGCTCGTAGAGCCCAGAAAGTCCGCGTTGGCATCGCACGTCGAGCAACACCCACACCGCGGGACAATTTCGAGTGTTCCGTTAACCTGTCGGACGTGTTTTGGGATGTGGGAGGAAGCCCGAGTACCCGGAGAAAACCCACCCAGGCGCGGGCAGAACACGCAAACTCCACACAGGATGGCCGAAGCCAGAATCGAACCCTGCGCCTGCGCACTGCGAGGTCGACGTGCCGCCGGGCCTCCCACTTGGAAATATGCGTTGGTATTGAGCTCTTTCAAGCTTTCCAGAAAAAAAAGAAAGAAATAAAGAGCTTTTTCCATCGCTGTACAGGACATTCTTTGTGTGATTTTTTTTTTTGTAAGCCATCTTTTATTTCTGTTCTTTGCTTTTAATGGCTTCAGTTTGTCGATTGTAAATGTTTTCATGACTTTATTCATTTTTTTTCTGGAATGCGCCGCAGAAATAAAGCAGCCTTCCTTGCCTTGTCTTCAGCTGTACCTGGGGTTCTCGTCAAGGTGTAGGGAGTTATAGACCGTTCAACATGGCGGGCAGTCTTAGCACAAAACCGGCAAGCTGTGTTGGAAAGCAAAAAATAAAAAATAAAAGGCAGCGAAAGCCTACAAGAACTGCTGAACGTTTCAGGTTCAATCATTTAAGTGCCTCTTAAAATGGTGGTGTGGCGATTCTAATATGGCACACGTGGCACATTTTTTACCTTTCTGATCGGCCGAGAATATAAGCAAGATTGTTGCACAAAGACATCAGGCGGACTGAGCAGTCTTGCATAAATGTCGCAAATTAATGCGATGAAATGAACTCAAACGGTTGTAGGTTGTTGATAATCGGGTCTTCAGAATGCCGCTTTGTGTGTGTGCGTTTGTGTCCACTAAACGTTTTCTTTTGACTGTGTTTGAGCGATTTTTCAATCAATCAAAACAAAAAATCGTCCTAGATTGCCCTGAAAGCTGGCTTGTTTTCGTCACGTGACAAGGAGCCGCGCATGACGCCGCCACGCACGGGGGTGTAACGGCACGCGGCGTGCACAGTCGGTTCATATTCAGCCGGCGAGACTTTTGATCGCTAAGGCGAATCCACGCGAGATGGGTCGCGTCTCTTCATCCGTGCCACGGGGTGGACAAACGCAGGCCCGAGATGAGGTTCAACTTCCGTCCGCTGATCAACTTCCGCTTCCGAATCAGGCCCCGCCCCCGCGCATCCCCGCTCTCGTGGCTCGACGCTGGTCGCCTCATTCTGGTGTCCGAAATCGTCACCGGCGGACTAAAACTTCGACACAGGACGTCCGGAATTTGGCTGGACTTTGAAATCATTCCTGACGTTTCCGAGTGCGGGATCATCCGGTCTCGGTGCAAGTCGGGGCTTCTCCTCATAGCTTAGCCTATCTTAGCTTAGCCTACTTTAGCTTCGCTTAGTTTATGGATAGCTGGACAGCTTCGTGGCCGGCGAACCAAGGAACGCGTTTGTTGGCAACGCATCGCGAATAAACGATCGGGTGCGCGTGTGGTGTTGGCACCGCTGTCTGAAAATGTGTTCAAGGGGCACGACGCGGTACGAGGAGGAAGTTTGCGCAAGAAAAGAGGAGGGAGATCGGCGAGCTTTCAAGCAACATCCAGTTGTGGTCCGTGCAGCAGGTTGGTCCACCTTCAACTCTTGCCTTATTGCCGTATTGGTAGTACTGCCATCTTAGTCACCAACACACGAAGCTTTCCCTCCAACCGGTTCACAAAAGTTTCCGCTCTTGAGACTTAACAAAAACACACGCACACAAATGGCCCCAAAATATACTATGAGAAACAATGAGACACGAGGTCAAAGTCACAGTTGCAAACTGCGTCTTTGTGTGCATTGTGTCCTGTAGACGTCGCTGAAGGAGTTCTTCGTCCTCAGCGGCAGGAGCTGCAGTCCCTGCGCGTCAAACTGGAGGAGGAGGAGGAGGAGGAGCCACAGCCTCGTCACGTTAAAGAGGAAGAGCAGGAGGATGAAATCGCAGCTTTTCAGTTGACTGACGTCAACGTGAAGGCCGAAAGTGAGGGAGAACACTGTGGACGATCACAGACCAACGGCCTGGTGCCCCCACTCTCAGAAAGCGACGACGTCACGTCACAATCTTCTGGTCATGACGAGGAGGAGGATGATGATGATGATGAGCGCAACAAAGGAGACGTGGCGAGTCACGCTGGCAACAAACGGGTGAAATGTGCTCACTGTGACAAAACCTTTGTCTACAAGTCCAGGTTGAAGAGACACTTGAGAACGCACACTGGAGAAAAGCCCTTTGCCTGTTCCCTTTGTGACAAAAGATTCTCACTCAAGGCCCATTTGACAGCGCACACCACAACGCACACTGGAGAGAAACCTTTTGCCTGCTCAGTGTGCGATCAAAGATTCTCTCGAAAAGAACATTTAACGAGGCACACCAAAAGACATAATGGAGAGAAACCTTTCGCCTGCTCAGTTTGCGGCAAAAGATTCTCCGAAAAGACACATTTGAAAATACACACGGGAACCCACACCGGCGACAAACCGTTTGCCTGCTCGGTTTGCGGCAAAAGCTTCACCCTGAATTCGCTCTTAACGAGGCACACGCAAACGCACACGGACGAAAAACCCTTTGTCTGCTCGGTGTGCGGGAAACGATTCGGTCACAAGGGAGACTTAACGAAACACACGAGAACGCACGCGGAGGAGAAACTGTTTGTTTGCTCGGTTTGTGGGAAAAGATTCACCCTGAAGGAAGGCTTGACAAAACACGCGAGAACGCACAGCGGAGAAAAACCTTGCGCTTGCTCAGTTTGCGGTCAAAGATTCTCCGAGAAGGCCCGCCTGACGAGACACGCGAGAACGCACACGGGGGAAAAACCTTTTGCCTGCTCAGTGTGCGGCCAAAGATTCTCCGAGAAGGCCCGTTTGACGAGACACGCACGAACGCACACCGGGGAGAAGCCTTTTGCTTGCTCCATTTGTAGGAAAACCTTCAACCGAAAGACAACGTTGAAAGCGCACGCGAGAACGCACACCGGCGAGAAACCCTTTGCCTGCTCCATTTGCGGGCAAAGGTTCTCCACCAACGGAAATTTAACGAGCCACGTGAGAAGGCACGATGGGGAGAAGCCCTTCACCTGCTTGTTTTGTGGCAAGACGTTCAGCGAGAAGGGACTGTTAAAAATACACACCCGAAAACACACCGGAGAGCAGCCGTTTGCGTGCGCGGTTTGTGGCAAAAAATTCTCTCAGAGGGCCGAATTGACCAAACACGCGCGGACGCACACCGGGGAGAAGCCTTTCGCCTGTTCGGTGTGCGGGAAAAGATTCAACGAGAGCGGACATTTGACGAGGCACGCGCGGACGCACACGGGCGAGAAACCGTTTGTGTGCTCGCTTTGTGGCAAAGGCTTCTCGGAGAACGGCCATTTAAGGCGACACGCCAGAACGCACGGCCAAGAGCGGACGCTCACCTAACGCCTAAAGATTCCGCGGAGAATGCAAGAAACGGAAGCCGCGTTAGGACGAGGTCAAAGGTTTCATCACTGCCATCCACCGTCGACAGCACAATGCTCAAAGCACCTGGTGTCACTCGAATTTGATTGGAATGGGAAGGGCCTCAAAGTGGCCCACTGTGAAGTTGCGGCATTCTCTTGAGGAAACCGACAAGGCAAGTTGCCGGCTCCGACTTGAGTCAGCCGCGCCGCTTCTTGAGTCGGCCAACGTGGTGAAATATTGATCTGCTCTTTGCCTCCACGAGCTCACCTTGACCATTGGAACCTTCTCAACCCGCCTCCGCGTTTCTCCAGCATACCTGCTGTGTTTTGCTCAATGCCGTGCCAACTCATGAGGTGAAAAATTTCATTTCGTTTTTTTTAAGGGAGGGATGGGGGTATAAATATATGGTTGTCATCAAGTTGGCTGTATTCTTAATTTCATCGTTTTTGCTTCATTAAACTTGGAAAACAACATTCAGAGTCTCGATTGGAGTAACGCGTGTACAGTCTCTCTCTCTCTCTCTGCTGCCACGCGGTGACTTGAGCTGGCGCTAGGCTCTCCTCACCTGCAGCTTTGTCCTCGTCTTCTACACTCATGAAAGGGACAAAGGTCAATGGCGACCCTCCTCTTCTTCGTCCTTAACTCTTTTGCGCGGGTCCGCCGTGGTTCCCGTCGCTCAGGCCTCAAATCTTCGCCGACTTCTGCGGGACCCAAAAAGACAAAACAAGTCAAGTCACATCTCTTGCCGTGACTTGGGTGCTCGCTCAGAGGGTCGGGAAACTGACGCCTTGATTTACAAGTTGACCAAGGTTGCGACTCTCATTGCTGGGAAGTCAACCCAATCATGCGCATTGAAAAGAATTGATGCCAATCATCATTCCCAGCAAAATCATGTTGAATAGTAAGGCGTTTTAACAAAAAAAAAACGACCATGTATACTAAGGCGTTTTTAGCTGAAATAAACGACCATGTATAATAAGGCGTTTTTAGCCGAAAAAAACGACCATGTATAGTAAGGCGTTTTTAGCCAAAAAAAAACGACCATGTACAGAAAGGCGTTTTGAGCCGAAAAAAACAACCATGTACAGAAAGGCGTTTTGAGCCGAAAAAACGACCATGTATAGTAAGGCGTTTTTAGACGAAAAAAAAGACCAAGTACAGAAAGGCGTTTTTAGACGAAAAAAAACCGACCATGTATAGTAAGGCGTTTTTAGCCAAAAAAAACGACCATGTATAGTAAGGCGTTTTTAGATGAAAAAAACGTCCATGAATCGTAAGGCGTTTTTAGCCGAAAAAAACCAGACCATGTATAGTAAGGCGTTTTTAGCCCAAAAAAACGACCATGTTTAGTAAGGCGTTTTTAGCCGAAAAAAACTACCATGTTTAGTAGGATGTTTTTAGCCGAAAAAAACGACCATGTATAGTAAGGCGTTTTTAGCCGAAAAAAACGACCATGTATCGTAAGCCGTTTTTAGCCGAAAAAAACGACCATATACAGTAAGGCGTTTTTTGATGAAAAAAAGACCATGTATAGTAAGAAGTTTTTAGCTGAAAAAAAACGACCATGTATAGTAAGGCGTTTTTAGCCGAAAAAAAACGACCATGTATAGCAAGGCGTTTTTAGCCGAAAAAAACAACCATGTATAGTAAGGCGTTTTTAGCCGAAAAAACCGACCATGTATAGTAAGGCGTTTTTAGCTGAAAAAAAACGACCATGTATAGGAAGGCGTTTTTAGATGAAAAAAACGACCATGTATAGTAAGTCGTTTTTAGCCGAAAAAAAAACGACCATGTATAGGAAGGCGTTTTTAGACAAAAAAAAAACGGCCGAAAAAAAACGACCATGTATAGTAAGGCGTTTTTAGCCGAAAAAAAACGACCATGTATAATAAGGCGTTTTTAGCTGAAAAAACAGCCTGGGTTCTGGTACTAGTTCTCTCGAGAGGGGTTGGACTCTCTTCCACTCTGGAGTTGCTCATGGTGAGAGGCGCAGAGCAGGTGTGGGCATACTCATTGCCCCCCGGCTCAGTGCCTGTACATTGGGGTTCACACCGGTAGACGAGAGGGTTGCTTCCCTCCGCCTTCGGGTGGGGGGACGGGTCCTGACTGTTGTTTGTGCATATGCACTAAACGGCAGCTCAGCATACCCACCCTTTTTGGAGTCCTTGGAGGGTGTGCTGGAGAGTACTCCTGCTGGGGACTCCCTTGTTCTGCTGGGGGACTTCAATGCTCACGTGGGCAATGACAGTGAGACCTGGAGGGGCGTGATTGGGAGGAACGGCCCCCCCGATCAGAACTCGAGTGGTGTTCTGTTATTGGACTTCTGTGCTCGCCACGGATTGTCCATAACGAACACCTTGTTCAAACATAAGGGTGTCCATATGTGCACTTGGCACCAGGACACCCTAGGCCGTAGTTCGATGATCGACCTTGTGGTTGTATCATCGGATTTGCGGCCGCATGTTTTGGACACTCGGGTGAAGAGAGGGGCGGAGCTGTCAACTGATCACCACCTGGTGGTGAGTAGGCTCCGATGGTGGGGGAAGATGCCGGTCCGTCCTGGCAGACCCAAACGTATTGTGAGGGTTTGTTGGGAGCGTCTGGCAGAATCCCCTGTCAGAAGGAGTTTCAACTCCCACCTCCGACAGAGCTTTTCCCATGTTCCGGGGGAGACGGGGGACATTGAGTCCGAGTGGACCATGTTCCGTGCCTCTATTGTTGAGGCGGCCAATCTGAGTTGTGGCCGTAAGGTGGTTGGTGCCTGTCGTGGCGGCAACCCTCGTACTCGCTGGTGGACACCAGCAGTAAGGGATGCCGTCAAGCTGAAGAAGGAGTCCTATCGAGCCTTTATGGCCTGTGGGACCCCAGAGGCAGCTGACGGGTATCGACTGGCCAAGCGGAACGCAGCTTCGGTGGTCGCCGAGGCAAAAACCCCAGCGTGGGAAGAGTTCGGTGAGGCCATGGAAGCCGACTTCCGGACGGCTTCGAGGAAATTCTGGTCCACCATCCGACGTCTCAGGAGGGGGAAGCAGTGCACCACTAACACTGTGTACAGTGGGGATGGGGCACTGCTGACTTCGACTCGGGACGTTGTGAACCGGTGGGCAGAGTACTTCGAAGACCTCCTCAACTCCACCAACACGTCTTCCTTGGAGGAAGCAGAGTCTGAGGACCCTGAGGTGGGCTCTCCTATCTCTGTGGTTGAAGTCACCGATGTGGTTAAAAAGCTCCTCGGTGGCAGGGCCCCAGGGGTGGATGAGATCCGCCCGGAGTTCCTCAAGGCTCTGGATGTTGTGGGGCTGTCCTGGTTGACACGCCTCTGCAACATCGCGTGGTCAACGGGGAGAGTGCCTCTGGATTGGCAGACCGGGGTGGTAGTCCCTCTTTTTAAAAAGGGGGACCGGAGGGTGTGTTCCAACTACAGAGGGATCACACTCCTCAGCCTCCCTGGTAAGGTCTATTCAGGGGTGCTGGAGAGGAGGGTCCGTCAGGAAGTCGAGCCTCAGATTGAGGAGGAGCAGTGTGGTTTTCATCCCGGCCGTGGAACAGTGGACCAGCTCTACACCCTTAGCAGGGTCCTCGAGGGTATGTGGGAATTCGCCCAACCAGTCTACATGTGTTTTGTGGACTTGGAGAAGGCGTTTGACCGTGTCCCTCGGGGAGTTCTGTGGGGGGTGCTTCGTGGGTATGGGGTACCGAACCCCCTGATACGGGCTATTCGGTCACTATACCACCGATGTCAGAGTTTGGTTCGCATTGCCGGCAGTAAGTCGGAATCGTTTCCAGTGAGGGTAGGACTCCGCCAAGGCTGCCCTTTGTCGCCGATTCTGTTCATAATCTTTATGGACAGAATTTCTAGGCGCAGCCGAAGCGTTGAGGGCGTCCGTTTTGGTGGCCTCAGTATTGCATCCCTGCTTTTTGCAGATGATGTGGTGCTGTTGGCTCCTTCAAACGGGGCTCTCCAACTCTCACTGGAGCGTTTCGCAGCTGAGTGTGAAGCGGTTGGGATGAAAATCAGCACCTCCAAATCTGAAACCATGGTCCTCAGTCGGAAAAGGGTGGAGTGCCCCCTCCGGGTCGGGGGAGAGATCTTGCCCCAAGTGGAGGAGTTTAAGTATCTTGGGGTCTTGTTCACGAGTGAGGGCAGGAGGGAGCGAGAGATCGACAGGCGGATCGGTGCAGCGTCTGCTGTGATGCGGACGTTGTATCGGTCTGTCGTGGTGAAGAAGGAGCTGAGCCAAAGGGCGAAGCTCTCAATTTACCGGTCGATCTACGTTCCAACCCTCATCTATGGTCACGAGCTGTGGGTCGTGACCGAAAGAACGAGATCCCGGATACAAGCGGCCGAAATGAGTTTTCTCCGCAGGGTGTCCGGGCTCTCCCTTAGAGATAAGGTGAGAAGCTCGGTCATCCGGGAGGGGCTCAGAGTCGAGCCGCTTCTCCTCCACATCGAGAGGAGCCAGATGAGGTGGCTTGGGCATCTGATTCGGATGCCTCCTGAACGCCTCCCTGGTGAGGTGTTCCGGGCATGTCCCACCGGGAGGAGACCCCGAGGAAGACCCAGGACACGCTGGAGTGACTATGTCACCCAGCTGGCCTGGGAACGCCTCGGGATCCCCCGGGGAGAGCTGGAAGAAGTAGCTAGGGAGAGGGAAGTCTGGGCTTCCCTGCTAAAGCTGTTGCCCCCGCGACCCGGCCCCGGATAAGCGGTAGAAGATGGATGGATGGATGGATAGCTGAAAAAAAACGACCATGTATAGGAAGGCGTTTTTAGACAAAAAAACCCGACCATGTATAATAAGGCGTTTTTAGCCGAAATAACGACCATGTATAGTAAGGCGTTTTTAGCCGAAAAAAACCGGCCGAAAAAAAACGACCATGTATAGTAAGGCGTTTTTAGCCGAAAAAAAACGACCATGTATAATAAGGCGTTTTTAGCTGAAAAAAAACGACCATGTATAGGAAGGCGTTTTTAGACAAAAAAACCCGACCATGTATAATAAGGCGTTTTTAGCCGAAATAACGACCATGTATAGTAAGGCGTTTTTAGCTGAAAAAAAACGACCATGTATAGTAAGGCGTTTTTAGCCGAAAAAAAACGACCATGTATAGTAAGGCGTTTTTAGCTGAAAAAAAACGACCATGTATAGTAAGGCGTTTTTAGCCGAAAAAAAACGACCATGTATAGGAAGGCGTTTTTAGCTGAAAAAAAACGACCTTGTATAGGAAGGCGTTTTTAGACAAAAAAACCCGACCATGTATAATAAGGCGTTTTTAGCCGAAATAACGACCATGTATAGTAAAGCATTTTTAGCTGAAAAAAAACCACCCTGTATAGTAAGGCGTTTTTAGCCGACATGGTCCTTTTTTTTCGGCTAAAAATGCCTTACTATACATGGTCGTTTTTTTCGTCTAAAAACGCCTTTCTGTACTTGGTCTTTTTTTTCGTCTAAAAACGCCTTACTATACATGGTCGTTTTTTCGGCTCAAAACGCCTTTCTGTACATGGTCGGTTTTTTCGGCTAAAAACGCCTTACGATTCATGGACGTTTTTTTCGTCTTAAAACGCCTCACTATACATGGTCATTTTTTTCGGCAAAAAACGCCTTACTATACATGGTCGTTTTTTTCGCCTAAAAACGCCTTACTATACATGGTCGTTTTTTTCGGCCTAAAACGGCTTACTATACATGGTCGTTTTTTTCGGCTAAAAACGCCTTACTATACATGGTCGTTTTTTTCGTCTCAAAACGCCTTATTATACATGGTCGTTTTTTTTCATCTAAAACGCCTTACTATACATCGTCGTTTTTTTGTCTAAAAACGCCTTCCTATACATGGTCGTTTTTTTTCGGCTAAAAACGCCTTACTATACATCGTCGTTTTTTTGGGCTAAAAACGCCTTACTATACATGGTCGTTTTTTTGGGCTAAAAACGCCTTACTATACATGGTCGGGTTTTTTTCGGCTAAAAACGCCTTACGATTCATGGACGTTTTTTTCATCTAAAAACGCCTTACTATACATGGTCGTTTTTTTTGGCTAAAAACGCCTTACTATACATGGTCGTTTTTTTTTCGTCTAAAAACGCCTTTCTGTACTTGGTCTTTTTTTTCGTCTAAAAACGCCTTACTATACATGGTCGTTTTTTCGGCTCAAAACGCCTTTCTGTACATGGACGTTTTTTTCGTCTTAAAACGCCTTACTATACATGGTCGTTTTTTTTCGGCTAAAAACGCCTTACTATACATGGTCGTTTTTTTCGGCTCAAAACGCCTTTCTGTACATGGTCTTTTTTTTCGTCTAAAAACGCCTTACTATACATGGTCGTTTTTTCGGCTCAAAACGCCTTTCTGTACATGGACGTTTTTTTCGTCTCAAAACGCCTTATTATACATGGTCGTTTTTTTTTCATCTAAAACGCCTTACTATACATGGTCGTTTTTTTCAGCTAAAAACGCCTTACTATACATGGTCGGGTTTTTTTCGGCTAAAAACGCCTTACGATTCATGGACGTTTTTTTCATCTAAAAACGCCTTACTATACATGGTCGGTTTTTTTCGGCTAAAAACGCCTTACTATACATGGTCGTTTTTTTCGTCTCAAAACGCCTTACTATACATGGTGGGGTTTTTTCGGCTAAAACGCCTTACTATACATGGTCGTTTTTTCGGCTCAAAACGCCTTTCTGTACATGGTCGGTTTTTTCGGCTAAAAACGCCTTACGATTCATGGACGTTTTTTTCGGCTAAAAACGCCTTACTATACATGGTCGTTTTTTTCGTCTCAAAACGCCTTACTATACATGGTGGGGGTTTTTCGGCTCAAAACGCCTTTCTGTACATGGTCGGTTTTTTCGGCTAAAAACGCCTTACGATTCATGGACGTTTTTTTCGTCTTAAAACGCCTCACTATACATGGTCATTTTTTTCGGCAAAAAACGCCTTACTATACATGGTCGTTTTTTTCGCCTAAAAACGCCTTACTATACATGGTCGTTTTTTTCGGCCAAAAACGCCTTACTATACATGGTCGTTTTTTTCGGCTAAAAACGCCTTACTATACATGGTCGTTTTTTTCGTCTCAAAACGCCTTATTATACATGGTCGTGTTTTTTTTCATCTAAAACGCCTTACTATACATGGTCGTTTTTTTCAGCTAAAAACGCCTTACTATACATGGTCGTTTTTTTCAGCTAAAAACGCCTTACTATACATGGTCGGGTTTTTTTCGGCTAAAAACGCCTTACGATTCATGGACGTTTTTTTCATCTAAAAACGCCTTACTATACATGGTCGTTTTTTTTGGCTAAAAACGCCTTACTATACATGGTCGTTTTTTTTTCGTCTAAAAACGCCTTTCTGTACTTGGTCTTTTTTTTCGTCTAAAAACGCCTTACTATACATGGTCGTTTTTTCGGCTCAAAACGCCTTTCTGTACATGGTCGGTTTTTTCGGCTAAAAACGCCTTACGATTCATGGACGTTTTTTTCGTCTTAAAACGCCTTACTATACATGGTCATTTTTTTCGGCAAAAAACGCCTTACTATACATGGTCGTTTTTTTCGGCTAAAAACGCCTTATTATACATGGTCGTTTTTTTTCATCTAAAACGCCTTACTATACATCGTCATTTTTTTCAGCTAAAAACGCCTTACTATACATGGTCATTTTTTTCGGCTAAAAACGCCTTACTATACATGGTCGTTTTTTTCGGCTAAAAACGCCTTATTATACATGGTCGTTTTTTTTCATCTAAAACGCCTTACTATACATCGTCATTTTTTTCATCTAAAACGCCTTACTATACATGGTCATTTTTTTCGGCAAAAAACGCCTTACTATACATGGTCGTTTTTTTCGGCTAAAAACGCCTTATTATACATGGTCGTTTTTTTTCATCTAAAACGCCTTACTATACATCGTCATTTTTTTCAGCTAAAAACGCCTTACTATACATGGTCATTTTTTTCGGCTAAAAACGCCTTACTATACATGGTCGTTTTTTTCGGCTAAAAACGCCTTATTATACATGGTCGTTTTTTTTCATCTAAAACGCCTTACTATACATCGTCATTTTTTTCATCTAAAACGCCTTACTATACATCGTCATTTTTTTCAGCTAAAAACGCCTTACTATACATGGTCATTTTTTTCAGCTAAAAACGCCTTACTATACATGGTCGTTTTTTTCGGCTAAAAACGCCTTACTATACATGGTCGTTTTTTTTTTCCCGCTAAAAATGCCTTCTTATACATGGTCGTTTTTTTCGGCTAAAAACGCCTTATTATACATGGTCGTTTTTTTTCATCTAAAACGCCTTACTATACATCGTCATTTTTTTCATCTAAAACGCCTTACTATACATGGTCATTTTTTTCGGCAAAAAACGCCTTACTATACATGGTCGTTTTTTTCGGCTAAAAACGCCTTATTATACATGGTCGTTTTTTTTCATCTAAAACGCCTTACTATACATCGTCATTTTTTTCAGCTAAAAACGCCTTACTATACATGGTCATTTTTTTCGGCTAAAAACGCCTTACTATACATGGTCGTTTTTTTCGGCTAAAAACGCCTTATTATACATGGTCGTTTTTTTTCATCTAAAACGCCTTACTATACATCGTCATTTTTTTCATCTAAAACGCCTTACTATACATCGTCATTTTTTTCAGCTAAAAACGCCTTACTATACATGGTCATTTTTTTCGCCTAAAAATGCCTTACTATACATGGTCGTTTTTTTCGGCTAAAAACGCCTTATTATACATGGTCGTTTTTTTTCATCTAAAACGCCTTACTATACATCGTCATTTTTTTCATCTAAAACGCCTTACTATACATCGTCATTTTTTTCAGCTAAAAACGCCTTACGATACATGGTCGTTTTTTTCGGCTAAAAACGCCTTACTATACATGGTCATTTTTTTCGGCTAAAAACGCCTTACTATACATGGTCGTTTTTTTCGGCTAAAAACGCCTTATTATACATGGTCGTTTTTTTTCATCTAAAACGCCTTACTATACATCGTCATTTTTTTCATCTAAAACGCCTTACTATACATCGTCATTTTTTTCAGCTAAAAACGCCTTACTATACATGGTCATTTTTTTCGGCTAAAAACGCCTTACTATACATGGTCGTTTTTTTCGGCTAAAAACGCCTTATTATACATGGTCGTTTTTTTTCATCTAAAACGCCTTACTATACATCGTCATTTTTTTCATCTAAAACGCCTTACTATACATCGTCATTTTTTTCAGCTAAAAACGCCTTACTATACATGGTCATTTTTTTCGCCTAAAAATGCCTTACTATACATGGTCGTTTTTTTTCGGCTAAAAACGCCTTATTATACATGGTCGTTTTTTTTCATCTAAAACGCCTTACTATACATCGTCATTTTTTTCATCTAAAACGCCTTACTATACATCGTCATTTTTTTCAGCTAAAAACGCCTTACGATACATGGTCGTTTTTTTCGGCTAAAAACGCCTTACTATACATGGTCATTTTTTTTTCGGCTAAAAACGCCTTACTATACATGACTGGTGTCAAACTCATTTCACATGGTGGGCCACATACGGCCTCGGTCGATGTCAAGTGGGCCGGCCCATTAAAATGATACCATACTTTGCTATAAACAACCAAAACAACATGTCTTTCCTTTGTTCTGGTATAAAGAAGCACAAGAACGTTTGGAAAATGTTGATATTTAATGAACGTATCTTTTACAAAACATTTCATGAAGCACCTTACATTTCCTTCAACAAATGTGCAATTTACTTTTATCATTCACATCTATGCATTGCAACTCATCCCATTGATTGTGCAAACTTTAACAAGTAATTGGTATTGAAAAATATAGTCATGCACTTTATGAAGAAACAAGATTTATAAAGAAAGGAAGTTTTAAACTTTACACGTGCATATAAAATCTAAATGTAATCCCTGCCTACACCTTACAAACTAAGGAGGGTGCTATTAAATGTGTAAATGTGAGAGTGCTATTGATAGCGTCTGCTGTCACGGGTCTGTCTCAGCGACGGACCGAGGCTGTCTTCTTCTCTGGTCAACAGTGTTCCCTAGCGGATACTCAATGAATCGCACCTTCTTAAAATATTAATTCTGTGTCTTTTATGCAATTTTAAATTACCTTGCGGGCCTGATTGAACCTCGTGCGTGTGTGTGTGATGAATGGAATTCCGCATCGGTGTGCAATTGTAAAAATAAAAATAGTGTTGAAAAAATAAATCTGAAACTGCATTTAAGGGTGGCTCAATACTGGCTGGCCATGTACGGGCCGGAGTTGTAAATTGATTTCTGGCCCAAATACTTCACGTGGCGCGTCCCGCCGGGTGTCGCCGTGCCCTGGCGTCAGCACTTCTTTTGTCGACGTCGAAATCGTCTTTCCTCTCTTTTGCGACAGCCTTTGTCGTCGATGGACCGCGGCAAAAAGGCCGTCGTCGCGGAGTATCGGCGTCGTTTGGACGGATAACGTCGCGATCTCGCGGGAGGGGAAAACAAAAAACAAAAAAGCCAGGGGTCCCGGCTCGAGCGCGCTCAAAGACTTTTATTGAGGTACATGATCATTTCCACACTTTTGGGACTGAGTCGGTTCCTTTTTTTGCTCACCTCTTCCCCGCATTTGGAAAAGACTCGCTCGCAAGGAACGGAGGACCGACGTGCAGAGAAAATGTTTGGCCAAGCGGAAGAGATGCGGGTAAACGTTTTGATGGCTGAGCCAGTAAGCCAGCGGGTCCTCGGCCCTCCCCAGAGGCGGATCGCTCATGTAGCGCTGCACTTCCGCCGTGGCGTCCACCGAGGCGTTCCTGGACCACCTCATGGCTTCCGAAGCGTCTCGGTCCAGACTTTTCCAAAGGTCGATACCTGACGCGCAAAAAAAAAAAAAAAGGGACACAAGTGGTGAGCGAGCGCGCGGAGGCCGGCGCCCGCCGCGCAAGACGCCGTACCTGTGGGCGGCGGCGGCGGCGCCTCCGCGGAGGCCGGCTCTCCGGCGGGCGTGCCGGGCGGCGTGTACACGATGAGCTGCGAGCACTGGGCGGCCAGCCGCTTGACCGAGGTCTGCGCCTGCGCTTGATTGTAGAAGCCGAAGGTTTTGAATCTGGGATCCAGCAGCGTGGAAAGGGTGAGCGCCGTCTGGCTTTCCAGCGTGTCGAAGGTCTCCTGCATGGCCGACACCAAGTTGTGGCCCAGTCGCTTGGCCGTGGGGTGCGTGGTTTTGCCGTTGGTCTCGTACAGGTGCAGCAGAAGCATTTTGGTGATGGGGATGACCTTGGAGCCCGCCAGCCGCTTCTCCTGCGACATCTCCACGGCGGCCTGGTAGAAGGGCGCCAGCAGGCGCAGGCAGGCGGCGGCCGTCTCGTCGTCCCGCGGGGACAGGGCCGCCGCCGCGTCCGTCCCCAGCGCCGCCAGCGCCGCGTCCAGGCAGCGCCGCTCTTGGCACAGGCGCTGGAGCATGAGGAAGGTGCTGGTCCAGCGCGCCTCCGCCTCCTGGACCAGCGGGGCGGCGGGGCGACACATCTGCGCCTGCGCCTGCCGCAGCTTCTCCTGGGCGGCGGCGCTGCTCTTGAACAGGGCCACCAGCTGCCGCGCCCTGCCGCGCAGCTCCCGCAGGCCCGCCGTGGCGTCCAGCGACTTCTTGACCACCAGATGAAGCGAGCGGGCGAAGCACGGCACGTGTCTGAGGTTGAGGTCGCCGACGGAGGCCGCCATCTCGGGCGCCGCGTCGGTCACCACCGACGTGACTTTGCCCCCGATGGCCCATTCCTCCAGCAGCGAGGTCAAGCGCTCGCCGACGTGAGCCGACGTGTGCGCTTCGGGCAGCGGCAGCACGCCCAGCGGCGCCGTGGCCGCTCGCATGGAGTCGTCCAGGAAGTGGCAGGTCACCGCCACGCGGGCGTCCGTCCCCGCGGAGCCCCACGTCTCGGCGGTCAGGCTGACCGCCTCGGCGCCGCCCACGGCGGCCTTGGCCTTGCTCTTCTCCTCCTGGTATTTCTCCGCCACCATCTTCTTCAGGGCCCGCCTGGACGGAAGAGCGTAGGCGGGATCCAGCGAGGCCACCAACGCCCTGAAGCCGCAATCGTCCACGATGGAAAACGGCTGCCAGTCTTTCACCACCAGATTCACCAGCGCTTCGTCCAGCGCTTGCTTCCGGCCCGCTGCGTCGAGACGGAGAAGTCAAAGGGAGCGAGGCCGCCGACCCGAGCGGGGTTTTGTCCGTCGTCGGCCGGCGGAGCTTCGCCGCGGACTCGCGTTTCGTTGACGACAAATCGCGAGCGCCGCCGCTCGCTCTGGCGGCCTCGGTTCCCATTCCCCGCGGCGTGCTCCTTTTGCTTCCGAGCGTCTGTTCCCGCACCGCCCCGGGGGGTACTGCCCCGCGCCTGCGCAAGTAGCAACCGAGGTCGTTCGCATTGGGCCTACATTCTAGCGCTACGTTTTGAAAATCGCACAAAGAAGCGTCGCTCGCTTGGCGTTTTAAGACCCCGAGGCAGTCCGGGGAAAAATGTTCGCCTTCCTTTCATCAATACGTACGATCCGTACTTTGCGCATAGGTTTCGACGTGTTAGAACACAAAAGGAGCGGACGAGTACCCCCCCCCCCCCCCCCCAAGTCGCGCTTCAAAGCACGTTGACGAAGCGGCCGCTGGGAAACGACACATCGGTCGACTTCTTCTCACTGCCGTAATTTCACAAAGACGGCAAAATCGTACCCCCCCCCCCCCCCCCCCCCTGTGGGCGAAAGCGGGGGAAGGGCACTCACTGGCGTTGCTCTGTTTGAGAGCGGGGCCGTGCTTGGCCGCGAAGTGCCGCACCATGGAGGACGTGTTGCCGTGATACTTGAGTTCCGCCGAACACGCCAAGCACTGGACCTGGACAGAAAGACATTTGCGGCCCACAGTCGGGCGGACGCCGTGCGGCTTCTCCACTGAGCGCGCTCGCCAATGAGTCGGCGGCGCCCGCGCGTACCTTGTCGGGAGTGATGAGGCTGAAGTGCTCCCACATGTCAGAAGAACGCGCTCTCTTCCTGTCTTGCTCCGCGGCGATCAAACAAACCTCGTGAAGTTCTCAACAGGTCAACAGAAACAAGGCAAGCATTGACGACGGGCCGCCGACGGCGCGCCACGAGGCGATGGAATTTCGCGGCCCCGACCGGTCACGCCTCACGGTGGGGACGAGCGCACGCGTCGGGCGAACCGAGCGCTCGCGCGCGGTACGTCAACCGAGGTCCGAGTCAAAAATCAAAAAAAAGACCCGAGTCAAGAATAACGACTGTTAGTGTGGATTACGTATGACAATTTGAAATTTTGGTTCAGACTTTAGCGCGCGTGGTGGAACTTGACATGCTTGATTTGCTTTCGCGGGCCACGTAAAATGTTGTGGCGGGCCAGATCTGGCCCGCGGGCCTCGAGTTTGAGGGCGGCGGTTTAAAAGGTCATTCCGAAGTGCTTCTCGCAGGCTTCTTGGTACGAGCGTACGCCTTGAGCCAATGGTGAGCCCGAGAAATGTCCGTTCGAGGCAGAAGGGAAGGGGCGGTTCCGCACAAACCAAAATCCAATTTGAAACACCTTTACGTGAATTATTCCAAAATGACTGGGAAAAAAAATCACCAGTGATCCTTCACAAAACACAGATGAGTGTCTGGATCTTTTTCACTCAGGCGAATGTTTTGCGGGTCAAGTCCACAAGTTGGAAACTCGCGTCAACAATACTCGCCGTTGCACGGGGACGTCAGTTCGGAAAAGCGGAGGCCAAATCAATTCGGAAAGCTTGCCCGCGTCGGACAGGAGGCCCCTGTTCACCTCTCCCGTCACCCGGTGACGGAATCCGACAAAGGTGAAGGGAAGGAGGCCAAAGGGGGAGCGGATCGGACTTTCCAACATCGAGGCTCACTCGGATGCCAAGCGCGTTCCGAGTCACGCGCGGTGCCCTCCATTTAGCCCGCCGGACCTCCGCACCCCGGAATCGGGCGCTCAATAATTCGGACGCAGCGGTTCCGAGTTTCAGCGTCACAAGTGCCGCGATGAGACGCCGTCAAACAACCGAGCGCGGAAGGAGTCAACAAACCTGCTGCGTGGAGCGCGGCCTGAGCGTCCAGGAGCTGCGGTTCCTTCTCCTCTTTAATTGCACAAACCTCCTCCTCGTACTCTTCCTCTTTCACGCTTTTTGCACACATTTCGCCGCGATAAAGGCAACGCTTGAAACTCACGCCGAGCGAGGCGGCGCTGCGTTAGCGGCTTGCCGGCTAAATTACGCCAAGCTCATTTGAGAAGCTTCAAAATACGCCGAGGCGAGTTTAACCGGACGCGAAATTGTCCTGGACGACGCTTTCGTCCAGAAAAAAAAAAAAAAAAAGGTCGAGGCTTCGGTCTGTTCGGCGCCGATTCGTTCGTTGCACTTTCGGGTTTAGAAAAGCGCTCGCGCGGTAAGAGCTCGCCCGTTTTGCGGCGGCGACATGAGTCGCGGCAGCTAGACGTCATTTCCGCTTAAACCGCGGCAAGCTTCCGCGCGACAGCGACCCCCCGCGGCCTCCCCGAGATGGTTTCCTGCCCACCTGCCAAGTCGGCAAGCGGTCTTGTGGTTCCTCGGGATTCCGAAGCCGACTAAAGCCAACAACAGGGAGCGAACGGTGTAGTCGTGCTATTCTAATTTGGGGAAACATTTTATGTTGTGCCTTTCCGGCATAATCATCAACCGCGAAACAAACAAAGGCTGCGGTATTCATTTCACAAGTTTCACTTTTTGAAACCAAATGCTGAAATAAATGGACTTCCCCTCCATCTTCAGTTTTTCTGGCAGCCACCCGCATGGCGATTGTGTTCGGAAGTTTTTTGTTTTCATGAAAAAAAAATCTTGCATTCTTTTGTTTCCCCAGTCGTCTCCATCTCACTTGAAATTTTACCCAAATTTAAAACGCCGATTTGAAACCCTGGCTCGAGTTTGAAAGCCCACTCTTGCGATGACAAATTGGACTCCGTTTTCGAGGTGACGAGCATTGCGGTGTATTGAGCGGGGCCACGTCGCAAACCGCAAGCAGCGTTTCCAAAGCAAAATGAAAGAAGTTATCAAAGAAACAAGTGGACTTTGCGTGTGGCAAACGGGGTCCGCCTCTTCGCGCCCTTCGGCTTTCGCGCAGCCTGCATTCATTTGACAGCAGACTTGTCACTGACGGGCGCCATTTCCGCTTTGCGAATGAGGCGGCGAGGGTAAACCAACAAGGAGACTTTTGTCCAAGTGGCTTTGCCGTACCGCTCCTGCTGCAGCGCGAAGCCACTTCGTTTCGGGCCTACGCGATCGAGCGACTTCGATCAAATCTTTTTTTTATTTTTGATCGATTGCCTGGGCGTCCGGAGGGCGTCGACACACGACGCCCTCTCTACTTCACTCCACTAAAGCGCCCGTAGTGTCATTTTGGCGTCCCGATAAAGTCGTCTCGGCGCGCGTTGAAGCGGCTCGAACTAGCTGAGCTGAGTTTAGCTTCGTCGCGAAGAAAGAGATCGAGTGCGACCGGAAAGCGTCGCGACCGTCGCGCGGAAATGTGCGCGAGACGAGTGAAAGAGGAAGAGCCCGAGGAGGACCTTTGGGAGACCAAAGAGGAGAAGCGGCCTCAACTTCAGCGACTTTGCAAGTCGGAGCCTCGAGTCGCCTTACGCAGCGCGGGTTTGTTGACTTCTTTACGCTCTTCGGAAAAAGATTCGGGAACCAACAGCCTCTTGTCGAGCGAAAACGCCAAGAAACGGGAAAAAGCGAATCCATTTTATTCATTCATCTTCCGTACCGCTTGATCCTCACTAGGGTCGCGGGGGGGGGGGGGTACTGGAGCCTATCCCAGCCGTCTTCGGGGACACCCTGAATCGGTTGCCAGCCAATCGCAGGGCACACAGAGACGAACAACCATCCGCGCTCACACTCACACCTAGGGACAATTTAGAGTGTTCAATCAGCCTGCCACGCATGTTTTTGGAATGTGGGAGGAAACCGGAGCACCCACGCAGGCCCGGGGAGAACATGCAAACTCCACACAGGGAGGCCGGAGCTGGAATCGAACCCGGTACCTCTGCACTGTGAAGCCGACGTGCTAACCACTGGGCTACCGGGCCGCCGAATCCATTTTAAACAAACGCAATTGCAAATGGGTATTTGGGCAAGTATTCACTTGAACTGATTGTCTTGTTGCAAATCACAAGAGCGATCTCAAATCTCCGGTGTCTTTTCTCAGGGTGGATCTTTTTACCGCAGGTGGCATCTCGAAAGTGTGTTGTGATCCGGAAATCATTTCAAACGGAGCCACATTTCAAAACCCATCCGCAAATGTTGACAACACACAACCAAAATGTATTCCTATGGATGGCAAAACCTATTGGCGGTAGGGCCGCCACAAATGTTTTTTTCCGCTTGACGATCAATCACCAAGAGTTGGCGCGATCTGCCGATGAATCGCACGGTCCGTGCATGGCGGCATTTTGCGCCGGGACACGAGACTCGATCAAGCCATGTCGTGAGCCCCCCCCCGCTTCCCTTTTTTTTCTGCAGACGTCAGTGAAGATCTGGGGCCCGAGCGGCGGGAGCCAGAATCATCTCACATCAAAAAGGAAGCCGAGCTGCATTCCCCTCACATTAAAAAGGAAGAGCAGGAGGACGAGTTTCCATCGGCCGGAGTCGCTGTGAAGCGCGAAGACGAGGACGGAGGCCACAGTGGAGCACCGCAATCGGACGGCCTTTTGGCTCCACTTTCAGATGGTGACAATGCAACCTCGCACTCTTCCGACTATGACGATGATCACGATAGACACTCGACCACGAGATGCCCGACGGACAACAACCGAGTCAAATGTTCTCTCTGTGACAAAAGCTTTGACGGCAAGTCGGCGTTGAGAGTACATCTCAGAACACATAGTGGAGAAAAGCCTTTTGCCTGCTCGGTGTGCGGTCAAACATTCCATCATAGTGGCACGCGGCACACAAGAAGGCGACATGATGGCGATCAGCCCTTTTCCTGCTCGGACTGCGCGAAGCGAGTCTTTCAAAAAGGAGACTTGGTCGGACACGGAAGAACGCGCACTGGAGAGAAACCTTTCGCGTGCTCAGACTGCGGTAGAAGATTCGCTCGGAAGGCAGGTTTAGGCAAGCACACTTGTGCGCGGGGTGGAGGGAAACCTTTTGCTTGCTCGCTCTGTGACAAGCGCTTCAATCGCAAGAGAGATTTGACCAAACACACCAGAACGCACACTGGAGAAAAACCTTTTGCCTGTTCCGCGTGTGACAAAAGATTCAACGAGAAGGGCGATTTGACAAGACACGCGAGAAGACACACTGGCGAAAAACCGTTCCTCTGCTCGGTGTGCGGTAAGAGATTCTTGCTCAAAGCGCAGTTCGCGACTCACTTCCGAACGCATACCGGCGAAAGACCTTTTGCCTGCTCGCTCTGTGGTAAAACCTTCATTCAGAAAGGCGCCTCGAGAGCACACGCCAGAACACACACGGGCGAAAAACCTTTTGCGTGCTCACTATGTGGCAAGCGATTCTTTCGGAACGAAGATCTAACAATACACACTCGAAGACACACTGGAGAAAAACCTTGCGCGTGCTCAGTTTGTGGTAAGACCTTTGCTCGGAACTCGCAGCTATTAGCGCACACAAGAACGCACACCGGAGAAAGACCTTGCGCGTGCTCGGTGTGTGGCAAACGTTTCATTTTCCAAACAGCGCTCCTTGCGCACGCGAGAACGCACACAGGAGAAAAACCATTTGCCTGCTCAGTTTGTGGGAAGCGATTCTCCCAGAACTCAAACTTGACGAGGCACACCAAGACGCACACCGGAGAGAAACCATTCGGTTGCGGCGTGTGCGATCAAAAATTCTTTCGGAGGTATCTCCTGAGTCGGCATAAGTGCGCTGGCCAGAAGGGCGGCGGTCAGTGAAGCTGCGGACGAATCCGAGCCTGTGTCGAGAAAGTCCACGTCGCTCACCTTTCGGTGACGGGGTTAAGCAGAGATGAAAAGGGTGCTTCTTTTCCCACATCGGAAAAGGCCCAAGGCGGTTTCCCATTTTGAAGCGATTTTTGATTTGCCCCAGTAACGTGAGACAGTGCGAGTGCATTTTGGAGGTTTGGGGGGCGGCTAATGCTTTTTTGTTGCTGTCACACTTCTCCCCCACACTTGGGATGCAAAGATTTTTGTCAACAGAGCGACACTGACCAGAACAAGATGTAGCGATGAGACCAAAAGAAAACGCGACCCGGCGCACGCCGGTGACGACAGACTTCAACTCGGACGGGCGCCAATGGAGGTGAGCCTGCTGCCGCTCGGGACAACAAACGCCCCGTTGCCGAATTGTTGTGATGGCCAAAGAAGCCAGTGCAACGTCAACATTGAACTCATTTTGCAATAGATGAATTATATGAAGCATTCAAATGACTGTGTACAATGGCAATGCCTCGAAAAAAAAAAAAAAAAAGATCTGAATCCCCCAAAGATATTTTTTTTTTCCTGGAACTGGAGGTGCATATTGTTTGGTTCCATTGAGTATCCACTGTGGAAACCGAGTCAGGCGAGATATTGGGACCATTTGGTACGCCATCAATGTCAAAGCCTTGAAAAGATTTCTGCCGGATGAGATTCTCTCTTTTTGCCACGAATCGCCCACTGGGCAGCGTGTTTGTTTGTTGTGTCTATTGATAGGAATAAATCTTGGAAAAACCTTTGTTCAAATTGTTCCCCCCTTGGAGGTTTTCTCCTCACACATTTCGGTCGTTTGTATTTTCGGATTTCTATGGCATCACTTCAGAAAATCCCCGTTTTAAAGAAAAGCAATGAATGCTTGCTTATTTTCTCTGAAAAGACACAAACAATGGTCCAGAAAGGTATTTCGAATGAATTTAATGACATGGTCATTGATCAAACAAGTGTCAAATGACAGGTAGGTAGATGGCGCGCCAGCTTCCGGGCGGTGAGAGAGCAGATGAGCAAAGAGCCCCTCGGCGAGAGCCCACCCGCCGCCGGACACCGCACAATCGCCCCGTGACGTCAGTTTGCAGAAATGGAGTCCCATTCGCTTTCCTTTTTCACTTTGGAGAGGAAGCGCCCTTCCGTCTCTCCTTGACCCCGCGATCTTTGATCGCTCGGATCTTCGGTGTGTGTCTGCGCGTGTTTTTTTAACCCTCCGCTCCGAGTGAATTTTTTGCCACAAACTGAGCAGGCAAACGGCTTCTCTCCGGTGTGTGTTCTCGTGTGGACTCTGAGGTCGCCGTTCTTTAAGAATCGCTTGCCACAAAAGGAGCAGGCAAAAGGTTTTTCTCCGGTATGGGTTCTCGCGTGGACTCGCAAGTCGCCGATCCTCGCGAATCGGCTCCCACAAACTGGGCAAGCAAAACGTTTTTCTCCGCCGTGCGTTCTCGCGTGCGTTCTCAAATCTGCCCTGCAGTCGTAAATTTGACCGCAAACGGAGCAGGCAAAATGCTTTTCTCGGGTGTGCGTTCTCGCGTGCACCTTGACGTCGCCCTTCTGGGTGAAGCTTTTGCCGCAAACGGAGCAGGCGAAGGGTTTGTCTCCGGTGTGTATTTTTGCGTGCCTCGTCAGCGTGGCGTTATGAGTGAATCTCTTGCCGCAAACGGAGCACGCAAAAGGTTTTTCTCCGGTGTGCGTTTTGGCGTGCCTCGTTAATTGCGAGTTGCGAGTGAATCGCTTGCCGCAAACGGAGCACGCGCAAGGTTTTTCGCCGGTGTGCGTCCTGATGTGTATTCTTAAATCGCCCTTCCGAAAGAATCGTTTCCCGCAAACTGCGCAAACAAAAGGTTTTTCCCCGGTGTGCGTGCCCGCGTGTGCTCTGAAAGCGCCCTTCTGAATGAAGCTTTTGCCACAAACGGAGCAGGCAAAAGGTTTTTCTCCAGTGTGCGTTCTGACGTGGGCTCTTAAAGCGCCCTTCTGAATGAAGCCCTTGCCACAAACCGAGCAGACAAAGGGTCTCTCTCCGGTGTGCTTCCTCGTGTGTACTTTCAACACGGACTTTCTGCAAAACGTTTTGTCACAGTAAGAACACTTGACTCGTTTGGCGTCAGTCGGGCACGTCCCGTCACCTGTGGCGCGTTCGTCATCGCCGTCGTCATAGTCTGAAGAGTGCGACGTGATGTTTTCACTCTCTGACGGGGGCGGCGAGAGGCCGTCGGAGTGGGACCCTCCGCAGTGGTCCCCGTCCCCTTCTTCGATCTTCACGCTGACACAAGCCAGCGGAAAGCTGAGCTCATCCTCCCGCTCTTCCTCTTTAACGCAAAGAGGCCCCGGTGCCTCTGGCTCCACCTCGTCTTTCATCGGAACCTTTTCTGGCTCCTGCCGCTCAGGGCCAAGAGCGTCATTGGCGACTGCGGGACACACACACACAAAAAAAGTAAAACACCAGACAACATTCTGCCAGTTAATGTTCGTTGCGTAGCGAGCATCGAAGACGTCGGCGGACGTTCAACCAACGTTTTACAATCAATCTGATCACTTGCTCACATTACACGGTGACACGACTGACCTTGGATCTTGGACCCAGCACGAGTGGTTGCGATGTCAATCCTGGCATACTGCCTGAAGGCCTGAAGACTAAAGTGGCTTGGCTTTGTTTTCTGCTCTTATTTTCTTGCTGCTCTTTGAAATTGTGCGCGTGCCCGCGTTTGTTTTAACTCTGCGATCCTTCCGGGTATGAAATAAAGAATCGAGCGTTGTTGAAATTGCTCTCGGTTTTGTTCGGAGACGTAAGATTGCTCGAATGACTCCAAACAAGATTTACGACGTGATAATCTTCAACGCGCATGAATATTTTCCAAGGTAATTCCGATCAAGAGTGAGAGGAAGAAGTCTTCGAACATACCTGCTGGGTCTGACGGAACTCGAGGCTCCGCCTTGCAAAGTGCTTGGCTTTGTGGCTCCTTCTCCTCTTTGGTCCACCAAAGTTCCTCATCGCATTCCTCCTCTTTCACGCGTCTCGTGCACATTTCCACGCGATGGTGGTCGCCGCGTTTCTCGGTGGCCTAGCGACGTCTTGCTAACAGCCGCCCGGGGTCTCTTTGTTAGCAAGCGAGCTAAAAAAGGTCAAGCTAAGCTAAAGCGAGAAGCTTCACCGCGCACGGAGGCCACCGAGATTGAACGAATTTGGATTGAGTCCAATTAAATGGGCAAGGAGGCCGCGTGTCGACGCTTGCGTACGTTCGAGAGGCAATTCGGAAAGAACGCTTTAGTGAAGCGAGCACGTTTGCGTGAGCCCGACGTAAAGAAGCTCCCGTTTGTGGGAGAAAAGGTACGGCAGCTTCACTTGGACAAATGTCTTCTTTTTCATTTTAGTCGGAATAGCAATAAAAAGGGGGGGGGGGTAATAGTATAAATGGGGCGGAAGACTGTAGTCATTTACATTCTAATCCATATAACGTATTGCGCTCGGCCTCGTTTTACGATAAATCGAAGGAGTGCCGCCGTACGACCTCCGTCTACCAATGCGCTTTCCCGCCCATAGATGGCAGTGTTCTCCACAGACTGTGACATCCGTTTTTTGATGATAAAAGTCTTGCACGTTGTTTTTGAGATCTTTTCTTTGTTGTGGTTTTTCAGATCGTCCTTTAAAGGTTTGCTCAGCAACGATTCGACTATGCGTTTTCATTATTCTTTCAGCAGAAAAAAAATGTTTCCATCTTTTTCCATTCTTCGGCAATAGGCATTACAAAATGGCTAAGTTTCATGGAAATGGCGATTCCTGGGCTTCTGCGGAGAAAAATAGCTTTCTTTTTTTAAAGCAAGCATTTCAAACACGTGAGGCACCACTGCCACCTGCTGGTCGCTTTTTTACATGATTTACAATGCAAACGGCTTATTCTCATTCACAGATTGCATCAGACCCTCTTCCCCTCTATGACGCAAAAAATGACGTACAAGTACTTCCTTGGTAGGCGGGGCCTAATTTTAAAAAGACGTACAAGTACATCTTGTGGAATGAAAAAGTTTTAAGAAGACATTCCACCGGTTGCTGAACCTTTAAAACAAAACAAAACAAAACATGAAGAACGGTTGAAATTCATCTCTGAAAAATAGTAAAAAGGCCAACGATAGAAGAGAAAAATCTCGACCTCGTTCCAGCCACCGGCAATGAGTCCGAGAGCCCCAACAGTCTCAGTCGCTCAAGAGTTTATTTTGCCGCTCGACGGTCTTCTGCCGTTCTGAGCAGCACATTTGTGTTTCTTAAGCTGATCCTTCCGAAAGAATCGCTTGTCACACACGCTGCAAGTGAATGGTCTCTCGCCAACATGTATTCTCGCGTGAGTCTTCAAATTGTTCTTCCTGTTAAAGGCTTTGCCACAAACCGAGCAAGCAAAAGGTTTCTCGTCCGTGTGCGTTCCCATGTGTCTTGTTCGGTTCTTTTTCATGGTGAACCTTGTGCCGCAAACCGGGCAGACAAACGGTTTCTCGCCGGTGTGCGTTCTCACGTGTATTCGCAAATCTCCGCTCTGCGTGAAGCTTTTGCCACAAAGCGAGCAAGTAAAAGGTTTCTCTCCGTCGTGCATTCTGGCGTGCCTTTTTAAATTGGCCTTCGTGGTGAACCGTTGAGCACAAACCGGACAGACAAACGGTTTGTCGCCAGTGTGTGTTCGTGTGTGATTTGTCAGATGCGTTTGTCTCGAGAATATTTTGCCACAAACGGAGCAGGCGTATGGGTTTTCTCCCGTGTGTGCTTTCAACAAGGACTTTTTGTCAAAGTGAGAACATTTAACCCACTTGTTGCCAGTGCCAAACGTCGGATCCTCTTTAGAGCGTTGTTCATCGTCGTCGTCGTCGCCGCCATAGTCGGAAGAGTGTGACGTGACGTCATCGCCATCTGAAAGCGGAGCCAGGAGGCCGTCCGACGGGGTTCCTCCGCGGTGGGCTCCTTCGCTCTTCACAATGACGCCAGTCGACGGAGACTTTGAGATTCGCTCCTCCCGCTCGTCTTCTTTGACGCGCGGTGCCTCGGGCTCTTCCTCCACTTTGATGCGAGCGGGATCCGGCATCCCTTCTTTAACGCGCGCAGGCTGCGGCGCCTCTTTCGTTTCGATGCGGGGAGACGCCGGCCGCCGCGAGCCAACAAGATCTTCACTGACGTCTGCGGGACAGCAAAAGAAAAAACAAACAAACAAACAAACACACACACGCTTTGACCGAGACAAGCTTTATTCAAAGGAGTCTGAAGTTGCATGCTGTTGTCTGCACATGTTCTTGCCAATGTTTAAGGTATCCTTTCTCGATGCCCAAGGGTTCAATTACGATGTAAGGGCAGGCACTTTTGAATAGGAATGAAAATAATGCTAAGCGACCTCAAAAGTAATGATAACAGATGTCCCATTTTAACCCAATGGAGACGGCGGCACCGGCAGGGAGCTGCCGTCAATATGAAGGAGGCCCAGCGGGGCCTTTTGGGTCGCCTTCGTGGCCGCTGAGGTACAAGCTCGGGTGAGGCCATTCGGGAGGACTTTGAAGAACTTGTGTTTCGCCATCCAAAGCTCCACATCTGAGACGCTGGTTTTCAGTAGGAAAGGAGTTTGACTTTCCTGGGCTCTCGTTCCCAGACGAGTCGGGGCAGGGCGGAGAGCCAGACGGATGGACTCCTCATGCCGACTCGGCTTGGGTCCGGCGGGATGAAGGAGAAGCGGAGCCCAAAGGCAAAGCGCAAATCTAAAGGTGACTGCAATTTGCATTTTGAGCTCCGACTCCACAAGCTCTCTCACCCGCAGACTCCTCGGACCGTTTTAGACACCTCAAGACTTTTGTCCGAACCCTGGTTTAAAGCCCTACTTTGAAACACTAACCCCAATTTAACACCCTTCCATCGAAACCCCATCCCCGGTTTAACGCCCGAGCTTAAGACCTTCATTTCAAACCCTAACCCTCGTTCAAAACCCAACTTGGAAACAGTAAAAGCAAGTTTAGAAGCCATCTTGGAAACCCTAATCCCGGTTTCAAAACCGCATGTGAAACGCCTACCCGAGATCAAAGCTGGAGACCCTTCCGTCAAAACACACACCCAGGTTGGAATGCGGCATGGCAAGAGATCCGCCGCTTTGACGGTCGAATTAACGCCGCAGCATTGCGATGAAATGCAACGGGTGTGGTCGGCAAACAAGTTGTCGTGAACGAACCTGCGTCACCGAGCGAAAGTGGAGGCTGCTCGACATCGGCGTCCAGGACTTGACGCTCGCTCTCCTGGGTTGCTCCACAAACGTCCTCCCCGTACTCTTCGTCTTTCACAATTTTCGCACACATTGGCCCACGGTAATCGTCGCCCTTGCCACTCGCTCTTGCTCTCTGCGACGCGGGGCGCCTCTCGCCTCTTTGTTAGCTAGCGGCTAGCGACCTCAGCTAAAATAGGCAGAGAGGCGTTTATTCCCACACGAAACTCCTCCAAACTGTGTTTCGGTCGGCTGGGACGTAGGTGGTGCCTCGGCGCCTCCGTGCGTTCAACTAAATCAGAATCCGGGGAGTCAAACGATCGTTTGGTGGAGATCAAATGTATGCTTGCGTACAACGTGCAAGAAGTAGTGCAGCGATTTCCCGCGGATGTGACTTTTCTTCCTTGTTTTTATACGGCTGTTTGCATGCCGAATTAGCACAATACCGCCATCTACAGATGTAAATGGATTACTGCTGCCAGTTCCTTGATCTACCATTGAAACGGTTCCCTTTCATCCGACAAAATGAAATAAAAATACACCAAAAGAGCTCTGATTTTCGAATACTCATATCGGGTCTTGTTGCGCTCAAACATAAACATTCACTCCGCGGAGCCTTCAAAAGCATCAGCTTGAATTAGGAGCTCGTTCGAAGACGTGCAGATTTAGCCGCCATCTTGAAGCGGGACTTTCCGGCCATCGCCTCAATTCACTTTTATTGAGACAACTGCCTTTTGGATCCTCTAAATTAATCGAAACTCGTGACACAAACTGCTTCGTTATAAACGTCAGACGTGTGTGTGTGTGTGTGTGTGTCCGCCATATTTGTAGGTCAGTCTCAGTCATCATGGACGGGACACTTTGATTCGCTCCTCTTTCATCTATAACGGCTTCAGACAACAAAGTGTATGCAGGAAGTGGTTAAGATTGCGCGATTGTCTGTGTGTCATGTGTTGTCTTGTATTATTTTGTCATTTTTTTTTGTTAACTTTTCTTTTGATGGCGCCGCGGACACTCGCAGCGGCTCCTCTTGTTTGATGTCGAGAGGGAAGAAATTTCATCTGTGCTTTTATGTCACACATACGTACAGCACATTTGACAATAAAGTTGTATTCAATTCAATTCATTCATGTAAAACGACAATTCAATTAAACTCCATTATTTGTAGAGCGCAACCGCAATGTCCTTCAAGTAAAACAACTGAGAACAAAGACTGTTGAAAGATGAAATTAATAACATAGACGAGACGGAATGGAATAAAAGACTCCAATCAGGCTGAGTCAAATGCCCAAAAACAGAAGATAAGATGAGAAAAGCTTTACTTGTCTCACAATGGAGAAATTCCCAAATGACAGCAGCAAAAGTATGAAAGGGAGACATTAGTGGACAAAAAGTATATGAACAAACACTGTATACATTTTTCAGATGAACAGGAATCTCATTGAATCATCCCCTCTCAAACCGAGGCGTACGTATTGGATCGGAATTGGATTGGATTGGAATCAACGCACATCGTTCCACTTGAACATGAACAACCCTTGAATCGTCTCGTACCCCAAACGCTGAAATGGCTCTCGGAATTTAAAGATGACAACTCAAGTCAAGTGTATTTATAGAGCACTTTCAAACAGCCATTGCTGCATACAAAGTGCTGTACGTGGAGCAAGAAACATATAAAGCAGTAAAGCAACAAATCGGTAACAACATTCAAACACTGACACGGGGGCTGAAGTTGACCACGGATCATTCCCAGAAACCCGCACGCAGACTCGCCGACGTTGCGCGCCCTGCCCACGCTCAGTGCGTTAACGCCTGCGTCGCAATTCGAAAATCACCTCATGCTGGGGAATAGACGGCAGCACGTCAGTGTCCAGGTTCACAGAGCGCTGCTGTTCTCAACAGCACAATTATGTTTCGTGACCTGATACTTGTTAGAGAAGTGTTTATCGCACTCGCTGCAGCTGAACGGCTTCTCTCCGGTGTGTGTTCTTGCATGCCTTCTTAAATGTGCCTTCTGTGTGAATGTTTTGCCGCAAAGGAAGCAGGCAAACGGTTTCTCTCCAGTATGGGTTCTTGCGTGTTTTCTCACGCTCCCCCTTTCAGAGAATTGTTGACCACACACTGAGCAGGCAAAGGGTTTCTCCCCGGTGTGGGTTCTTGAGTGCGTTTTTAAATGTCCCCTATCATTAAATCTTTTATCGCAGACTGAGCAGGTGAAAGGTTTCTCCCCGGTGTGTGTTCTCGCATGCCTTCTTAAATATGCCTTCTGGGTGAATATTTTGCCGCAAAGGCAGCAGGCAAACGGCTTCTCTCCAGTATGGGTTCTTGCGTGTTTTCTCACGCTGCCCCTTTCAGAGAATTGTTGACCACACACTGAGCAGGCAAAGGGTTTCTCCCCGGTGTGCGTTCTTGAGTGCGTTTTTAAATGTCCCCTATCATTAAATCTTTTATCGCAGACTGAGCAGGCAAAAGGTTTCTCCCCGGTGTGTGTTCTCACATGCCTTCTTAAATATGCCTTCTGGGTGAATGTTTTGCCGCAAAGGCAGCAGGCAAACGGTTTCTCTCCAGTATGGGTTCTTGCGTGTTTTGTCACGCTGCCCCTTTCAGAGAATTGTTGACCACACACTGAGCAGGCAAAGGGTTTCTCCCCGGTGTGCGTTCTCGAGTGCGTTTTTAAATGTCCCCTTTCAGTAAATCTTTTATCGCAGACTGAGCAGGCAAAAGGTTTCTCTCCCGTGTGCGTTCTTAAGTGTGCTTTTAAGTTACAGTGCTTCCTAAATTTCTGGTGGCAGACCGAACACACGAAATATTTCTCCCCGACGTGTGGTTTTTTGTACTTTGCCAAAGTGGCTGTTTGAGTGAACCTCTGACTACAAGCCGCGCTGGCAAGGGGGGTTTCTCCAGTGTGCATTGTCAAGTGCACCATCAAGTTATACTGGGCATCAAATGTTTTGTCACACTGAGAACATTTCCAGCACTTGTTGTCTGTGTGACACGTCTGATCGCAGTGAGAGCCTTTGTCATCTTCATCATCGTCAGTATAATGAGCACGTGATGTGATGTCGCCATCATGGTATGCACGGGATCGTCCCCGGTGGCCTGCACCGCCTTCAGTTGTCACGGGTTGACTTGAGCTGCAGTTTGGAGGCTGCGCCCACCTGCTCTGCTCACTTTGGCATTCCTCTTCACCTTGTTCAACGGTCAAAGGGGCAAAGGTCGGCGGCATCTCGCCAACACGATAGTCCTCTTCCTCCTGAACGTGAGGTGACTCGGGATGAAGACCTTCTTCACTGACGTCTGCGGGACCCAAGAAGACAAAGACGTTTGCTCAAGTCAAAGTGCCACGAGGTGCAACATTGTCATTTTCAGTTGCTCGTAATAGGAACAACAGATGCCAGTTGTCGCTACCGCAGTTGACGGGGGTCCGAACAAGAAAGTCCCGTGACTGAGGGAAGATTTTAAAAAGGGTTTCAGTCGAATTAAAGGATGGTTTGTGGAAGAGGCCGGGAGGCAGGACGTCGGCAGCTTTCGCTGCTGCTTGTTGAGTTCACCTTCACCTACCCGCAGGCAACCCACACACACACACACACACAGCAAAAAAAGTTTCCATCCGACGGAGAATGAATCGAGTGGAACCTCGCACGATGGAAGACCTGCTTGATTCGGGAGGAAAATTGCCCAACAATTTCTGGTTTGCAAACGGCTTAGACAGGAACCGATGGAGGATGGCTTGGGCTTTTCTCGTGCCGCGTAAACAAATGTCGCGTGTCGCACGCAAATTTAGTTTGGCTGGAAATGAGTTGCGTGGTGAGCATGCATCGCGGAGCAACAAGGCCGTCTGGCTGATCGGCCCACTGCGCTCTCTGTTACCTTTGTCACTTTTCACAGTGACGCAGATGAAGCGAACGTCGTTGATGTCATCCTTCCGTTCCTCCTCTTTGAGGTGAAGAGGCTCTAGCTCCTCCTCCTCCTCCTCCTCTTTGATGTTGGCAAATTGCGTGACCTGCTGCTCGGGACCGAGATCTTCTCCGGCGACATACAGGACTTGTGAAGACAAACACGCATTCTGGTCAAGTCAAGCTTTGCTCAGTCGGATTGTTATTCACACTTTGCGTTTTGGGCAATGTTTATGATGAGGCATCCTTTATGGATCCCCGTCGGGGGTCGCGAAAAATAAATGACAACAATCAAAGAATCGATACACAAAATAAGATCCCTCTTTCATCCATCGCATACAGTACCCCGCCGTCAAAGTGTCTCAAGATGTCCTCAGAGGTCTTAAGAAGCAAAATGAAGACCTCTGGGGACACAGCCGCTTCATCTGAAGTCGGCTTGAGACACGCCGTGGACGTTTCAACGCAACGGCCAGGCCGTCTTGCTTCGACGGGCTGATTCCCCCCCCCCCCCGCCCCCCATCTATTTAACTTTGCCAAGTTTTTGCCATTTCCTCGAGCGCCCTGCGTTGCGTAATGGGACGGCCACAAACTGACAAAGGACGAGACGCCGATGGTTTGACTCCGTTCTCGCCGACCGCACGCAATGGACGGTCAAAGCATCTTGCTTACTAGACTCTTATCGGCATAACTGCGGAAACACGTGTACGTAACTCGGTTTCGTAACATCGGGGAGAACGCACGTCACTCGCGGTTCCCTCACCCCAAAGCTGTCCCACGAGCAACGAGCATGTCTCAATCTCACAATACTATTGCTCCATCTTTTCTTTTTTGAATCGGAAGCAGTGAAAACATGACGAGAATTCCATTTCCATCATTTCCGTTGTGGTGATTTTGTCGCAATGTTCTCGTTTTTGGTACGTGTATCAAGTCTTTTGTTTCAATGCTCTCATGTTGTATTTGGATCAGCCTCATGTCTTCGCTTGGCTTTTTTGCCAAGATTTGGGACACCCCCTTCCAATTTGAAACAGCACTCGGTAAGAGTTGATTATTTCTGGGCTTCCTTCCTTATCTTGACTCGACACTGGCCTGATGGACTGGTTTTTGTTTGATTGTACATGACCAGAACTTTGTCACGAATGTTCCAACCTCACATCTGGGTTTAGAAGATGTAGAGCAGGGATGCCCGTTACGTCGATCCTGATCGACCGGTAGAGCTAGGACTGGTCCCAAGTAGATCCGAAGGGGTGTGGAGGAGAAAAAAAAACAAACAAACAACCACCTGAGATTTATTTTCTGTGAACTCAGTAAGACATTTGCTTGCCTCTTCCACTCGCACTTCCAATTCGATCGCCTCAAACTTTGATGTATCGGGCTAACGAGCGCGTGCCTGACGAATGACGGCGCCAACTCCTGCTTGATTCGCATCAACACGGAAAGAAGGAGCAGCAACAGCAAAGTCAACATTTCTCTCGTGTGAAGCTTTCCCACATTTGAAAGTAAAGAACAGAGCGAAACATGGTGGCAGCGCGTGTGTAGAAATTGGCGACGTGAAGAGGGGGTTGGACGAAACGCTAGCTCGTTAGCACGGAAGCTAACTGCGAAAAGTCGCTACCCACCACCAGAGACCAACCAGCCGAACGCCAGCGAGCGTGAGGGAGCCGGCAACCCCACTTGCCACGTTAGAAACACCCAGCAGCAAGCCCACTGGACACAATACAATACATGCTGATTTATATAGCGCTTTCACAACAGCTGTCGCTTCACAAAACAGTTAACATAAAGTAAAATAATAAACACAACACATAACATAAAACACGGACAGTCGTGCAGTCCTAACCACTTTTCCGTCACACGCTTTGTTGTTTGAAGCAGTTTCAGATGAAAGAGAATCAGAGTGTCCTTTAACCAGTGGATCAGAGACGTCATGCTCAAAATGTGCACACGTCGGCTACAAGCTAAGTTTCAAAGTCAACAAGAAGCTGCAGCATCCATTGAGGAAAAAAGAGATTGGTTCACTTCTCCTGTCCCATGGAAATCCATTTCAATTCCAAGCGGCAACTCTCAGTTCCAAATACGCATCGGCGCTCTGCGCCAACGCTCCTCTCTCCTCATCCTCAACTTCAGCAGCCATCCATCCAGCCGCACCAACGCCGACTGTCCGACAGCGCCGACATAGCCACTGAACAAAACGGGGTTGTGAAAAATGCTGCCCATTACAGGCGCAAAAAACACAAGCACCCCAGGTCTGTCCAGCACCGACAGTCAATGGCGCCGACATTCCTCCAAATCAACATCTGTGCTGCTACAGGCGTGCTGCCGAGAAGGCGCAACCACCAAGCACAGATACTTCTCCTTTGACGAATGTCGTGGCCAAAAAGCGCTGAAAACAGTCCATATCAGGTCCACACGATGAAACAACAAACATGTGACAAAACAATAGACAAAAATACCAAAAAAGAACAAAAAAGCGAGGCACTTGCCGAAGGCTGCCTACTCGGGCGCCATCTTGGGAAAAAAAACAACAAAAAAAAACAAAAACGTCACAAACTAGCATACAACTGGCTAGCAACGAGACCTGACAAAATGCCACCCAAACAGAAGCAAGACACAAAGCAGGATGAGGATTTCCTGACCCTCACTCAAGTAAACGAATTACTCCAGCAACAAAAAGAGCTTTTTACAGCGCTCTTGCAACAACAACAGGAAAATTTCAAAGGATTTGTCAAGATGATAATAGACTCAACAAACTCACGACTTGACACTTTTACCAGGGAAGTCCAAGAAATAAAAACCAGCATCAACTTTACCCAAAAAAGAGGTAAACGACATTAAAAAAAAATCTAATCTGTCAAACTGGCCATTCCAAAGACATGCAAACAGAATTCTACAAAATATGTGACGGCATGCTTGTATTAACAGACAAGATGGACTACTTGGAAGGACAGTCAAGAAGAAACAACTTGGTAATTGATGGAATTGAGGAAAAACCGGGAGAAACGTGGACTGAAACAGAGGAAAAAGTTCAAAAAATCCTCAAGGAGAAGCTGCTGATACAGGGGCAAATTGAGGTGGAGAGAGCTCACCGCACAGGAAGACAAGAACCTGGAAGACCTCGACCGAGGCCAGTTGTGGTGAAATTTCCCAAATACAAGGACAGATCAAGGATCCTACAAAAAGCAAAATACTTAAAAGGCTCCAACATCTACATCAACGAAGACTTTACAGATGCCGTACGACAAAAAAGAAAAGAGCTCCTCCCAAAATTAAAAGCTGCACGTGACAGAGGGGAAACTGCCTACTTAAGACATGACAAACTTATCGTCCACCCCCGCACCAGTACTCCAACACAACAGGCTCGAGTTCAACACCATCAAGCAGCATACTGAGAATTATTCACCACCCGAAGATAAAAACTCTGACCCTACTGAAGCAGGAAATTCACATCCCAAAAAACATGGACTTCCAACCCTTTGATGACTTCCAACCCTACTAACCACAAGACATTTGACCCTGAGAACAACTTGGACCCGGACAATAACTTTTTCAAGACCGACCGACCGTGAGGGAGCCAGTGATGACCGCGAGGAAGCCAGCGACGACTGCAGGGAAGCCAGCGACCGCGAGGAAGCCGGGAGACAACCAGCCAGCGACCACCGCGAGGGAGCCAGCGACGACCGAGAGGAAACCAGCGACGACTGCAGGGGAGCCAGCGACCGCGAGGGAGCCGGGAGACAGCGAGCCTGAGGGAGCCGGGAGACAACCAGCCAGCGCGCGTGAGAGAGCCGGGAGGCAGCCAGCCAGCGAGCGTGAGGGAGTCGGCGACGACCGCAAGGGAGCCAGCGACCACGAGGGAGCCAGGAGACGTCCAGCCAGCGACCGCGAGGGAGCCAGTGATGACGGCGAGAGAGCGAGCGACGACAGCGAGGGAGCGGGAAATTCACATCCCAAAAACATGGACTTCCAACCCTTTGAAGATATTGACTATAAGCCATTCATTCGATCCCGAGAACAATTTGGACCCAGACAACAACTTCTTCCAGAACAAACAAAGGGTAACAAACTCTGACTATTACCTGGATGAACAATTCAACACTAATATAAAATTGGAAAATGCACTTTCAGTAATACACTTAAACAGTAGAAGTCTCTATAAAAACTTCACAAAAATCAAAGAATACCTGACTAAATTCAATACATTTAAAATAATTGCCATATCAGAAACTTGGCTTGATGAAGATAAAACAACTGAAATGGAAATAGAAGGTTATGAAATGTTTGCAACTAATAGGGAAAACAAAAAAGGAGGGGGGGTTGCAATATATGTAGACAAAGCACTTAAATGCAGTAAAATCGAGAGATTGACAAACACAATAGAAAACCTAATGGAATGTCTAACCATTGAAATACATTATAATAAAAAGGCATCAAATATCATCATAAGTTGCATCTATAGGACACCAGGATCATGTATTCATGTACACATTCAATAAAAAACTAACAGATATGCTCAGTTACAACAACGATAAGAAAACACGAATAATATGTGGTGACTTTAACATTGACTTATTAAACCCAAATGGACACAAAAAAACAACCGACTTCATAAATACTACGTACAGCAACAGCTTTTTCCCAGTAATCCTGAAACCTAGCAGAATAACAGTTGACACGGCCACATTAATAGATAACATATTTATAAATAAGATTGATCATAAAATGGAAAGTGGACTTCTCATTAATGACATAAGTGACCACCTACCTGTTTTTGCAGTTTTTCATAATTATTTTGATAGAAAAGCAAAGTCAACAACTCACATAACAGAAATAAGACTAAGAACCCAACGCTCCACCGACGCCTTTAAGCAAGACCTAGAAAAACAAAACTGGACCGAGGTCTACTCAAACGAAGACCCAAATACAGCGTTTGAAGTATTTCAGTCTACCATAATCTCCTTATATGATAAACATTTTCCATTAACTAAAGTCTCCAAAAAGTATAAAGACCCAAGTAAGCCATGGATAACGAAAGGCATAGAAAACGCATGTAAAAAGAAAAACTATTTATATAAATTGTTTTTAAAATTGAGAACTGAAGAAGCAGAAAAAATATATAAGACCTATAAAAATAAACTAGTAAATATTATAAGAACCAGTAAAAGAGATCATTATCATGCACTATTAGAGCAGAATAAAAGTAACACACAAGAAATATGGAAGACACTTAACCAAGTAATCAGAAATATATAGTATTTTATCAAAGGCAAAAACACTATTTTGGAAAAAACTGCAGAAATAGCAACTGAATTTAATGAGTATTTTGTCAACATCGGCAGTAACCTAGCAAAACAAATTCCTGATCCAACAAACTTGTTTGAAATAGATAGATATGTAGAAAAAAACTCCTCCACGGTGTTCCTTACTGCTGTAAAACAAGAAGAAGTATCAAATATTATAAAAACTTTAAAAAATAAAAAGTCAACTGATTGCTTTAATATTGACATGACAATAATAAAGCAGATTATAGAATATGTAGTGCGACCTTTCACGCACATATGCAACCTGTCATTCAAAGCTGGTGTCTTTCCATCAAAAATGAAAATTGCTAAAGTTATTCCAATCTATAAAAGTGGAGAAAGACATCGGTTTACAAATTATAGACCAATATCACTACTACCACAATTTTCAAAAATATTAGAAAAACGATTTTCTCGCAGACTTGATAGCTTTATACAAAAGCATGCGCTGTTAAGTGAGAACCAATATGGCTTCAGGGAAAAACGGACCACCTCAATGGCAGTTATGGAGTTTGTGGAAGCAATAGCCACTAATATAGACAACAAAGAATTTACTGTTGGGGTTTTCCTAGATCTAAAAAAAAGCTTTTGACACAATAGATCACAGTAGATTATTGAAAAAAATAGAAAGATATGGCATTAGAGGTGTAGCTTATAAATGGATAAAAAGTTATTTAGAAAACAGATATCAGTACGTGCAACTCAACAATAAAAAAACAAATCAGCTGAAAATCACTCACGGAGTTCCTCAGGGGTCAGTGCTTGGTCCAAAACTATTCGTCTTATATATAAATGATATCTGCAAGGTCTCAAAACAATTTAAATGTGTCCTATTTGCTGATGATACAACTTTCTACTGTTCTGGAATAAATCTGAAACAGCTCCTGACAACCGTAGAAAATGAATTAAACAAATTAAAAAACTGGTTCGACAGAAATAAATTGTCACTTAACCTGGAAAAATCGAAGTTAATTGTTTTTGGCACAAGACCAATCAAACACCAAGCTAAAATGATGGTAAACTCAATTGAAAGCCACATATCGATAACGTAAAAAGAAAAATAGCCAAAACCGTAGGGATCCTCTACAAAACCAAGGAAGCGCCAAATAAGAGATCTTTGTACACATTATACACTTCATTATTATTACCATATATGACCTACTGTGTGGAAATATGGGGAAATGCCTGCAAAACAAACACACTCCCTATTCTCAACCTACAAAAAAAATCAATTCGAATTATTAATAGATCAAAATATACGGAACCCACAAATCCACTATTTATCAAATTAAATACGATGAAATTTTATGACCCGGTTGACTTTAAAACCGCCCAATTAATGTACAAAGCACACAATAACCCGCTCTGCCAAAACATTCAGAAGTTTTTCGAAATTCGAGAAAGCAGCTATGATTTAAGAGGTGCCGACTTATTCAAAAAACTCAAAACAAGAACAAAGGTCAAGCAAAGAAGTGTATCTATCAAAGGTGTTAATCTGTGGAATAATCTCCAAACGGACCTGAAAATGAGTAAATCGCTTGCCGAGTTCAAAAACAAATTCAAAAAAATAGTACAAACAAGCTACATCAATCAGAGTTAAAATGATCAATTCAAAACATGAAATATAATGATAAATCAGAACTAAGTTGATAAATAGAGAAAGGTATATACATATCCATTATGAATACAAGAGAAAATCGACACAAGAGTGTCAGGGTGTGGAAGTATATAATCCCGATACAAACCAAAAGTTGTAAAAATATCACGGTTAAGGGTAAAGTATGAGCCTTAATGGAGACTTCTTTTTTCTTTTCTGATTGATATAAAAATGATTTATTAGATACAATCACACAACGGGGTAGGACTAGATACGTTTTTTACTTCTTCCTACTCCCTTGAACATAATAACTGTGTTGAATGAAGATTGATTTCTTTCTTTTTACTTTTTTTTATCTACCTTATTTTCTGTCAAATTATGACTGTATATATGTTTTATGTTCAGTAAACAAACCAAACAAACAAACCATTTGTGTGTCTTCGTTCATGTTCCTAATATATTTTTGTGTTCACGTGCACTGCACCCTAATCATCCTATCGGTCTCAATTTTCACAAACCAATCAATCAATCAATCAATCAATCTTTAACCTACGGTGGCGCGTGACCTACGTCACCGGAAGTTAGTGCACAATTCCCCGAGGGCACGGGCAAAGAATAGGATCTTCTCTATCGTGCTCCTCAACAGCATTTGGTGCTCCATCATTCTTACCGGGTGCATTTCTCGTCTTACACATGACAGCAAAACGATGATCCTTTCCACATTTTAAACACTTTTTTTTTCCCGGTAGCGGGACGCTTCTTTGTATTTCTCTCGCGCGTTTTGGCAGAAAAAAATGTACAGCAAACCTCACCTTTGCTCGTCTTTTCTTCCTTGACCGAATAGGCTTCGTTCAGCGTCTGCCCTTGCGGCGTTTTCCAGTTTTCTCGCGACGGCTCCGACGCTCTGCAGATCTTCAAGCATTTTTCCAACGTTAGATTCTCTTCTCTTAGCAGTCTTTCTCTCAGCCCGCTGTGGTTTGTGCCACACACTATTCTGTCTTTAATCAAGGAGTCTTTTAACTGCTCAAAATGACAGGTGCCGGCCAAGGCTCTTAATTCTGTGACGTACTCGTCGACATTTTCTCCCGTTGCTTGATCTCTCGTGAAGAATGCGTATCTGGCCACGGTTTGGTTTCGCTTCGGGTTCCAAAGTTCGTCAAACTTTCTCATCATATCCCTCACGGTGTCCCTCGCGGACGCATCGTCGCTCCGCCGCGCGTTCAACAGTTGTCTACCTTCTTCGCCTACGAGGATGTGAAACAGCTTGCATTTCGTGGCTTCCTCCGCCTTGGGCATTGTCAGTTCCACGTACAACGTGAATTGCTCTTTCCACGTTTTCCACGCCTTGGCCAAATTGCTTGAATGCAAAGAAAGAATCGGCGGCGGTCTCAGACCTTCCATTGGAGACTCTGTCCGCGGTCAGCTTCCGTGCTAACGAGTTAGCGTTTCGTCCAACACTCTCTTCGCGTCGCCGATTACTACACACGCGCTTCGCTCGGTTCCGTTCTCGCTGACCGTTCGGAATGGACGGTTAGAGCACCTCGCTTCCTTGGCTATTATTGGCGTAACTCTGGAAACACAAACGGTCTCGTACATCGGGGAGAAAAAAATGTCACTTCCGGTTCTCTCACCAAAAGCTGTCCGACGAGCAACAGCAACCCGATCTGACGCGTACCGTCGTTACACTGATGATGTGCCGTGATTGATCCCCCCCCCCCCCTTCGACAAATATTCTCCAAAAAGATGACGATCACCGGGAGGTAAATATTAAGTTGATCAAAGTCTTTATGAATAAGCGTTTGAAGAAATGAATGGAACAGTTCGTTTGAAAGATTTCGTATGATCCACACAAGAACGTATCATAGAAGTAAAGAATGAAAGATAAATTGGTCATCCAAGTGAATAAAGAGGGATTGGAATAACTTCAACTCGGGAACGCCGCGACAGGTTCGAACCAAACACATTCAAAACTTGACTGACCGAACGCGCACGGACACACGCGGCACGGTTATTTTCCTGAAGGTTTATTTATATGTATTTTGGACGTGAATTGACAAATTGATATTTTGATTCACTTTTCTGACAGTGGTGTTTGATTCCAAAAAAGTCAGATATTACTCATGCAAATCCGCATCTTACTCGGAAGGAACGGAGGACGTCCCAAGCTACTCGACCCTCCCGCGTTCGCGTTGATGTCGGTCCTGCGACGCGGCCGGAGGCTGCCGGAAAACGGCGTCCTGGAGTTGTCCTCTTTTGTTCCACACGTTTTTTTCCTTGAACTTTGCTTTCGGTCTTACATCCGTTTTAGCGCGCTACTCGCAACACTTGGTACTCGCTCTGGACATCCGCTCCGAGACGCTCCCGAAGGATTCTCTGTGTTCGCGGCTAGTAAACGGCCAAGAAGATGATTTTACAAACGATGTTTTATTCCAGTAAACTAACGGCCGGTGAACAGAGTCGAGGCTTCGCGTACCTGTCACCCTCGGCGAATAGCTGCCCTCATTCACGATTACGATTCTTGCTTAAAAAGCAACAAAACCCGTACAACGGCGTTTACCAATCCGATCGTACCAGCGATGAAAAAAAATATATACGATTGCACAGCACGTAGCGAATAGCGATCCATTTTCGTTCAGCATCCCAAACATTAAAAGACTGCGTTATAAATGCGTATTTACTTCTACCCAAGCCATTGATTTCTTTTCGACAGCCGAAGACATGCGTCTTTATGTAGTTTGTCCAAGTAGCCATTCCGTACTAGTCCACCGCGAAGCTACTTAAGGTTGTCTTTTTACATTACCGCTCGCGCTGCCCTTCTATGTGCCGTGTTCCCACATCAGTTCTGAACGTATCGAATCCATCGCCTAACACTAGTCAACGAGAATAAAAACACCACCGGGTCAACATTCGTACACTGATCGCCTCGACTCGCTTGCACGTCGAAGCTTCTCGAGCTAGCTTAGCTTAGCTTAGCTTAGCTTGTTAGCCACTCACAGAGACGCGCTCGTGGGCAGTTTGAGTGCAGAGTGCTGCGATTGCCGTGGGGAAATGTGTGCAAGGGGTGTGAAAGAAGAGTACCAGGAGAAGGTCGGGGGAATAAAAGAGGAGAGCGAGCAAGCAAGGCAACTACCGGACGCTGTTTTCGAGGAGCCTCCAATTGAGTTCCAAGTTGCAGGTTTGCTCGCTTCTCTTTTCTCTCTTTTCATTTCTTAGCCACAACATTGCCGTGTTCGGAGCGCTCAATTCCAAATCTTCATCCGGAGAACACCTAATTAAACATTTAATTCAGAAATTTTCACAATTCAAAATGTTGCCAAAAACACGTGACATGTCCAAACCATAGCATCAAAGTCACGACATGAGTGAGACTCGAATGACTTGAGCAAACCATGCGCCCTCGGTCTTCTTGTGCCCAGCAGACATCGGGGAGGAAGATCTTTGTCTCGGGCAGCGCGAGGCCGAGCTCCCCAACATGAAAGAAGAAGAGCAGGAGGAGGATGTCACCGCCTTTCCTTTGACCGTCATTGTGAAGAGTGAAGAAGGTGATGAAGACCACGTTGGAGGGTCCCAATCAGACGCTCTCTTGGCGCCGCGCTCGGATAGTGATGACGCAACGTCACACTCGCGGGACACTGATGACGGTGAACGCTCAAAAGGCGATGTGTCGTGTCACGCTGACAAAAAGCACGTGAAATGCTCGCAGTGTGACAAAACGTTTGACAGAAGGTCACTGTTGATAAGGCACACCAGAACCCACACCGGAGAAAAACCATTTGCCTGCTCACTTTGCGGTAAAAGATTCTCATTAAAGACAAATTTAACGATGCACACCAGAACACACACTGGGGAGAAACCCTTTGCCTGCTTCGTCTGCGGTAAAAGATTCGCAAAAAACACAAACTTAACAATTCACACGAGAACACACACCGGAGAAAAGCCTTTTGCCTGCTCATTTTGTGGTAAAAGATTCACTCAGAAGGGCGATTTGACAATGCACACGAGAACGCACACCGGCGAAAAACCTTTTGGCTGCACAGTGTGCGGCAAACGATTCACCGAAAAGAAAAATTTAACCACCCACACTCGGACTCACACCGGTGAGAAACCTTTCAAATGCAGCGTGTGTGACAAAAGGTTTTACGTCAAGCGCGAGGTTAAGCGCCACAGGTGCGCCGGCGACAAGAGCGCCAGTCCTTGAAGCTGTGCAGGAAACTGAGGCTGCGCTCTGTGCTGCCAATCGCCGACACGTTTAGCACACGATGCCGTGGAATCTCTGTTTCTGAATGGCACGGCTTTCGAACAGGCTTTTTGGGAGGGGTTTGGAAATAGTCGTGATGCAGACGCGGGCAAGGATTCTCTCGTGTGTGGCTCAGGCATCGCGTGTACAGTAATGCGACTGTCGCTTTGGGATTTTATTAAAAAAAAAAAAAAAAAAAAGAACAGAATCCCTCCAAAGAAAGTGACAACGATGAGCGGTAGTGTCAAGTGGGAGGCCTACTTGCATTATTGTCAGAATAAAAAAGGAAAATGTGCCGAAGCAGGAAAATGTTCTCTTTGCCTGCCATTTGATTTTTTTTAGTCTTTATTCAACAAATCACATTACAATTCACAGTAAACAAAACGAACAAGTTATGACAACATGTAGAGAATACGTAGAGAAAAACTACGGGGGGATTTGAAACAAAAATTCCAAATAAAGAGCATATATAGCCAGAGTCTGAACCGCTCTCTTGTTTTTGGAGTTCATAATAGAGTTTAGGTACTGCTTAGTTTCGGCTTCAAAGATTCGAAAAAGTGGTTCTGAACGTCCACATTTCGATTTGTGGATATGGAATTGAGCTGGAATCATTATTAAATTGATCATAAAGACTTTTTTTTCATTGTTATTGAAGAAGCCAAACTGTGTATTTTTCCATTGATGCATTAAGTCAGAGTCACTATGATCAATCAGAAATCGGCAAATAGCTTTCCAAAATGTGTTGGGATACGGACATTGCCAGAACAAGCGAATCATCGTTTCCCCCCGGCCCCCATTCCCTACGTTCCTGGAGGAAATCTCTGTGACGGGCCAACTCGTCTCGGTTCACCTCGACGCCTCTCGAGCGAGTTCAGCTTCGCTCGCTCGCCGCTGACAAAAAAAAAAGACGCGTTGACGATCGGGGCCCAGGTCAAGCGACGATCCCGTGACGATGTGTGCAAGGCGTGTCCAAAGGAACAAGAAGAAGACGACCGCGTCCAGCGACGAGGTCCACGAGAGCACGCCGATTTCAACGAGCCTCAAGATGCGTCACGCACCGCGGGTGTGTTCTGTCGGGAGTGTTGAGCCAGCCGTCGCGGTTCCGGCCAATCGCAGCAACGGGCTTGCGCATTTGGCCCAGAGGTGAGCCGTCGTCCGCTCTCTCGCCACTTCAACTCCGCCCACAAATGTCAATATCAGCGAGACCCCCGCCGATATTGACATTTGCCATCAAAAGAGGGGCGGACTTGGATTGGCTTTGGTTGCAGCTGAGGCGCCGCCGGTGGCTGGCTGAAAGTGACGCAAGTTTCCCAAGTGTCGGCAGGCGGGCATGTCACAGCCTTCTCGACTTACTGCGTGTGTGTTCTCGTGTGGCTCGTCAAATCATCTCTGCGAGTAAAGATTTGGCCACAAATCGAGCAGGTGAAGGGCTTCTCACCAGTATGTATTTTGGTGTGGATGGTCAAATGTCCCTTGTAAGAGAAACTGTTGCCGCAAACGGCGCAGGCGTAAGGTTTCTCGCCAGTGTGCGTTTTTAAGTGTTCTCTCAAGTCTTTGTTTTCGGAGAAACTCTGACCACAGATTGCGCACGCGTACGGTCTCTCACCGGTGTGAGTCCTCGTATGCACGGTCAGTTGACTTTTATGGGAGAATCGTTGAGCGCACAGAGAGCAGGCAAAAGGTTTCTCCCCCGTATGTGTTCTGGAGTGTATGGTCAAGTTTCCTTTCAGAGAGAATCTCTGACCACAGTCCGGGCAGGAAAAAGGTTTCTCCCCACTGTGGATTCTGGTGTGATTTCTTAAGTCTCTCTTGACGGAGAATCGTTGGCCGCAAACCGAGCAGGCAAAAGGTTTCTCGCCGGTGTGCGTGATGGTGTGTTTTGTCAAATGACTCTTATACGCGAACCTCTGACTGCAAACCGAGCAGGCAAAATGTTTCTCACCGGTGTGTATTCTCACGTGCCGTTTCAAAACCCAGCGGTCCGCAAACGTTTTCCCACACTGACGGCATTTACAGCGCTTGCTGTCAGTATGAAATGCCGTCGCAGCTTCATCAGATTCATCGTCGTCGTCGGTGTGTGACGTCGCGAGGTCGCTATCCGATAATGGAGCGAGGAGGCCGTCTGCTTGTGATGTGCCATCACCTTCTGCTGTCCCCCGTTGATTTGAGCTCCCGCCGCCGCTGAGAAGCGGCGCCGCCTTGCTCTCCCGACGTTGACCTTCACCCTCACCATCTTCGCTCTTCAAAGGAGCAAAGGTCACGGGCCACCTCGTGAGATCCCCCTCTTCCTCTTTTAGGTGTAGGGGCTCTTCATCCTGCTCCTCTTTCATGCCAGGAGACCGCAGCTGCGCTTCCCCTTGATTGCGGGGAGCCTCTTCCTCCTCTGCTTCAGATGAGCAGAAGAACAAGGTCAAGACCTCTTGGAAATCCCAGCGCGCATCAAAACAGAAGCGGTAGCAGTCATTGAGCTCAGGCTAACTTTGTCAAATCAGGACTAAACAGCACGCGGGAACACGCGGAAAGAAGACGGAGAGATGTCCGGGAAGAAAATATTCTTGTCGCTGAGGTTTTATTTGCTGATTCCTATCGCCATTTTTCACGAGACACTCTCCGTTGATGACAGAACAAATGTGCAGTATTTGGGTGCCGCTGAGCCACCAATGAAGGAGGCAAGATTTTTCACAAGGCCAGTGGGAGCGTCATTTTATCGACTACCAATTTTATGATACGACCGGTCGCAGCACTTTTCCGTTTTCCTTTTCAGACCCTGACCAACCTACTCGAGTGTAAGACTCATTTTTTCCTTCGTTGCAATTGTTGAATTTCATGAAGATCCGATGAAACATTTTTTTCTATTTGTTTTCACTTTTTTAAGCTCTCACAACGGAGGATTTTTTTAGCTCTATTTATTCTGAGTCAGGACCGTCCAAAATTTTTTTTAAAAAGGAGGCCCGTTTGTGAATACATCCTTTTGGAAGCGATTCTCGCATTTCTTTTCATCTTTGCATTCGACTGATGGCGTTTGATGTTTCAACATGATGATGTCATTTTCGATCATGTCTGTAATGACGGAAGCCCGATTTGAAGAAAATGGCGAATCCAGATCTTTTTTTTTTCACCATCGTTCCAGGAGTGTGACGTGATGTCATCACTGTTTGTCGATAATGAAGCGAAGTGCCCGTCGGCCCCCCTTCACCTTCTTCACTCTTGACGACGATGAAACGCTGTGATATCCTCCTGCGGCTGGCCTTCCTGAATTTGAGGGCGATCTGACTCCCGCTGCTCAAAATGAAGATCCTCTTCCGTGCAACTTCGACGAGCGGGGCCAGCGTTTAGCAAGGCTGATAGGATGTAAAGCAAGCCCAGTGTGCTGTAACTGAGCCAACGGGATTTCCTGGAAATGATGTTCGACCTCTGCACAGTGAGCGAATTGAGCACTAAGTCAATTCTTACAAAATATTTAACCGTTGCGATGGCTTCTGAGAACCAATTTTCTGCCATTTTAGACTTAGTCGGAACGTCTTTTTCCTTCGACTTTTTCTAGTTACGGGTTCAGGGATACCGAAGGGGAGGGGGGGGGGGGAAACGACGCCGACAACGATCATGATTATAAACACAAAATCCAGGACTACTGCGAAGCAATTGTAACGCGTGTCTCGTAAACAATTGCGAGTGCGAAGTGAAACAACCTTTTCCGCGGGGCTCCACTCGAGACTTCCTGCAGACGGCGTCCGGTCGTTGTTGACCTCGTCGCTCGCTCGCTTTCGGTGCACAGACTTCCTCCTCGTACTCTTCTTCTTTCACGCGTTTCGCACACATTTTCACACGAGCGTGAACAAGGTTCGACACTCGAACTTGTACTTTGCGTTGCTAACTAGCCTGTGTCTTTGTTAGCTGCTAGCGAGCTAAGCTAAGTCGTCAGAAGTTCCGACCTGCACTGAGGGGACTTTATCCGGACAGAAATCTGAAAGTATGACTAATGGATGTTTCTCTCTCTCTCTCTCTCTCTCTAGGCTCTCTAATGTAGCGATGGGCGTCCTGCGTTGGGTTTGAAGTAGGTCCCAAACTGTGCTGGTAGGAACTTCAAAACACGAAAGTCGCGTCATCAAAACGTGATGACTTCCCGTGACCTTTAGCGTCACATCCGGTCGTGGAACACCTTGGCCCGGGCATGGCTGCCATCTAGTGGAGAGAGCGGCACACAGCAAGTGCCGAACTTTATGGTGCAACTCGTCACGATCACGTGCCCGAGGAGAACTATTCGCCAATTCAAGTGTTTCACGATGCGCGACCTTCTGTACGGTGTTTCGTTGTACTCCTTCGAACTAAACGCGCGAGTCTCCCTCCCGCATCGCTTCACACATGTGGTTTGTCTAAGTGGGCTTGCCGTACTTCGCCCCGCTGTCTCCGCCGCGGTGCTTTTGTGGCGTGCGGTTCGGGTAATTAAACGCACTTCATTCAATGAGTTCCTGAAAACCGCTTAAGGCGCCGAAGCGTTTAGTGGACTCAAATATCATTCGGTGAATATTTGTGCCTGGATAAACTCGCCCGAGGGCACATTGGAGCTTCTCGGTCTAACTTAGCTTAGCTCACTAGCCGCTAACGGAGTCACGCATCGAGACCCGAACGGAAGATTGCGTGTGAGTGGAAAGACTCGGGCTCATCGTGCCAACATGTGTGATAAAAGTGTGAAAGGCGAAGAGTTCGAGGAGGAACTTTGCGGACCAAAAGAGGGAGACGAGCGACAACGTCCACGACTGGACGCGCCTAGCAAAAAGCCTCGAGTTGGGTTCCACGGAAAAGGTTTCTCCCCTTCGCACTTTTCACTTGCTTACTTTTGTTTTCCTCGTAATGACCGACAGATTGTGCCCTTTGCTCCTTTAGTACAACAATCTGTATGACAGGGGGACTTTGATGTACAACTTTGACCCATTCCGTGATCAAGGCACTAGCTCAATGATACCTAGAGCCACTCGACCTCTTTTTATTCGTTGAAACGAAAACCGACTCGAATTTTTGCGTCAATAACGCAAACAAAAAAGCACCGCATCGTATAACAAGAAGATACAAACATAGCCGTTCTTGTACGTATTGTTGCGTTCGATTGCGTGCCTTCAAGGGGCGTGGCCTCTCGAGTGACACGACAAGGTGGGGTCAACGCCAGCTCACTTCGAGGCATGCCCGGTGTGTTCTTGTCACGAACCGGGCCGGGCAAACGCAGTCCAGAACGACACGCCCATCTCCAGTATGTGCCCCTTTGACAAAGTGCCCCTCGTGTCGAAACCTTGTGCCACGGGCTATGTTGACGCCGAATACGCGACAAGACGTTTGAAATGCTGGCAGTGGGACGTCGCGACTGAGGGTTCTATTTGAGGGAAACTCTTCTTCCTCACTTCCTCGCCAGACGTAATGACAAGCAAGGATACTTGGAATCGGCAGGTAGTGAAAATATCAGAATCTTCTAGAAAAGAAACCGGGGCTTTATTGCAACACTTGGTTCTTTCAGGTAAGAGTCGTCGTGGCAGTTCTTTGCCAACGACTTTTGCAACGTTTTTTCTTCTTTGCCAGGACTGGTAACAACAAAAAAAAGTCCCCCCCCCCCCAAAATCATTCAGCATACTCGTTTCTTTCGTTACTTTGTGTGTTAGTTGAAGCTAACACTTATTTAGAAATGATTTTATCTTTTGGTTCAATAAAGGCTCTCTTATTTCAAAATTTGCGAAGCTCATATCCAACCTTCAAGTCATGACATGAGACTGATCAAAGCGTGACGTGACCAAACGTTGTGTTCTGTAGACCTCACCGAAGATCTCCGCCCCGAGCAGCAGGAGACGATCACTTCCCACGCGAAAGAGGAAGACGAACCAGAGCCGCCACACCTTAAAGAGGAAGAGCAGGAGGACGACGTCAGCAAGTTTCCATTGACTTGCGTCGTCGTGAAGATTGAAGAAGACGAAGGTCAGAGTGAGGAGAAGGAAGGGGCGAAGCCTTCAGGCAGCAGCGAGTCACAACTGCCAAGGGCAGAAGGTCACGGAGACCTCTGTGGAGGAGAGCCGTCACGCAGCCCCTTAGCTCCACTCTCGGACGGCGATGACGTAACGTTGCACTCTTCGGACACCGATGACGATGATGAACGCTCTCATGTTGGCGTGGCGTTTCACACTGACAAAAAGTATGCAAAATGCTCTCGGTGCGACAAATTTTTCTACAGGTCGTCCCTGAAAAGACACTCGAGAACGCACACGGGAGAGAAACCCTTTGCCTGCTCAGTTTGCGGTAAAACATTCTCGAGAAAGGGGGATTTGGGAACGCACCAAAGAACGCACACGGGGGAGAAACCATTTGCCTGCTTATTTTGTGGACGCCGATTCACTCAGAGTAACACTTTGACCGCGCACATGAGAACGCACACGGGGGGCAGACCTTTTGCATGTTCGCTTTGTGACAAAAGATTCACTCAGAGGGCAAATTTGATCGCGCACACAAGAACGCACACCGGAGAACAACCCTTTGCCTGTTTAGTTTGCGGTCAAAGGTTTTCCATCAAGGCAAATTTAACAACGCACACCAGAACGCACACTGGAGAGAAGCCTTTTGGTTGCTCAGTTTGTGGGCAACAATTCTCTGTCAAGAGAAATTTAACAAGACACGCAAGAAGACACGCGGGTGAGAAACCGGTCACTTGCAGCGTGTGATGAAGGAGATTCTGTGCAAGGGGCGGAGTCACAAGTCTGCTCGTGCACATCGTGATCATCAGAAAAGCTACTTTTGGCTTCTTTACTTTTCTCTTAAACATTTCAAAATTGTCAATGTACTTTTTTTGGGGGGTGTGGGGGGGCGGTAATTTTAATAAGCCAAGTCAGTTCTCTTAGCTTTGCCTCTGAATGTCTTCAGCTGTGCAGTTTGTCACTGCTTGAAGGAGATGTGCTTTTGCTGGTGTGAAGCACGCTCGGTTCCTTTGTGAGCGGCGTCAGCAAAGCTGTGGAATAAAGGCAATGAAAGCTTTCCTCCTACTGCAGAGCGACTTGACGATTCGACCGATGTTCAACGGCGTTTATTATCCACAAGTTGGGGGGGGGGGGGTGAAAAACGGGGCGAAAAATACACGATTGCACGATGTCCAACGTGCACAGATGCACGGCAATAACCAAACGCACATTAGTCAGGGCCACATACCGCTTCACCCTCACCATTGGAATTTGGGACTGCAGTAGTTTGGGGAAAAAAATCGATATCTTGCCGTTTGCACCTCACACTTTCCTCAAACTAACGAGCACACATGACTCGGTTTGTTCAAGAGCGGCTTCAGCTTGATCTCCCTTGGTCTTCATCAAGGCAACGAGCTTTGGTGTGGTCCTCGACACACAGCAAGAAACCTGTAAAAGAAGTGGGAATGATATTAAAACGGATGCAACCGTTTATCGCCAAGTAGTTCAACGAGGACACTTGGCTGAATGAAGTGCGTCCGTCTCAATGTCGTCGTCCGACTGTGGGCGGGGACTGTCGGTGTGCAGCTCCTCCTTCGAGCGGCTGACGCGTGCGTGACTCACGTGCTGCCCTCGATGAGCATGCGCATTCAAATCGAATTCAATTTCTGTCACATATCTTTTTCGATTTCGATGTTTTATGCGTCATGTCTTTGAATTGTGTAAATGTTTTGAGTGAATGTTACTCTTGTATTACAGTTTCTTCAGTGTATGAATACATTGTGTCGTATTTACACCATTATTTTGAGTTATCAAAACCCAGAACGTAGATGTCGAGATTATTAACATTTAGTAGATGTAATGGACTACACCCAAAAATTCATTTTTACAGTCCATGACAATCCTTCAAACAACACGCGGGGTGTGGTATTCTCATCCTCATCTGTCAGAACTGCTGACTTAGGACGCAGGAAACGCCAGGGCGGGCGTGACTTCGAAGCTCTCGCCCGAACGCTCACCGACGCGGCAACGGGCGGAGAGAGGCGGACGCTTTTCTTGCTCGGTCGCTTCTCTTTTGGGGGGGGGGGGGGGCGTCAAATGCCTGCCATGGAATGAAGACGAAGGAAAGCTATTCCGGTTCGGGGCCTTGCCCAAATGTGCCGTCTGGCTCTTTCGAGCGGGGCCGGCGCGGGCCGACTCGCCACAAGGTGAGCCAGTGGCGGCTAGAGCGGAATTGAATGAGAGCGGAGCAGCCGCTTTCCCAACGCGTCTTTTGCCTCATTGGCTTTGCCCCTCCCCCTCCCCCTTCCGCTCCCGATCTACTTCCGGGCACCGTTTGGAATGGAACCGTACGGCTACGCTAAATACCCCGCCCCACCCGGGAATTTGTGACGAAAGTACCAAAACGTCGACGACGCGTCCGTAACGACCGAGCTCAAACATAATTCGTCAAATATTCTTGCCCGGCCGGGTAAACTTCTCTGCAAGTCGGGACTTCTCGGGCCCGGTTAGCTTAGCTCGGCGTAGCGTAGCGTCGCTTTAGCTCAGCAAACAAAGAGACGCGCTCGGTCTGTTCGCAAACTCGGCGGGCATCAGGCGTGAGTGGAAGGCGTCGTCGGCTGTCGCGTGAAAATGTGGGCGAGGAGCGTGAAAAAGGAAGAGTATGAGGAGGAGATCTGTCGGAGCGAAGAGGCCGAGCCACAACGTCGTCGTCGACGAGGGCTTGCGCTCCGCGGGGCAGGTTCGCTCATTTCTTCCTCTCTGGTCTCAATTCGCGGGCGGCCTCGCGTGTTGAATGCGTCGAATTGCGCACCATCCCCCACGTACTTTTGCCCGCATCTCTTGGGCTCGGTGGTTATTTCGCCGTGACCGGCAACTCGAATGGAAGCCACGTCAGATTCGCAGGGCCGGGGCTCTCCTTTTGTCGGGATTCACTCGCGAGTCGCCGGCAGTTTCCAATCGCTATGGCCAGGCCGCATCCGCTCTGTCGATTTTGCTCCCAAAGCATTGCGGGGAAAAAAAAAGTCCCCCCTGTAAACCTGGCTCGTGACACACCGCGTCAAACTCATAATCTGAGCTTGAAGTTTGACCCGGCCCGTCTCTGTTTTTGTCCGGCAGACGTCGGGGAAGAAGATCCTTGGCAGCAGGAGCCCGAGCAGCTGAACACGAAGGAGGAGAAGGAGCCCGAGTTGCTGCACTTTAAAGAGGAAGGGGAGCCCGCCCGCATCAAAAAGGAAGAGCGGGAGGATGATGAAGTCACCCGGTTTACAGTGACCGCCGAGAGCGAAGATGCTGACGGAGAAGCCGGAGGACCGCCGACGGACGGCCTCATCGCGCCGCTATCCGATGACAATGACGACGATGAGGAGGAAGAAGACCCCCAAGGTGACACGACATGCCACGGCGACGGAAGATGTTTTCCATGCGCTCACTGCGGCCAAACGTTTTCCAGCAAGGCGCTGTGGAGAGCGCACGACAGAACGCACCCTGGGGAAAAACCTTTCGCCTGCTCAATTTGTGGCAAAAGATTCTCCTTTAAGTCCGCTTTACCGGCGCACGAGAGAACGCACACGGGCGAAAAGCCTTTTGCGTGCTCGGTTTGCGGTCGGAGCTTTTCCGTCAAGTCCAATTTGACAAAGCACTCCGTCGTGCACACCGGGGAGAAACCTTTCGCCTGCTTGCTGTGCGGCAAAAGATTTACCGCCAAGGACAGCTTGATTCGGCACAGTCACGCGAAAACACACACCGGCGAAAAGCCCTTTGTCTGCTCGTTCTGCGGTAAAAGATTCTCCTTCAAGTCAAATTTATCAAGACACGCAAAAGAACACACCGAGGAGAAACGTTTTGGCTGCTCACATTGTGACCGAAGATTCGCCGATGAGAAACACTTGACGGCGCACATCCGAATACACACCGGAGATAAACCTTTTGTCTGCTCGCTCTGCGGTCAAAGCTTCTCCGTCAAGGCGAATTTGGCGAGCCACATGCTGAGACACGCCGGGGAGAAGCCCTTCGCCTGCTCAGTTTGCGGCAAGACGTTCACCGAAAAGAAAGGTTTGGACTCGCACGCGCGCATGCACAGCGGGGAGAGACCTTTTGTCTGCTCGGTCTGCGGTCAGAGCTTCTCTCTCAAGTCCATCCTGAACAAGCACGCGCTCAGGCACGCGGAAAACAAACCTTTTGCCTGCTCGGTGTGCGGTCAAACATTTATCGAAAAGAAAAACTTGAAGGCGCACAGCAGCACGCACAGCGGGGAGAAGCCCTTTGCCTGCTCGCTGTGCGGCAAGAGATTCACTCGCAAGGCCACTTTGGTGCTGCATGCGAGGATCCACAGCGGCGAGAAGCCCTTCCGCTGCAGCGGCTGCGACCGAAGCTTCTCCCGTCAGGGCCAGATCAAGTCGCATCGGTGCGACGGCCACCTGGAGGCCGGGGCCTAAGCCTCGGCTCGGATCTCTCTCGGCCCGCGTCTTCCGATGCGCCGAGTGACGTCATCGCGCCGCGCTTGCCGATTGTTCGGGCGCCCGCGTTCTTTTACTCTCGATCGCGGTTGTTTGTGTTGTGACGTTCATCGCTCGCCTCCAGACGATGTTTGCCGTCTCATTCCTCATCGGTGCAATCAATCGACCGCCCCCCCTCAGCCCCCCCCCCTGGAATCCAAGGCCGTGTTATCTCACCGGAGCGCCCGCATCCGTACCTCACCACTCCGAAATAGAATCGGCCGCGTTAGCGACTGCACCGGCAAACTATTGGCTTCATAGCGAGGTGAACGACATAACGACCAACAGGTGTGCCAAGGCTTAGCACGCCGTCCTCCCCACGTCAGCGGGGATGACTCGAAAAATTGTCCCGAGGTGTGACTGTGAGTGCGAATGGCGGTTGGTCACCGGGTGCCGTTGGCCGTTTCTTTGGCTTTTGACTCAGACTTGAACTTAGTCGAACTGTTTTTTGCGCTTTCTACTGTCTTGGTTATTAACTCATTCAGTACCGGCCAATTCTGGACCAAGTCTGAAAAGACGTTTAAAAACGTCTTTGGGAGTGAATGAGTTAATGTATTTTGGATTGTTTATTGTTGTACGTACTGTATGGTCTTTGCTCCGTGTACAGCACATTTCTAAACAGCGTTAAAGTGCTCGAGAAATGCACTCGACTTGAGTTGAGGGCGTCGCCCGCTTGGCGATGGGCAAAGTCGAGCCTCCTGAATCGATGAGACTTTGTCTGTCGCGCATCAGCCGGCGGTTCTGTACTCGAGGTTTCATTCGTAGGAGCTCTCCGAGGACCCCCGCTGCACAGCGAGCAGTATTGCAACACATCCAAATGCCGCTTGACTCTAAATTCCGACCGTGTATCTACATTTGAAAAAACTCGTCATAAACGCTGTCCACACTGCGCTACCTAGCAATCTAGTCAGCTTGCTATCTGTCTGTCTATCTCTTCGAATATCATCTTGATCTTTTAGCCGCTGATTTCACGTCGCCCCGTTTTGGCGGTTGTGCTTCCTGAATAAATCCCGATGACAACAACTCTCTGGGCTGCTGCTATTTTTCTCTCCTTGGCACTGAAATGATTTTGAAGGGCCTTCCGGGTTGGTCCGAAGTCACCGTCGCTCAAGGTGGCTCGAGGGTTGCTTCCCGAATATTCATTCGCTGTTCTAGGCTGAGTTTTCTTCAAAAGCGTGCCGATGCTGTCCCTGAACCGCTATGGCATCTTTTTTTTTTTTTTTTGCGGCACGGTGAGCTCTCCGTGACGAACTTCGTGCAAGATGTGGGATGTTTATGAGGATTTTATTTTTCGCTTTCTTTGTCAAGGGAAACAAAGACGATAGAGGAAACATTCGTTTGATAAATCTAGAAATGATTTGAGCGAAGGTCGACATTCATACTTGTTCATTTGTGGGTACCGGTTTGCTTATTTTTCCTTTGCGACATAGTCGTAATTTTTGCCCTCCGACTTCCGCTTAAGGTCGACTCGCCAGCACTTTTTTTTTACAGTGTATATATAACCACGTGGTTTCCCGAAGTACTTAGTCCCGATTTAGAGGACTAAGTACTAAAACGACGACGGGACGTCCGTCGCTACGGAACAAGAACTCGTCTCCGCGTGCGTCGACAGCTTCTCAGACGTGAGTGTGACATGGGGTCGTGACTATCAGAGGGCGGGGCTAGGAAGCCATCCGATTGGGATCCTGCGTCACCTTCTTCTGTCACGCGTTGACTTGAGCTGCTGTGCGGAGGCTCTGCCCCTCCGCTCTCCGCACCTCCGACTTGGTCTTCATCTTCTTCGCTCTCCAAAGGGACGAAGGTCAACGCTCACCCCTGCGGGACACAAAAAAGCAGATAAGACGTGCGATAGATTTGCGATCGCTTGGCCAGTTCACCCACCATGAAACGAGACCTGGGCCTCGTCTAGCCTTTTCCCGGGGTAAACGCGAATGACCCGACGAATCCACCTCGTGGCTTCCCACGACGCTCGCGCGCCCGAAGGAGGGGAAGTGACCGCACCTGCTCGGTGGCGGAACACCACTGCAGCTGGTGGCCGCTCGAAAACCGCTTCCGGTCCAGTCGTGAACGTTGTCCGTCGCTCGCCCCGCAGAGTTCCTTTCGGCAGTCGCCTTCTCCCACATTTTTTCTGTCACACATTTTTACGCGACAGCCACAATGCGCACTCGACGTCAGCGGTGAGCAAGTTAAGCTATCCCGAGTGGCTCCAACGTGCACCGAGACCAGTCGAGGCGCGCCCGAAGATTGAGCGAATGTGCTGGCTGGAGTCTTTGGCACTCTAAGCGCAGTACTGGAACACGCCAAATCCGCCCGAAGGTTTTCATTTCCTGTGCAACTTCGACTTCACCTCCGCTCACGAAACTCGATGCCACCGGCAATCCTCGCCATCTAGCGGTAATGGCCGCACACAACACGTGTCGACACGTCTCCCGTGTTCGGAACCCTGCGTACAGTCGAAAGGTTTGCTGCGGGCGGCCTGCAGTGTGGATCATGCCTGACATGAAACATAAAGCAATGCTATTCATCAGCTGGCCAGCAATCGTTTTTTTCTTCCTTTCTCTCCATAGGCACGTACTCGAATGGGAACGTGGGCCGTGGCTCCCATAGTCACGCGTCACCGATGACAAATGTCAAGTCCGTGCGACATGGACAAGAGCTTTTACTGGAATCAATTCCTCCCTGCCCATTTTAGATGTCATTCGTCACATTTCCGCTCCACCGGTGAGCCTCACCGAGCAGTGGTGCAGGCAGGGTTCCATTCTGGCCAGCGGCCTTCCCGTGCGGAGTTTGCACTCCGCTTTCCTCGCACACTCCAAAAACGTGCGCGGCAGGTTCGTGGAACGCGCTAAATTGTCCCGAGGTGTGATTGCAAATGACGATTTAGTCTCTGGCTACGGTTTAGATAATCCATCATCTTCATTTTGTTTTCACGGTGTACGATGTCACTAAAATACCCCCCCCCCCCCGCCCCCCACTGGACCCCGATGAGTGTGCAAAGTTTGTGGAGCATCCCTACATGTTTTGGTCCCACTAAAAGCAATGCATTTGTGTGTGTGTGGGGGGGGGGGGGGGGGAATACAATCATAAAATCATAATCCGAATCATTTCTACGAGTGCGCGTCAACATCTGCGCACCCGCGTCACGACATGAGTCTCGCAACGGAGGGCGCAACAGCAAGGCTTTTCTGTCACTGGGAAATTGTTTTATTGGCTTAGAACTTTTCCAGCTTAGCAAAGAGTCAGTCGACGCAGAGCGTCACCGATTGCCGTCACGCTCACCCCTACACTTGTGTTTTTTCACACTTTGGTTACTGGTGAATCTCCGATCGCACACGCTGCAACGAAACGGTTTCTCGCCAGTGTGCGTTCTCGTGTGTCGCATCAAATTTGCCTTAACCGTGAATCTGTGATTGCAAACCAAGCAGACAAACGGCTTGTCCCCGGTGTGCGTTCTTGTGTGCACTTTTAAGGCTCCCTGATGAGTGAAGCGTTTCTCGCAGACTGAGCAGGCGAAAGGTTTCTCGCCCGTGTGTGTCCTCACGTGCGCCGTTAAATTGGTCTTCGACAAGAAGGCCTTGCCGCAATCTGAGCATGCAAACGGTTTTTCTCCAGAGTGTCTTTTGGAGTGCATCATCAAATTGGTCTTCCGACCGAATCTCTCCCCGCATATGGAGCAGGTAAAGAGTCTCTCTCCGCTGTGCGTTCTCGCGTGCCTCGTTAACGTCGTCTTTCTACAGAAGCGTTTCCCACAGAGCGAACAGGCGAACGGTTTCTCGCCGGTGTGGGTTGCTGTGTGACTTGTCAAATGCGCCTTCTCCGAGAACCTTTTCCCACAAACTAAGCAGGCAAAGTTTTTCTGCCCGGTGTGAGTTCTTGCGTGTGTTCTTAAGATCCCCCTCTGGGCGAATCGCTGGCCACAAACGGGGCAGGCAAACGGTTTCTCGCCAGTGTGCATTCGCGTGTGGCAGATTAAACTTTCCTTGACAGTGAATCCTTTCCCACAACTTGAGCAGGTAAAAGGTTTCGCTCCAGTGTGTCCTCGCATATGTATTTTTAAGTTCCACTTCACACTAAATGTTTTCCCGCACTGGGGACATTTCCAGCGTTTGTCATCTCCATGATTTTCCTCCTCCTTAATATGAGATTGCGAGGTGACATTGTCACAATCAGATAGTGGCGCGTCGGGGTTGCCAGGTGGGGACTCGCCATCACCTTCGCTTGTCCCGTGTTGAGTCGAGTTGCTTCTCGGCGGCCACTCCCCTCCGCTCGCCTCCCTCGCACCTCGGCCTTCATCCTCTTCAGTCTTCAGGGGGACGAAAAGGAACGGCGACGTGACGAGAGCCTCCTCCTCTTCCTCTTTCATGTGAGTGGGCTCTTCCTTCTCTTCCTTGACAGCACGAGGGGGCTCGGGCTGCATTTGCCTTTCCATGGCGCGCGCTTCCTCCGCCGTCGACGGTTTTCAATGGCGTCTGCGGGACACGAGCAGACAAACAGCCGTTTGGTTGAGTCAAGTAGCTTTTTTTTTTTTTTCTTTTGGTCAAGAACAAGGAAAAGTCTTGTCTTTGTTTGTCGTTAAGGCTCGCTTTCTAATCCGTATGTTGGTGTAGCGCTCAAACGGGGGTGCCCAAGTCCGGTCCTCGAGAGCCCCTCTCCCACCTGTTTTCGATGTTTCCCTCCTCCAACAAAGCAAAGTCAAATGGCACTGTGAAGGAGCGGACTTGGGGCCGCCCTGCACTTGGATGTTCTGGCCGACACGCTAGCGAGAAGACAACGCCATTTCCCAAAACTTGCGATGGAAAAGACGAGCTCCGGTCGAGGTGCTCTCATACACGCAACTGAAACACATATTTCAGTAACTTGTTCGAAACATTTTGCAGTCAATTTTTCCTGCTCTCTTGGCAGACATTTTGCTTCAATTAAGTACAGTACTGGTCCTTTTTTTTGCAGCAGCAGCACACCGTCGAGGGTTAGCTTTTGATAGCCTGGCCAACCACAGATACGAAGGAAGCGCGCCTGGGGAGCAAGCGGCTTCGTCCAATCAAATTCATTGACTTGCTGTGACGTGGCCTTCGCGCGCAACGTCATCCTCATTCAATAACGGCCCGTGCAGAAAGACGAAACTGTACTCGAACCAGCAACACTTCGGGTCCTGAAAACGCCAGCGGCTGACGGGAGGAGTTTTTGGTGACGTCACGTCGGCTGTCGGCTTCAAATCGCCGTAACGGCGACGAGGCTGCACCTCCAGGCGAAACTTTGGGCCCTTGACCATTTGTTCCTTTCAAGATGAACACCGACCGGTGACGTTTATTTTCGTTTTCAAAGTTTGATTTGGACTGCGTGTCGAAATATACTGGCGCCTTGCTGTACTCTGCAACAAGAGGTGGCGAAAAGCAAGGACACTGCCCTTCATAGGAGTAAATGTGTGCTTTTGTTGAAGCGGTGACAGCTAACGCGGGCCAAACCAAGTTCCCGTAGCTGAACCAAAATCGAATTTAGCTTTAACATGGAAAATCAGACCAAACGTTCTTGACTGTACGAGTTTTCCCGGAAGAGACGACAAATTCGGAACGGCGGAAGCTGACGTTTTCAGGCCGACAAGGAACGTACGGACGATCGGTCGTCACCCTCGCCATCACACGAGTCTCTTCACTCGGGGCGCCGACGTCGTGCGGTTCTTTCGTCAATGGGTGGCGCTATTACTCCAAAAGTCTCGCTGTGAGAGACGATGAGAAATGATTGCTGGGAAAATGTGATTTTTCTCTAACGCGCCAAGCTACCGAAGCTAAGTGCGCATCGCCTTCGTGTAGGACAAGCCAGAGGCCGCGGGGGGGGGGGGGGGGGGGGAAGCGGTTTTCCCCGACCGCCATTGTGCCGTCGACGGTTCATTTTTCGGCACTGACGACTGTTCCCGAGCCCAATTTCGCTGCTACAAACCGAATCCGTTGCGGTTCGTTTTCGATGCCACGAAGTCGACGGCCGCGGAGCTCCCACGCAGCAAGCCACTCGCCGCTCGCCGCTCGATTCCCGACACCTCTTGGAAAGTCGGACCCAAAGAGTAGAGCGTCAAAAGTGGAACCTACCTCCGCCCGCCCTTCTGTCGTCCCGGCGCCTTTTCTTTTGCTTCCACGAACACTTAGCCGTGCTCAGCGATCACCACGGCTCGCAACCTTAGCTTAGCAATGCGAAGAGGCGAGTTTATCCGGACACCGAAGCGTCATCGTTCCTGCTTTAGCCCAGCAAAGTAGTGACGGGCCTTTTGGGGCCTTGCAAATACATTCGGCACCTCCAGCGTCGATGCTAGCAGCTCAGGCCGAAGTCGGTTTCGAGTTCTTGTCCCCTTTCATACAACTTCCGCTCATGGAAGTCCACGACCGAGGCGGTACTGCCACCTAGAGGTCATAAAGAGCACCCGGCACGTCCGCTCTGACGTTCCCCAGAACGCTTTGCAGTCGTGTGGTAAACATTTGGACAAATGAGGCGGCAGCTGGATCTTAAATGTTGCTGCGGGGTTGTGTTGAGGCCACGTCTGACCTTCAAAAGCATTCTCAAAAGTGGACGAGCAGTCCAAGTACCGCAGCCTGGGGTGCAATGAAAAAAAGGAGGACAAACGCCAGAGATGAAGGCGAGCGAGAGGTGGCTGTCGCTACCCCGGTTGAATCACACGAGGTCTCTCCAGCGGACGGCTCGCAACCTTTATTCAACAGCCGGAAGAGCTACAATACAAGCTCAACGGGAAATTCGATTCTTCACTCCGACGGTATGTTGCGCACGTCCTTTGACGTAACATCTGAAATGAATGACCTTCAGCTTCACTTTATGAGGCTTTGTAGCCTCGGAAAAGCAGCGATACTCTCTGTACGTCTTACGTGTCAAAAAAACGAGTTCTTTTTCACGAAATCATTCCTTCCGAATGACTACTTGAACATACGATGTAGAATGGTCCATCTCTACTTAATTGGACAGAAAATATTTTGCTCGTTTTCGTGTGTGGAAGAGACGACTTTGATGCAGTAACACAAGCCCCGACAACCACTGGACCACCTCAGCTATTATTGTGCACAATCTAATTTCCCCGTATAAGGGAATACTTCACTGAAGAGCAGCACGGACTGTTTTTTTTTCCCTTTCAGCGGCTTCATTGCCGGCTGCTCTTTTCGCCAGCACATTTGTGTCTCTTAACGTCACGCTTGAAATGAAACCTTTTCTCGCACTCACCACAACTGAATTGTTTCTCCTCAGCGTGTGTTTTGGAGTGCGCTGCTAAATTTGTCTTCCGGTTAAAGGTTTTCCCACAGACGGAACAAGCAAAAGGTTTCTCACCGGTGTGGGTTTTTGCGTGCCGTGTTAAATTTGTCTTTTGAGTGAATCGAAGCCCACATACCGAGCAGGCAAAAGGTTTTTCCCCGGTGTGTGTTCTGTTATGTGTCGTTAAAATGGTATTTCGAGAGAATCTTTGACCGCAAACTGAGCAGGCAAAAGGTTTCACCCCAGTGTGTGTCCTTGTGTGTATTTTCAAATCTTCCTTGATGGAGAATCGTTTATGGCAAACTAAGCAGGCAAAAGCTTTTTCTCCATCGTGTCTTCGGATGTGCCTCGTTAAGTTTGTCTTGATCGAGAATCCCTTCCCACAAATTGAGCAGGCAAAAGGCTTTTCTCCGGTGTGTGTCCTCGTGTGTCTTTTCAATGTGGACTTATTGTAAAATGTTTTGTCACACTGGGAACATTTCACACGTTTGGTGGGGCACATCGTAGCACCTTTGGAGGGTTCCGGTTCCTCCTCCTCCTCCTCCTCATCGTCATCTGTATCAGGAGCGTGTGACGTGGCGTCGTCGCTGTCTGTCAGCGGCGCGAAGAAGGTGCCTGATGCAGATCCTCCACGGGGCTCTCCGTCAGCTTCCTCCTCATCCTCATCTTCACTCTTCACAATGACCGTCAGTGGAAAGTGGGTGACGTCGGCTTCCCGCTCTTCCTCTTTAATCAAAGCGGAATCCGGCGCCTCGCCTTGAACTTGAGCGGGGTCTGGCTCCTCTTCCTCTTTTATGCGGGGGAGCTCCGGCTCCTGCTGCTCACAGCGAAGCTCTTGGCTGACGTCTGCGGGATACGAGGAGACAAAAACTCAGGTTTCAGGAGGGTCACGCTTGGCCCAAATCAAGTCTCACGTTGCGACTTGGACGCCGCGTCAGAAATGTGCAAACCTGCTTCGTGGAGCCCAACTCGGTCGTCCGGTGGGAACGTTCGACGTGGTCGCCGCTTCTTTTCTTTTCTTTGACAGAGTTCCTCTGCGCACCGCGCCGTTGGTTGCGCACACATTTTACGCGACGTTCACACTCGTCTATTTGCTCTCCGCGACACGAGCCGCATCGGCTCCTCTTCGACAGCGGCCAGCCCGCTAAGCTAAAGTAGCTGAAACGGCTTCCCGAACCGAGACGAGTTGCTCCCGACACGAAGACTCGAAGAACGGTGTCTTATTCTGGTGACGTTCAAGTCATCGTGGCCCTACTTTGTCGAAACTTCGCGGCGCTCCAAACGGACTCCTTAATGAAGTGCGTCGTGTCGATCGTTTTAGCGCTTCTGCTAGTGCGGCGACGCGGGAGGACTTCCGGGTCAGGAGGGGGGGGGGGGGGGGGCAAGATTCGGAGACGGGAGAGGTAACGTACCGTTTAAGTGTTGGCGACGCAGACAGCGTCCTCAACGGCTCATATGAGTTTGGCGGTCGGTGCAACATGAACTCACAATGTTGTCCACTTCTCATTGTGTATTTCCTTAACTCTAAACTCGACATACCGTATCCACTTGCAGCACTTATGTTTTGAAAGCAGACACCGAGCTCCTTCGAAATCATCTAGACCAGGGTGAGGTCAGCGCGTTGTCATATTTGGCCTTCGGCGAGCAAGTCCGGTGGCGCGGAGCGCAGCTTTTCGACCACCGTTGGCTGGACTTGTTCGGGATTTAACCGAGACGACGCTTCACGAGTAAGTCAAAGAAACAGATAAGTAATTAAGTACATAGAACCGAGTGTGAGTGCGCGAAGACCCTGGTACTCGCGTCTTAGTTTGTCTAAGCGGGCTTGCCGTACTAATTACGCGAAAGTGCTACTCTTGTCCGCTTTTTGTTCACGCGTCGCTTTATGCGCGCCATCGAATCATTCGGAAATACCTCCGAACGCCCCGAAGCCTCGACCCAGCACGGCGGCCGTCACTGGACAAATACACCCATCATGAACTCTTCGCGTCCGCTCAAACTCGTCTCCGGTGCACGTCGAAGCTTGTCTGTCGCCCGAGCTAGCTTAGGTTAGCTTGCTAGCCGCTAACAAAGAGACGCCTTTGAAAGCTGCGCAGCAATCAACGGAGACCGAGTGCGAGCGTGGCCGTTACCGTGGGGAAATGTGTGCGAACGTTGTGAAAGGGGAGCGCGAGGGGGAAGTCTGTGGAGCGAAAGATGACAACGAGCAAGAACGTCGACGACTGGACGCTCTTTTCAGGCCTCAGGTTGCGTTCCACCGAGCAGGTTTGTGCATTTCTTTGGCTCGCTTCTTCAGTCGCTGCATTACGGGGGGTAGAACAAAGTCACTCGTGTGCGAGTGAGTGAGTCCTAACTGGAAACCGTGCGAACATCGAACAAGTCAAATCGAGTCCGCGCCAAATTTCAAGTCGATTCAAATCATCCCCAAAAAACTCATTGCAGTGGCAAGTCAGGAAAGTGCACACGACCTCGTTCGCAGTCTTTGGGCGCCGTATCACATCAGCAATTCTCTTCGCACACGTAGAATGGTTTTTTTTTTGGTAAACAAATGCAGATATTATCATAGCTCCAACGCGTGTAAGCACGAGAAACATGCCGGGCTTAGTGGCATTTTTTAAGAGCGCCGTTTAAAGCGTTCGGCTGCCATGACCGCAGCGTTCGAAAGTGGAAACAAGGATTATGTTGTTCACACATTCGAACCTTATTTCTATATGCATTCCAAATGCCAATTCACGTCTTTTGTAATCATTCAAATTTGCCAGAGGTGTTCATAACACTCTTCTCTGTGCTGTGTATGTAAGGCATATGGGGTTTTTTCTTTACAGTCTTTCGCACCCATGTTAGGACAGTGGTCCAGTTTTGTTTTGCACTGCGCAATGACAATAAAGTTCAGAATTCTAAACTGGTGTAAAGACAAAACAAAGCGAATTGGTCAGGGAGGCGGCCCCGAGGCGGACAGCGAAACTGAAGGAGCTGCAGGAATTTCTGCGAATCACCGGCTTTTATGCAACAAGACTATTTAATCTTCTTCATATGGCTGGCAAGACGGCAGCTTCATCTATCGACTGGAGCGAACCTCGTGTGTTTGTCTTCTTGCGTCCTGCAGACATCGCAGGAGGAGATCTTGGTCTCGAGCGGCAGGAGCCGGAGCCCCCAAACATCAAAGAGGAAGAGCAGGAAGCTGAAATCACAGAGTTTCAAATTACAGGCGTGATTGTGAAGAGTGAAGATGTTGACGAGCAAGGTCAGTGATCAATGCCTCGTTCCGGGCAAAGAGAGGATCGGCATCAACAAGTCCCCAGAGGAAACTTGAAAGAGCAAAGCTGGACTTTGCTAAAGCGTGCACGTGTGTCTTCTTGTGTCCCGCAGACGTCAGTGAAGAAGATCTTTGCCTTCAGCATCAGGAGCCCGAGCCCCGGCGCGTCGAGGAGGAAGAGCACGAAGATGGTTTCGCCCAGTTTCCATTGACTGTCATCGTCAAGAGTGAAAAGGGTGACGAAGACGCGTTTGAAAGCGCCCGCTCGCAGATCCCCTTAGCTCCACTCTCGGATGGCGACGACGTGACAGCACACTCTCCTGACACTGATGCCAATGGTGACGACATGACATGTCACACTGACAACAACAAACACTTGGCATGTTCTCAGTGTGACAAAACTTTTTACAACGCGTCCACGTTGAAAAGACACATAAGAACACACACCGGAGAGAAGCCTTTTGCCTGCTCCGCGTGTGCTAAAAGATTCACTCAGAAGGGCCATTTAATAGCGCACACCAGAACACACACTGGGGAGAAACCCTTTGCCTGTTCGGTTTGTGGCAAAGGCTTTTCCAGAAAGGGAGATTTAAGAATCCATTCAAGAACACACACTGGGGAGAAACCCTTTGCATGCTCCTTTTGCGGCACAAGATTCAGACAGAAGGGAGATTTAATAGCGCACACAAGAACCCACACTGGGGAAAAACCTTTTGCCTGCTCAGTTTGCGGCACCAGATTCACTCAGAAGGGACATCTCATAGCACACACAAGAACACACACCGGCGAGAAAACTTTTGCCTGTTCGTTTTGCGGTACCAGGTTCACGCAGAAGGGGGACTTAAGGATACACATCAGAACACACACCGGGGAGAAACCTTTTGCTTGCTCGGTTTGCAGCTCAAGTTTCAGCGTGCGCTCAACATTGATTCAGCACATGAGAACGCACACGGGCGAGAAACCCTTTTCCTGCACCGTATGCGGTAAGAGTTTCTCGAAAAAAACAAATTTGACGGCGCACACGAGAACGCATGCCGGCGAGAAACCTTTTGCCTGCTTAGTCTGTGGGAAAGGGTTCACTCAGAAGGGGCATTTGATGGCACACACGAGGACGCACACGGGGGAGAAAACATTTGCCTGCTCCGACTGCGAGAAAAGATTCACTCAGAAGGAACATTTGACATCACACATAAGAACGCACACCGGCGAGAAACCATTCAGTTGCGGCGTGTGCGAGAAAAGATTTCACGTTAAGCGTCAGGTGAAGAGACACAAGTGCGCCGGCGTGAAGGTGGCCATTGGATCTGCCGAATGAGCTCGAAGCGGTGGGGCTGCGTTGGGAGTCATTGACGCCTTCCCCAGTCAGTCATCGCTTTCGAAGGATTTTTATGTTCGTGGGCTACAGGGTCAAGTTCACTCGCTAAGTCGAAAATGGAAACGCATCGTGTCAATGTCGTCATGAGGTTTCATTTGAGCTTGTCAGCACGCACTGACAACAGAACAGAGCAGGAGGAACATATTTTCTTTTCAAGTTGGCCAAGATGAACGCAGGTGTTATTCGCATGCTTTGATAACATCGACGTTCCGAGACAGATGAGCCCAAGCCCGCGCAGGGAACTGAACGGGGAGCATTTCATGGACGTGAACGAGAGAAAGGCCAAATAAGAAGAATCGGCAAAGTGCCCCCAAAATGAGCCGCGCTGGGGCAGGCTTTAAAAAGTGCCGTCCGAGAACACTTTTGATTCTTGCTTCCTGTAAATAAAATTGTCTTTGTCCTACCAGCTGGTGTGAGCGGAGTCTTCCTTCAAAAACATCTCCTGATCATTTTCTGTCCCGGAGGAGGGAGAAGATACAGCACGAGCCCGGACTGTTCTCGTTGGTGGCTCCCCTTAGCCTGAGGTGGAAAGGTACGGAGCCCCTAAGGTGACATGCAAGAAGAAAACAAAACCGCTTTGCGTTCCCTTGAAAAGATTGCGAGATAACGCAAACTTTTCTTTGCAAGGGGACGCTTTGTGGAAATGCGCGGTTGATGTTCTTCCGGGTAACTGAAAACAACAAAGTTGGAGCGTTTCACCCGTTGGAACTTTACTTTGAAATACAAAGGCGTTAGATCTGTTCTTGAGTTTAAATACGGTTTCCAAGTCCTCCTCCATAATTCGCTCCTTCCCCAAAGCGGTGTTTCCCGTGTCCCCGTTAACAGTTCTAAAAGATGGTTATTCCACAACCCTGGACTGCTCCCTGCGTGTGCGAAGATTTATACGCGTGCATGACATCGGTGCTAATTTCGGTTAGCTCATCTACTTTTTACTGGACGATAGCATTTAGCTCGTGGACCTTCCTTGTTAAATCCGCGCCCGTTTTACACGAGACACCATCTGTGGGTGAGAAACAAGCTGAACTTTTGCCTCTGATTTGGAGAAGTGGTTAAAAAGTGTCCTCGTGTCAAATGTTCTGCTTGTAATTGTCATAATCAGTTAATTTATTGACTACAATAATTAATCAGTGAATCATGCATCCATTTTTCAGTATGAGAGTATGCAATCCAAAAATCCTGTCCGAGCCGAATGAGATGACCCGGAAGTTCTTGGAGGAGAAGACCGTTTGACTGCTCTAATTGTTTTGGAAAGGTGCCTGGATGCAACCTTTCGGGCCCTTCCTCCCGACCAACCTTATGAGCCCGAATTCTTTACGGCCGCAACATTTAAAGCAACAGGACAGCGACCGAGTTGTCAGACAGCTCGAAGACTCTCTCGTCTCACGCTGAAGAAACCTCCGAAATCAATTCGAGAATGGGCACTTACAAAATTACTGAAAAACATCACCAGCGATGCCCGCCGCAAATAAATTGTATCTGTACATTTCTCATCTTGTTATTCATCGAAGATTTTGCAGGTATAGTCCGCCGTCGCGGCATGACGTCAAAATTGTGGCGGTTTATTCGACGCGGTGTTCTTTCCTTATTTGGGAAAAGGATGCATCCTTTTATCGCTCTTCGGCCTAATGACGTCATGCAACGCAAGTCAAGGCAAGGCGATGGAAAAGTTCGGAAAGTTTATTCGAAGAGGCCAATGAGCGGCCAGATGTTTGTCCTCGCGTGGTTGCCGTAGTTTGCGATCAACATGGCCGACATGTTACGCATGCGCACTGCAGAGGGTTCGCAAATCGCGGTCCGGACGTGGCGTTTGACCAAATGAAATTGTTCCTGAATCAGTACTGCACAACCCAACGCCTCGACGCTACGCGTCCTGTTTCTACGAACCGGTTTTGAAATTAAGCCTTCGCGTCCGGATGAACTTGTCTGTCTGCACATCGAAGCTTGCCCATCTAACTTAGCTTAGCTTGCCGGCCGCTAACAAAGAGACGCGTTTGGTAGCAAGGCATTGCTCAAACGACTAAGTGAGTGCTAAGTGTTGTGACTTTGGCTTGAAAATGTGCGCAAGAAAGACAACGGAGTACGAGCGGGAACTTTGTGGCGCAAAAGAGGACATCAAATCACAACCTGACCGTTGCAAGTCGGAACCTGGAGTTTTCTTCCACGCGACGGGTTGGTTGAGTTCGTATTACCACTTGTTCAGTGGCGACGTGCTTTTTGTCAAGTCAGCGGTGTTGTCTATCTATCTATCTATGCTCACTCTTTCCATTCTTTAGTAAGCAGTGTTGAAGCCGTGTGTCCCTGTGACGCAATGTCCAAGTCTCTTACCTTCATTGGAAGGTTAAGTGTCGCATTGCCGAAGAAAAGTTTGAGGGCGGCAGGTGACAAAACTGTCCCGAAGTCATTTGTGCCACCGAAAAGTGTCGTATATCGCAATCGTATCCATTTCGATGACTGTACCAGATACCGAAAAGGTCGGACCTGGCTGAGGTCGAGTTTGGAATGTCACACGGTTCAATGAGGAATCTTTTTGTCTCTGTAGATTCAGATTCCGTTTGTTGAAGACATTTCCCTTTGAATCGTGTAGGCTTGTTCTCTTCGCGGCATTTGATCTTCAACATTGCCAAACCTTTTTCGATTGAATAACACACAATGTCAAAGTCACATTTTGTTTTCTCACTGAAGATCATCCAAGTTCCGGCGAGCAGCAGGAGCCGCAGTGCGTCCAAATGAAGGAGGAGGAGGAGGAGGAGCTACAGCCTCGTCACTTCAAAGAGGAAGAGCAGGAGGAGGAAATCGGCAAGTTTCCATTGACTGGAGTCAGCGCGAAGAGCGAACTCGTCGATGCGGGATCCCGGGCGGACGGCCTCCTCCCGCCGCTTTCGGACGGGGACGCCACAGCATCCCGCTCCTCTGACACTGGCAGTGACGACAACGATGACGACGAATACGCGCAAGGTGATTTAACACGACACGCTGACAACAAACGGGTGGCGTGTTCTCAGTGCCACAAAACCTTTGTCAACAAGTCATCCTTGAAAAGACACACGAGGACTCACACTGGGGAAAAACCTTTTGCCTGCTCGCTTTGTGGGAAAAGATTCTCCAGGAGGGGAGATGTGACGAGCCACACGAGAAAACACACCGGGGACAAACCTTTTGCCTGTTCGGAGTGTGAGAAAGTATTTTCGAGAAAGGGAGATTTGACAGTTCACACCAGAACACACACTGGAGAAAAACCTTTTGCCTGTTCACTTTGCGCTAAGACGTTTTCTCTCAAGGAAAGCTTAACAAGACACACAAGAACGCACACTGGCGAGAGACCGTTTGGCTGCCCGGTTTGTGGGAAAAATTTCTCCCGAAAGGGCCACTTACGAGATCACTCGAAAACGCACACTGGGGTGAAGCCTTTTGTCTGCTCGGATTGTGGGAAGAAATTCTCCTCGAGGACACATTTGACAAGACACGCCAGACGACACACTGGAGAAAAACCTTTTGTCTGCTCAGATTGCGGGAAAAGGTTTTCGACCAAGGGAGAATTAACAGCTCACGCGAGGACACACACCGGGGAAAAACCCTTTGCCTGTTCACTTTGTGACAAAAGGTTTTCGACGAGCGACCACTTAAAAACGCACACCAGAACACACACCGGGGAAAAACCATTTGCCTGCACGCTGTGCGGCAAAGGCTTTAAGATCAAGAAAGAATTGAACATACACACGAGAACGCACACCGGGGAGAAACCATTTGCGTGTTCATTTTGTGGCTCCAGATTCAGACAAAAGGGACATTTGAAAGCACACAGAAGAACGCACACTGGAGAGAAACCTTTTGCCTGCCCGGTTTGTGGGAAAAATTTCTCCCGAAAGGGCCACTTACGAGATCACTCGAAAACGCACACTGGGGTGAAGCCTTTTGTCTGCTCGGATTGTGGGAAGAAATTCTCCTCGAGGACACATTTGACAAGACACGCCAGACGACACACTGGAGAAAAACCTTTTGGCTGCTCAGATTGCGGGAAAAGGTTTTCGACCAAGGGAGAGTGTTGTTCTTCATCATCATCCTCATCGTCAGAAGAGTGTGACGTTATGCCATCACTCTCTGATAGCGCAGCCAAGAGGCCGTCTGGTTGTAACCCTTCAAAGTGCTCCCCGTCGCCTTCTTCACCCTTCACACCCACACCAGCCAATAAAAACTCGGAGAGTTCATCGTCCCGCTCCTCTTCTTTCACGTAGCGGGTCTGCGGCTCCTCACCCGCTTTCATGGCAGGGAACTTGGGCTCCTGCTGCTCGGGGCAAAGATCTTCATCGCTGATGTCTGCAGCACACAAGAAGACAAGATGAGCTCAAGTCAAGCTCTGATCGGTCAAGTCTCGTGTGCGACGAGGATGTGTTCGTGTTTAGAAATGTGTTGACGATGTTTAAGAGAGATGTTAAGATATCCTTTATTGAGCCCTAGAGAGGAAAGTCGGGTGTTAGAGCAGTTCCAATATATAAGAATAGTTGAACTTCAAATTTCGATGAACTTGAGAGTGCCCCGCTGAAAATGAGGTGAAAATTGCTCATTGAAGAAAAAAAAGCTCTTTCGAGCCGTGAATTTGTCAAGTATGTTTCTCTGAAGGTGCTTCAACCTGTGCACGCCCGCGGTGACTTGTTGACTTGCGCCCCTGCAACGTCGTCACGAAACAAGAGTGGAAAGGAACAAACCTGCTGCGCGCAGCTCATCGCGAGGCTGCCTGCGAACAGCCTCTCCTCGTTGTCGTTCGCTCTCTTTGGACCGACGGATGTCCTCCTCGTACTCTTCTGAAAGTGGCGGTATGAAGCTGTCTGTTTGCGCTTCTTCACCTGCTTCACTTTTCACAAAGACACCAGTCAATGGAGACTGGCTGATTTTGCCCTCCCGCTCTTCTTCTTTGATGCGTCGGGTCTCTGGCTCCTCTTCCTCTTTAATTTGGGGGGACTCCGGCGCTTGCCGCTCACGATGGAGCTTTTCTTCACCGAGCTCTGCGGGACACGGGAAAACAAAAGTCGAGATTTGCTCAGTCAGGTCTCAAGATGGAGCTTTGAAGTTGCATTTCATTGTCTCGAATGTTTTTCACAATGTTGAAGAGAGTAGAAGATGACCTGAAGAAACCGACTGCCTCTAAGGTAAAACAAGAACACTCCAGCTGCATTGTAGCAAGCTTTGCAAATGAACATGACCTGAAGGTGACTGACCACCTGAATGGCTGAAAATTCCCCCCAAATAAAATGATTCCCAAAGGAATGATGAAGGAGTACATAGAAATCCACGCAAACGTAACGTAAAAGAGCAAATGCAGAAAGACACAGCGAGAAGTTCAGGGAGCCGGCAGGCTTCTGTCATGATTGGGTTTGGGACCAACAGGCGGCGCTGTAGGGCTCCCCCCTGCAGCTGCACACCTGTTGGTCATTAGGTAATTAGTGCTTTAAAAGGACTCCCAGCCCGAACACTCAGCGTCGGGTCATTGTTTGCCCTTTGCTACTGTCGCGTTCGTTTGTTTGCTGTTCCTTTGCTGCTGTCAGGTTTGTTTCGGTCACGGTTCTGTTTTAGCTTCAGTTGCTATTTTTGTTTGCTACTTTGGACTATGATTGTTTTTGGATTTTGTTTTCTCAATACACTTCTTCAAGTTCACCCTGCTCCTCCCTCCTGCCTGCTTTTTGGGGTCCACCACCACCTCGCAACGTGACAGCTTCATCTTCGGGGTGGCAGATACTTGAACATCACGGTGTGGTCGATAATGTCACCGAAACAACTAAAAGGGATTCCACAAAAGGCAATCATATTTTAAAGAAGATGACATTGGGGGAAACAAGCGAGAGGAAGAAGTGAACAAACCTGCTCCGCGGAGGATAACCCGAGCTTCCGACTTGCAAAGGTGATGTTGCGGCTCGATCTCCTCTTCTGTTGCGCAACGTTCCTCCTTGTACCACGCCGTCTTTCTTGCACACAATCACAACACTTGACGCTCACACTTGATCTCTTCTGAGCGAAGCGTTGCTGACGCGCGTCTTAGTCGTTCGTTCGCGGCTAGCAACCGAAGCTAAGTTAGCCAGAGAAGCCCGAACGCGCACCCGGACACGCTAATGCGGACACGAGGATTGAATCGCGAAGACATACTACGTCAAGGATTTTCTTTTGTCTGTCATCAATTCAAGACGCGTTTAGACGCAATCTTCAGTACCCATGCGCAACGGGTCGGCCGGTATTGGTAGCTTGCTACGGCAACTACATTCAGACAAAATACATCTCTGTCCCTGAAAATCAACTCGGCTCAACTGTATTTATGATCATCCATCCACTCACAGACTTGGTGTGTGTTTGTTTTTATGTTGTTCACGGTCATATATTTACGTTTTGACCCTCTTCCCATCCAAAGTCAATTTCTTCGCAGTCTAATTCTTGAATAATTTAGTTCATATCAACTTCATGGTTGTACAAAGTGCATGGGTTGCTTGAGGGATTTTAGTAGTAGTACAAATCCTCCACACAAAGCTTTTACAAGACACACTGACTACAAAAATATCAAAGACGCAACAAAGAATACAATAATGTAGTTTTGTTTAATAATTCACATCATACATACTGTTAAGCATGTGCATTTCCATTCAAAGCTTTGTGACTACCGTGTTCCTCATCAGCCTGCTTGTGTCTCTTGACATGAACCTGCTGGGAGAATCTTTGACCACAAACCGAGCAGGCAAAAAGTCTCACCGGTGTGGCTTCCCGTGCAAGTCTCCCGTGTGAGAGACATTTTGACAGGAAAGGGAGCAGAGAAAAGGTTTCTCATCAGCGAAAGAATCTTAGGCCACAATCTGAGCAAGCAAAGGGTTTCTCACCAGAGTGCGTCACTGCGTGCTTTCGGAAAACCACCGTGCAAAAGAGTGTGTGTTCTGTAGTGGTCTTTTAAATACTCCTTTCTACTGAACCTTTTCCCACATACCGAGCAGGAAAAATGTTTTTCTCCAGTGTGCGTTCTTGTGTGCCTTGACAAATCTCCCCTGTGAATGAATCTTTTCCCACAAACTGAACAGGCAAAAGGTTTTTCCCCAGTGTGTGTTCTAGTGTGAACCGTTAAATCACATCGTTGAGTGAACCTTTTACCACAAACTGAACAGGCCACAGGTTTTTCCCCAGTGTGCGTTTTTGTGTGCCTTGTTAAAGTGCTTCTTTGAGTGAATCTTCTCCCACAAACTGAGCAGGCAAAGGGTTTTTCCCCAGTGTGTGTTCTTATGTGTCTTTTCAAGTTGGACTTTTTGACAAAGGTTTTGTCACACTGAAAACATCTCACCGGTTTGTTGTCAGTGTGACATTCCGTGTCGCCGTTTGAGTGTTTGTGATTGTTATCGTCGGTGTCAGAAGTGTGTGGTGTGATGTCATCCCCATCTGAAAGTGGAGCTAAGGGGCCATCAGTGTGGGACCCCCCGCAATGCTCTCCATCGCCTTCTTCACTCTTCACACTGACAGCAGTCGATGGGAACTTGCTGATCTCATCCTCCTGCTGTTCTTCTTTAATGTGAGGAGGCTCTTGCTCCTCCACCTCCATCTCTCTAATTTGCAGGGACTCTGACTCCTGCTCCTCGGGATGGAGATTTTCTTCCCTAATGTCTGCAGGACACAAAAGGTTCTATAGTCAGGCTTTGCTCACGCAAGTCTCATGTTGTGACTTTGACATTCTGTATTATTGCATCTGAAAAAAAAAATCATACTGAAGAAGTTCATTGAATTAAAAGTACAATGTCTTCAACAAAGAAGAATACAGTTGGTCACCCGACGAACATCCGATTTATGAACAATAATAAACAGGTTTATGCTGGAGCGTTCACATGGCTCTTGCGTTTGCATTGCAGCCCTACGAAATGTGAGCATTTTTTTCATGGGCGCAATTGAAAGCAGGTAACAATTTCATATCAAGACGAACGGCAACCGCCCCCCACCAAAAAAACAAACAAACGAACGTTTAGACTATCAGGGCACACGGAACATCATTGCAAGAACATTTAATTGGACTTGACGCCCGCTTCGGGGGATCTAGTACGACTTTCGGATGTTAATAACGCGACAAGAATCCGAACGTAAAAAAAGAAACAGTGAACAAACCTGCTCCGAGGAACACAACTCGAGGCTCCAACTTGCAAAGCGCATTCAGTAGGTGACGTTGTGGCTTGATGTCGTCTTCTGTCCTACCAAGTTTCTCTTGGTACTCTGCCGTCTTCCGCGCACACATTTTCACGCGACAATCACAACGCGTTGCACTCACTTGATCTCCCCTGGACTTGACGTTGCTCTTTGTTTGCGGCTAGCAAGCCAAGTTAGCCACAGAAACTTCAACAAGCATCCGGGCGAGTTTAGGCGGGCGCGAAAAGCTGATTTATTCTGTTTAGTTCTCGTAACGCGGTGAGGGACGGAGTGCGTCGAGGCTTTACTTGGGTCTGTGCTAATTCAAGAAGCATTACAGCACTCGGTGGAGCGCATGTCGTTAGCCGCGGTTCGCTGCACTTTCACAATCCGTACTGCGCATGCGTCTTGGTCTTCTTCTTGTTGAGTTGTTTTTTTTTTTACGGCAATTGGCAAACATTCACGTGCATCGCCACCGCTCGACGGGAGAGAGTAGGCGATTGTTTCCTGGCCCAAAAGAGGGCGCCATACCGTTCGATGCCACAGCCACGTGGACCGCGCTGCGATTTAAAAGTGTTCAACCAAATGTACCATCTGTTTCTCTCGCCAATCCTCTGCGTACGAATATAGGGAAAAATGTCTGGCACATTACAAAGCCAGTAATAGAAATGCTTGCGCATTGTTGGCTATGCATGGTTGTAAGAAAACCTTTTATTAGTCTCGCAATGGAGAAATTCCCAATTCACGGCAGCAAAGTTATGAAAGGAAGAAGTAGAGCAACAGAATAGAGGAGCTGCTGGAAAGGCAGCCACTCTCGCGGCGCCATTTTGAAGTCAAAATAACACAACACAACAGATAGGACACAGACAGTCGTGCAATCTTCACCAATTTTCTGCATACACTTTGTTGTCTGAAGCAGGGGGGGAGACGTGTTCTCTGTTATCCAACAATTACTCACCCCAACTAAATTCAGTGAGCCCAAAACGGACTCTCGTCACTTTTATAATGATTAGTCGATTCAAAAACAAAACTATGTGCACTACTGAGAAACTTTTTGAATGTTCGTAACCGAGGTCCATATCCCCTGGCGTTCACGATTGAGACAACTTCAGGTCGTCTACTTGGAGGCGTGAATGAAAGAACTTTGGTTTCTTGTGTCCTAAGTGTCGACGCCGGAGCTCACGATCAAAATGGCCGACCTGGTACGCATGCGCATTACACATCGCGTCGGCCCTCCATATGACTGCATGGACGCACGCGTTCCGCAAAATCATTCTTCCCGAAAGAGTTCCGAACGAACTCAAGCCTCGACACAGTAGGCTGACGTGGCCTACGTCTCCACTAAACTGGACTAGATCCTAAGTGAAATCTTCGCGTCCGCGTCAAGTCGTCTGGGCGCACGCTGAAGCGTCTCTGGCTAAGCTTCGCTTGCTAGCTGCTAACAAGTGGACGTGTTTGTTCGCTCGTGAGCGATTGACGCGTGAAAATGCGTGCAAGAAAGGCGGCGGAGGACAAGGAGGAACTCGGTGCGACACAACACGACACGGAGCCGCGACGTCGCCTTTGCAAGTTGGAACCTCGAATTGTCTTACGCCGAGCAGGTTTGTTCAACCTGACTCGTGTTGTGTCTCCGTTTTATTCTGAAAAAAATTGCTGTTTTTATTTTTAATGTGAGCGTTGCTCGGGTGTGAGCTTCCACGATTGACATCCAATCCTGTGTATCTGATGGCGTCCTCTCATGATTACGTGGACCCAGGGGCCAAGCTCGCGTTGCGGACGTGTGAAAAGGGGCTCCAATAACCAACACTGGTCCTGTATCGTGCTTGAGTGATTAAACATATACTGTGCACACGTTATAAGGGTTACAAATGGAAAGAAAAAGATCATCACAATGACGTAGTTCAGTGCAGTTTACATGTTCAAAGGCAGTAGAAAGGCTCCTCCTTAGGCTATACAGTAATCCCTCGTTTATCGCGGTTAATGGGGACCAAAACCACCCGCGATAAACGAAAATCCGCGAAGTAGCGTCCAATTAACATAAACAGGTAAAAAAAAAAAAATTAAGTCCGCAAACGGTCTGCGAGAAGCTGCAAAACAACAGCGAGTCACATAGAGCAACATATACAGTACTGTACTCCATGTACTGTATATGTTAAAAAAATGTTTGAAAAAATCCATGATGCACTAAACCCGCGATAAACGAATCGCGAAGTAGCGAGGGATCACTGTATATGTAGCCCTCCCATCCCTGCTTTAACAATAATACAAGCGAACACATAACACAAAACAGACGGCCGTACAACCGTAAGAACTATCCCTACATACGTTTGTTCAAAGCGGTTATAGATGAAGGAGGAGAGACTCAACGTCTCCTTTCACCAGTGGCTCAGAGACGTCATGCTCAAATCCTGCATGACGTCACACACGTCGGCGACGAGCTAAGTTTGGAAGTAAACAAGAAGCCGTCGTGTCCATTGCCGAATACAGAAGCCGGTTCAGTACTCCTGTTCCTCGTAGATCCGCTTCAACTCGAAGCGCCGAATTTCAGTTCCAAATACACGCCGGCACATCTCGTCATCCTCAGCTCCGCCAGCCAGCCAGCCCGCCGCACCAACGCGGGCTGTCCGACAGCGGCCATTTATTCTACTGAAAACTCCATCAGATAGTAAAAAAAATATATACATTTTGCTCAGTTAAAGAACAATGATAAATACTGAAGATGATAGAATGCATTTGCACTTAACAATGAAGGAAAAACTGCTTTTCATTTTTAGATAATCAACATTTCAGACTTCAAAGTCACAACATGAGACTTGACTGGGTAAAGCTAGACTCTAGCAACCCGTGTGTTTGTTTTCTCATGTCCTGCAGAGCTGAAAGAAGAAGATCTTGGTCCTGAACAGCAGAGGCCAGATTCCCCCCAAATTAAAGAGGAGGAGGAGGAGCCAAACACCGCCCAAATTAAAGAGGAGCAGGAGCCAGAGCCACCTCGCATTAAAGTAGAGGAGCGGGAGGATACATTTCCATTGACTGGTGTAAGTGTGAAGAGTGAACAAGGTGATGGAGAAGAAGATGGTGGAAGATCACAAACAGATGGCTTTTTAGCTTCCCTTTTGGATGATGGCGCCGTCACATCACAGTCTTCCGACACTGATGATGATGATGATGACCACTCGAAAGGTGATTTGACATGTGGCACTGCCAACAAAAGAGTGAAATGCTCTCTGTGTGACAAATCTTTTGTCAGCAAGTTATCCTTAAAAAGACACACAAGAACACACAATGGAGAAAAACGTTTTGCCTGCTCAGTTTGTGGGAAAAGATTCATTCAGAAGGTAGATTTAACAAGGCACACAAGGACACACACTGGGGAGAGACCCTTTGCCTGCTCAGTTTGTGGGAAAAGTTATTCCCAGAGATGGACTTTAACCGCTCACACAAGAACACACACTGGAGAAAAACCTTTTGCCTGCTCGGTTTGCGGGAAAAGATTTGCTCAAAGATGGACTTTAACCACACACGTGGGAAGACACCCCGGGGACAGACCTTTTGCCTGCACAGTTTGTGACAAAAAGTTTCCTACAAAGAGAAATTTAAGACTACACGCAAGAACACACACTGGGGAGAAACCCTTTGCCTGCTCTGTTTGCGGTATGAGATTCAGACAGAAGGCGCAGTTAGAAGAGCACACGAGAACACACACTGGAGAAAAACCTTTTGGCTGCTCAGTTTGCGGTATGAGATTCACTCAGAACTCCAAATTAACGAGGCATGCAAAAAGACACACTGGTGAGAAACCCTTCAGTTGCATAAAGTGTGAGAAAAGATTCTCTCGTAAGGACCAGGTGAAGATGCACAAGTGCGCTCGGGAGAGGAGCAGTGGTCAATGAGGCCGCAAAATAAATGGAAGCAACTGCAGCTGCATTGAGAATCACTGACTCCTTCCCTTCTCACCTTTAGAGCAGGGGTCTCCCAAGCTCGATCCTCCGGACCCCTGTATGGCATGTATTAGATGTCTCCCTCCTCCAGCACAGCTACCGCTAACAGTCGAGATGAACCGCGCATGGAAACCTGCTGGTTGACAGCTGCTTTGATCATTCGGCTGTTTCGCTAGCCATCCCGGGAAGGAGGAATTGATGGGTGAGTTTCCATCGCCGCCCGTCTCACTCAGGCAGTCTCCAGCCCCCCTCCCCATCCCCAAAATCATGCATTCCAAAAGCAGAAGACACGGATGTTGTAGAAGCTCCATCAAAGCGAATATATTCATGGGGGGTCTTGCGCTGCAAATTCGAGGTATCCCAAAAAAAAAAAAAAAAAACAAGCTGTGGACTGTATTCGCGACGAAAGGCAGAGTTTGCACTTTAGTGCAGAAACTCTCCAAAGAGGAGGAGCGCATCGATACAAATCGGCAAAGCATCGCTGACCTTCAACGATATTCCAGATGGTGGATTCTCAGCCTCTTTGGGTTTAAAGAATCACTTGAAGCCCTTTGTGACTTTCTTGGAGCACGAAGAATCAAAGAGTCAAAGAGAAAAAATGCTGCATCGTGTTGAGTTGATACTGCGGCATTGAGTGCTGAGCTGCAATCGAGTGGAAGGAAAAAAAAAGATGTCCAAGACCGATTCGTGAGAAAATGACACCGTTCAAACCCGCTTCTCAAGTCCCGGCAGCCCATAGAGTGACCGCGGCCCATTGTGAATCCCCGTGCGGTGATCGGTGGTGCAACCTAGCTATCTGTTGATGCTAATGTGCTGTCCAAATATGCGACCATGGGGCCACATTCTTCAGAACTTTCAAGTGGTAGCCAACCCAAAGATTTTCTTGACAATGTGTTGCGGGCACCTTCACTAGTATGTGTTTATGCCGCATGCGTGTGTGTATAAAGATGTAGGAGTTTGATTCTGCGTCTGGTGAATCATGCATCCATTTTTCAGTATGAGAGTATGCAATCCAAAAATCCTGTCCGAGCCGAATGAGATGACCCGGAAGTTCTTGGAGGAGAAGACCGTTTGACTGCTCTAATTGTTTTGGAAAGGTGCCTGGATGCAACCTTTCGGGCCCTTCCTCCCGACCAACCTTATGAGCCCGAATTCTTTACGGCCGCAACATTTAAAGCAACAGGACAGCGACCGAGTTGTCAGACAGCTCGAAGACTCTCTCGTCTCACGCTGAAGAAACCTCCGAAATCAATTCGAGAATGGGCACTTACAAAATTACTGAAAAACATCACCAGCGATGCCCGCCGCAAATAAATTGTATCTGTACATTTCTCATCTTGTTATTCATCGAAGATTTTGCAGGTATAGTCCGCCGTCGCGGCATGACGTCAAAATTGTGGCGGTTTATTCGACGCGGTGTTCTTTCCTTATTTGGGAAAAGGATGCATCCTTTTATCGCTCTTCGGCCTAATGACGTCATGCAACGCAAGTCAAGGCAAGGCGAGGGAAATGTTCGGAAAGTTGAATCGAAGAGGCCAATGAGCGGCCAGATGTTTGTCCTCGCGTGGTTGCCGTAGTTTGCGATCAACATGGCCGACATGTTACGCATGCGCACTGCAGAGGGTTCGCAAATCGCGGTCCGGACGTGGCGTTTGACCAAATGAAATTGTTCCTGAATCAGTACTGCACAACCCAACGCCTCGACGCTACGCGTCCTGTTTCTACGAACCGGTTTTGAAATTAAGCCTTCGCGTCCGGATGAACTTGTCTGTCTGCACATCGAAGCTTGCCCATCTAACTTAGCTTAGCTTGCCGGCCGCTAACAAAGAGACGCGTTTGGTAGCAAGGCATTGCTCAAACGACTAAGTGAGTGCAAAGTGTTGTGACTTTGGCTTGAAAATGTGCGCAAGAAAGACAACGGAGTACGAGCGGGAACTTTGTGGCGCAAAAGAGGACATCAAATCACAACCTGACCGTTGCAAGTCGGAACCTGGAGTTTTCTTCCACGCGACGGGTTGGTTGAGTTCGTATTACCACTTGTTCAGTGGCGACGTGCTTTTTGTCAAGTCAGCGGTGTTGTCTATCTATCTCTCTATGCTCACTCTTTCCATTCTTTAGTAAGCAATGTTGAAGCCGTGTGTCCCTGTGACGCAATGTCCAAGTCTCTTACCTTCATTGGAAGGTTAAGTGTCGCATTGCCGAAGAAAAGTTTGAGGGCGGCAGGTGACAAAACTGTCCCGAAGTCATTTGTGCCACCGAAAAGTGTCGTATATCGCAATCGTATCCATTTCGATGACTGTACCAGATACCGAAAAGGTCGGACCTGGCTGAGGTCGAGTTTGGAATGTCACACGGTTCAATGAGGAATCTTTTTGTCTCTGTAGATTCAGATTCCGTTTGTTGAAGACATTTCCCTTTGAATCGTGTAGGCTTGTTCTCTTCGCGGCATTTGATCTTCAACATTGCCAAACCTTTTTCGATTGAATAACACACAATGTCAAAGTCACATTTTGTTTTCTCACTGAAGATCATCCAAGTTCCGGCGAGCAGCAGGAGCCGCAGTGCGTCCAAATGAAGGAGGAGGAGGAGGAGGAGCTACAGCCTCGTCACTTCAAAGAGGAAGAGCAGGAGGAGGAAATCGGCAAGTTTCCATTGACTGGAGTCAGCGCGAAGAGCGAACTCGTCGATGCGGGATCCCGGGCGGACGGCCTCCTCCCGCCGCTTTCGGACGGGGACGCCACAGCATCCCGCTCTTCTGACACTGGCAGTGACGACAACGATGACGACGAATACGCGCAAGGTGATTTAACACGACACGCTGACAACAAACGGGTGGCGTGTTCTCAGTGCCACAAAACCTTTGTCAACAAGTCATCCTTGAAAAGACACACGAGGACTCACACTGGGGAAAAACCTTTTGCCTGCTCGCTTTGTGGGAAAAGATTCTCCAGGAGGGGAGATGTGACGAGCCACACAAGAAAACACACCGGGGAAAAACCTTTTGCCTGCTCCGTTTGCGGCAAAAGGTATTCTCTCAAAGATAGCTTAATAAGTCACACCCGAACCCACACCGGGGACAAACCTTTTGCCTGTTCAGAGTGTGAGAAAGTATTTTCGAGAAAGGGAGATTTGACAGTACACACCAGAACACACACTGGAGAAAAACCTTTTGCCTGTTCACTTTGCGCTAAGACGTTTTCTCTCAAGGAAAGCTTAACAAGACACACAAGAACGCACACTGGCGAGAGACCGTTTGCCTGCCCGGTTTGTGGGAAAAATTTCTCCCGAAAGGGCCACTTACGAGATCACTCGAAAACGCACACTGGGGTGAAGCCTTTTGTCTGCTCGGATTGTGGGAAGAAATTCTCCTCGAGGACACATTTGACAAGACACGCCAGACGACACACTGGAGAAAAACCTTTTGTCTGCTCAGATTGCGGGAAAAGGTTTTCGACCAAGGGAGAATTAACAGCTCACGCGAGGACACACACTGGGGAAAAACCCTTTGCCTGTTCACTTTGTGACAAAAGGTTTTCGACAAACGACCACTTAAAAACGCACACCAGAACACACACCGGGGAAAAACCTTTTGCCTGCACGCTGTGCGGCAAAGGCTTTAAGATCAAGAAAGAATTGAACATACACACGAGAACGCACACCGGGGAGAAACCATTTGCGTGTTCATTTTGTGGCTCCAGATTTAGACAAAAGGGACATTTGAAAGCACACAGAAGAACGCACACTGGAGAGAAACCTTTTGGCTGCGTGGGATGTGAAAAAAGATTCACCCAGAGGAAACTTTTAAAAGCACACGCAAGCGGGCACACTGGAGAAAATCCTTTTGCCTGCTCCGTTTTTGGTCCAACATTTTCTACAAAGGAAGATTGAAGAAGGCACGCAAAGAAGAAACACTGGCCAAAAGCCTTTTTGCCCCGCACTCACGTTGTGGCCACCCCAAGCCGAGCTTACCAAAACACCTTAGCGTACACTGGAGACAATATGTTCAGTTGCGGAGCCTGTTCTAAGAGGTTCGGATGAAGAGACACAAGCTTGTGAGTGCAAGTCACCGACTCCTCCCCTCCTCCCGACGGAGGAACTCATTTCTCTGCGGTTGAAAAAAGAATGAAAAGATGGTGTTGTTCAAGTGATTTGTCTACTAGTGTGCAATCTTTTCCGCCATTTGTTCATACAATGCGTTTTGTATAGAACACATAACGAAATTATTGTTATCATTCTTTTTCTTTTTTTTTATTATAAAATGAAATAAAACCCATTTATCAATGGCCAGAAAAAAAAGTCCCAATTGGACGAGGTGGCTAAATAATTTATTTTCAAGGAATTCTGTGAAGCGAAAAGAATGACTTTAAACCAAACAAGCGCTTCAAGTAACATTTAGGAAGAGCAAAATGAAAGCAGCGCCACTTTTGCATCGTGTTCGAAAGGCCCACCTTTTATTCACCTGTAATAACTCAGTCTGAGCACTGGGGGGCGCCGCATATAAAGATGGACTTAACCAAGAAAAAGGAGCCACCGGGGAAGAAATCTGCCTTCACGTTGAGAAGAGACTGCAGCGTTGTCTGCTGAGCTGTAAATCAATTGTATTAAAAAAAGGAATACAAGAATGATTTTTGAGAAGAATTCACTGACCAAATCTGAATACCGACACGGTGAACGCGGCTCCTTATAAAACTCTTTGCAGTGATGAATGGTGCAACGCAGCGTGCTGGTTATGTTTACGTTCCGTCTGTACACGCTACCCTTGGGCCAAATTCTTCAGAACGCCGATGTTGGTTAACATGGCGTTGCAGATAACGCGCACTTACATTTAAAACTGGCGCTTAATGGCAACAGTTCAATCAAATACACGGATGAACCAAAATATCCTTCAACACAACCCCAATAAAACTAAGGCAATTGCTTTTGGAATTGCAGTAGCTAGCCAGGTATAGCTAGCTATCAGTTGGGAAGGCAGCGCTCGCATATTCTGTCTGAATATGGTTGCCGTAGCTCGCGTTCAAAAATGGCCCACCTGCTGCGCATGCGCTTTGCTGATTGTGCGCGAGTAACGCAGATCGTGGCTCGGAAACAAGTTTCACGAAATCTTTATTCTGGAATGACTCCTGACCGGGCTAAATGTTGGACAGAGTTACGCCTAAAACGACCGAATGCGACCTTCGTGTCCCTATAAAGTCGCCTGGCTGCAACGTTGAAGCTTCACTGGCAAACTTAGCTTTGCTTGGCTAACAGACACGAGCGTCTGTTAGCAACACGTCGCTCAGAAGAGATCAAGTGAATGTCAAGTCTTGCGATTGTCGCGGGAAATGTGTGCAAGAAAGGCGGCAGAGTACAAGGAGGAACTTTGTCAGTTGGAACCTCGAGTTGCCTTACACGGAGCAGGTTTGTTTACTTCTCGTTCTCACTTGTTTCATGGCTGCCTTCCGGACTTCTTACCGCTTTACGTCGCGTGTACACAAGCACTATTAACATCCAATGTCGAGTAAGAGGCGGATCTTCTTGGTTTCCCCTCATGATTATGTTTGAGACCTCGGACTCTGATGTTTCCCCCCTCTACACTGTCTGACTTTTTTTTTTCTTTTGAGGATCCAACAGCTTGTCATTCTTCTGTTATCTTCAACGTTGCCAAAACATTGACTGAACAAAGCAATCCCTGTCTTCTGCAGACCTCAATGAAGAAGAGCATTCAAAGGGAACATTTAAACGTACACGCAAGCAGCAGGAGCCAGCGTACGTCCAAATTAAAGAGGAGGAGGGGCGCGAGTGCCCTCACGTTAAAGAAGAAGAGCGGGGAGATGAAATCAGCAAGATTCCATTGACTGGAGTCATTGTGAAGAGTGACGAAGCTGATGGAGACCAGGATGGGCGATCCCAATCGGACAGCCTCTTCGCTCCACTTTCAGATGGTGATGACGTGACGTCACGCTCTTCTGACACTGGCGGTGACGACGACGACGATGATGAACACGTTAAAGGTGATATGACACGTCATGCTGACAACAAACGAGTGAAGTGTTCTCAGTGTGAAAAAACGTTTGTCAGCAAGTCCTCCTTGACAATACACACAAGGACACACTCTGGAGAAAAACCTTTTGCCTGCTCCGCTTGTGGTAAACGGTTCACTCATAAGGGACATTTAAAAGTTCACACTAGAACTCACACTGGGGAAAAACCTTTTGTATGCACAGATTGCGGTAAAGCATTTTCCGTAAAGACCAGCTTAACACTGCACACAAGGACGCACACTGGCGAGAAACCTTTTGTCTGCTTGGCTTGTGGGAAAAGATTCATTGATAAAGGACATTTAACAACGCACACAATAACTCACACCGGAGAAAAACCTTTTGCCTGCTCAGTATGTGGCAAAAGCTTCTCTGTCAAAGGAGAATTGAAAATACACACGAGAACGCACACTGGGGAAAAACCCTTTGCCTGCTCAGTTTGCGGGACAAGGTTCCGGCAGAAGGGCCATTTGAAAGCGCACCGAAGAACACACACTGGAGAGAAACCTTTTCTCTGCTCCGTTTGTGAAAAAAGATTCACTCAAAAGAGACTGTTAATAGTACACGCGAGAACGCACACCGGGGAAAATCCTTTTGCCTGTTCAGGCTGTGAAAAAAGCTTCTCTCAAAAGAGGCTCTTAATAGCCCATAGAACAATTCACACCGGAGAAAATCCTATTGTTTGCTCAGTTTGTGGTAAAACATTTTCTCGGCGGGAAGATTTAACCAGGCACGCGAGAACACACTCTGGAGAAAAACCGTTTGCCTGCTCGGTGTGTGGTAAAAGATTTTCCCGAAAGGATCGGTTAACGAGGCACGCAAGAACACACTCGGGCGAAAAAGCTTTCGCCTGCTCGGTTTGTGGCAAAACCTTTTGCACCAAGGAAGATTTAACGAGGCACGCTAGAACACATTCTGGAGAAAAACCTTTTGCTTGTTCGCTTTGTGCTAAAACATTCTCTGCAAAAGGCAACTTGAGAAAGCACACCAGAACACACTCTGGAGAAAAACCTTTTGCCTGCTCAGTTTGTGGGAAGAGATTCTCTGTCAAGAAAAGCTTAGCAATGCACACAAGGACACATACAGGAGAGTATCCTTTTGCCTGCTTAGTTTGTGATAAAAGATTCGTTCAAGAGGAACATTTAATCCAACACACAAGAAAACACACTGGAGAAAAATCTTTTGCCTGTTCTGCGTGCGGCAAAAGATTCAACGATAAGGGGCATTTAGCCACACACAGCCGAACACACACCGGAGAGAAACCCTTTGCCTGCTCTGTTTGTGAGGCACAGTTTAGACAGAAGGGCCATTTAAAAGCACACAGAAGGACACACACTGGGGAGAAACCTTTTCCCTGCTCGGTTTGCGGGAAAAGATTCACTCGGAACTCGGATTTGACGCGGCACACCAAAACACACAGCGGCGAGAAAGCCTTTAGTTGCAGTCTCTGTGACAAAAGATTCTCCCGCAAGGATCAGGTCAAGTTGCACAAGTGCGCTCGTGAGAAGAGCACTCGTGACTAACGTGTACTCTGGACGAGTTTGGGCGGCAAACACTTTTGCAGGTTCGCAACCGCACTGCTCACTCGGGATCCCTCCTGAAAGAGATTTTTGGGGGTCTCTTTTTCAGGCCGCAAACATAAACGAGTAGTTAACGTGTATCTTTTTGCCCACGTTTGGTCTGATTCTGCTTGGCTTTCTCCGCCCGTATTGCATGACTGTGTGCGTGTGTGTGTGTTGGGGGGGGGGGGGGAATCTTCTGAAGGTTAACAATATGTACTGACTCAAAGTATAATCTGAGAGACTGCTGCATTGTCCACCACTGCTCAGTTGTTAATCAGGATTAAAAAAAAATCCCAAGGCTCGGTATCGGGACCATTGAGATGCTCATTTTCTATGAACAGTCGCTGGACTAAGTGCAGACGACGCCATGATTTATTGCTCTTCATCCTCAATCACGAAGGCAGGCATTTTGACTTTTGACAAGCTACTTTTGATGTGATCCAGTCGCGCTTGTATGTTACATTGCTTTTGAACACAGATAAAAGCAAGATGGTGGTTTCCTCTCATACCAAGGTGCCACCACAGGAAAAACCTATAGAGCAGGTTTTGATAGTACAAATACCGCACTTGGGTTTTGTCCCATGAGGAACTTTGATTGAAAGCTCGAACAATGTGGCGACAGAACTGAAGGTGGAGCTTGGGCTCCTTTTTCCAAAATTGATCTGCTTCACGTTGACCCTCTGTGGGGGCCTCTTTTTTTTTTTTCTCGGACTGTACTCTCTTCACCGTTGATGGTTTTGTCTCAGTTTTCATCTTTGTGTGTCACTTGTAAACGACCTTGTTCTTGCAGATTTAATTCATGTGTTTTACCTTGCTCGGACGATAACATTGAGGGTGCTTTTATTTTGTTATATTATCAGGATGCGTGATCGGGGTGGCTCGCTACTGTATCAAAACCAAAATAGTTTCACAAAGCAGGAAATCAAACATGGAATACCAACCTCGTTCCCTTCTCAACCAGGCGCTAAAAAAACGCTCCACTGTTTGGCTTCTCACCTTCAGTTTTGTCTGTTTTGACCATCGAGCGCGTTCGTTCTCCGCACGTGGGACTGGTCGCTCCTCTTTTAACGAAGCATCGTTGGGGCAAGATCGGGGGAGAGGATTCGCGGGAAGCACCGGCGATGTTTGTTGGATGCATATTGATGAGAAAGAGGCAGTGGCATTTCAAAAGACTTTCTTCCTCCCGCTCCTTTTCAGGCGCAATCTGAAACTTTCCCTCCTTCTTTTTTTGTGCGAAACACCACCTTGTTAGGGGGCTACTAAATGACCCGTATGTATTTTTCTCTGTGTTTGATTGCGAAATGCCGTTCGCTGAAATAAATGGAGGAAAAAAAACCCGCATCCGTCTCCAAAGGCGAATTTGTTTCAAGTTGAGACGTTGAACCAAAGCCAAAACACGATGCTTTGCAAATCTTTTTCAACCGGGATCCATTGTTGGATCCGAGTCGCAGCGCCGGAGATGGCGTCGGTTGTCCTTCTGACACGTCGGCCGCAACCTTCCGATTCAAGACGGTGCACGCCAGTGGGACTGACGGACAGTTGGTCACATTCACTTGTCGTCCAATTAATGTCATCGCAGCACCCGCTCTGGCGTTCCACATCGAATCAGAATCAGAATCATCATTATTGGCCAAGTATGTAGAACACACAAGGAATTTGTCTCCGGTATAACACGCTGCATTGGTATCATCATAAACAAGGACATGACATGATTCTGATTCTGAAATGTACTTTTAGCGATGCTTTCCACTCGAATCGCGAGGTTCCGTACGTTTATATCACCACGAAATGACATCATGACACTTTCCTTACGAATGCAACACCGAGGGAATTCGCCCGAATGTGTTTTGGCCGAGTGTGGTAGCCGTAGCACGGGATCAAATATGGTCGCCCTCTTACGCATGCGCGCTGCAGATTGTGTCGGCGCTGCAGGTTGCGGTTTAGACGCGCGGTTATTCTTCTCGAATCATTACGGAACGGACCAAAGGCTCGACACAGTACGCGCGTCGCCGTGAAACGGAATCGATTTCATCTCCGATAAACTCGTCTGGGTGCACGTCCAAGGTCCCCTGGCTAACTTGGCTCGCTAGCCGCCAAGAAAGAGACGCGTCGCAAAGAAGCCGGCGATGGAGTGAGTGTCACGTGTTGTGTTGGCCTCGCAAAAATGTGCGCAAGAAAATCGGCAGAGTACCAGGGGCAACTTTGGGCGACAGAAGAGGACGCGGAGCCGCGACGTCACCTTTGCCAATTGGAGGCTCGAGATGTGTCACCTGGAGCAGGTTTGTTCACTTCGCTCATCGACGACTTGGTGTCATTCAAAACCTTGGCAAAAGGTGTGTGTGTGTGTGTGGGGGGGGGGGGGCTTGTTACTTTGTGTTGGCAGCGAGCCATTTCCTCTGTCGGAACGTCAATGTGAGAAGAGTCCGCGCAGTCGCAGCGAAAGAGAAAAGGCCCTTTTTTTCTCAAGACAACCATTGAATTGCGCCTTCTTCTTCTGCTGTGGTCAGCTGCTTGGACGTTCATAAAATGACCAAGAAAAACCGTGACTAAGTTGATTTGACGATATGTTTTCCCGGGTGAGTAATCTGTCTTTTCGTAACGCTGGAGAATGAGGAAAACTATTTGGTTTCTTGTACGCACTGCGGCCGCGGAGGCTTCGAAAACGTACACCGGGCTTGAGGCCAAATGGCTGAACACCAGGTGATTGTCTCCATTTTTCGCATTTACGTAGACAGTAAATCTTACAGTTAGGTTTGATCGGATTGGATAACGGAGCCTTACACGAGGCTCAAATGACAACTTGGAGTCAATTGTCAGCCTGCGACAGTGTGACGCGATAGTTTGCAATGGAAAGAGGGTCACCACGTTTGAAAATGTTGAACAACAGCTCATTTCCACAGGCTTGGCAACATATTTTGTGGAATGGACACATGGACCACTTCAGCCGCGACCATGTTTTGTGATGCGGGCTTGCCCCCCCCCCCCCCCCCCCCCCGCGTGCATATCCGATGTTGCTCATCGTTCCAAGGAATGCTCAGGGACTTCGTGTGAATGCTCAGACGCACGGACAATGAGGAGCAACATGGGATACAATAACGCGCAACGTTGAACGGCAAAGTCACAACATCAGACTTGACTGAGCATAGCTTGACCTTAACAACCCCTGGGTTTGTTTTCTCCCGCCCTGCAGACCTCAAAGAAGAAGATCTTGGACCTGAACAGCGGCAGCTAGAATCGCCCCAAACTAAAGAGGAGGAGGCGCGAGAGGGCCCTCGCGTTAAAGAAGAAGAGCAGGAAGATGAAGTCAGCAAGTTTCCATTGACTGGAGTCAGTGTGAAGAGTGACAAAGCTGATGGGGACCAGGATGGACGATCCCACTCGGACGGCCTCTTGGCTCCACTTTCTGACGGAGACGGCGTCACGTCACAGTCTTCTGACACGGAGGATGACGACGTTGACGAACAGTCCAAAGGTGATCTGACGTGTCATGCGCGCAACAGACGACTGAAATGTTCCCAGCGTGGCAAAACCTTTGTCAGTAAGTCAACATTGAAAACACACACCAGGACACACACGTGGGAGAAACGCTTTGTCTGCTCAGTTTGTGGTAAAACGTTTTCTCGGAATACAAGTTTAACAAGCCACACCAGAACACACACGGGGGAGAAACCTTTTGCCTGCTCCGTTTGTGGTCAAAGATTCTCTGAAAAAGGAAATTTAGCCAAACACATCATCACTCACACTGGTGAGAAACCTTTTATCTGCTCAGCGTGTGGTAAAACGTTTACGTATAAAAGGAATTTAACGATGCATTCAAGAAGACACACTGGGGAGAAACGCTTTGCCTGCTCAGCTTGTGGGAAGGCATTTTTTACAAAGACAAATTTAACAAGGCACACACGAACACACACTGGGGAAAAACCCTTTCCCTGCTCAGCTTGCGGGAAAAGATTCTTTCAGAAAGCAGATTTAGCACGACACACAATGACACACAATGGAGAAAAACCTTTTGCCTGTTCCGTTTGTGGTAAAGCATGTTATACAAATAAAGATTTAACAAGGCACACAATGTCTCACACCGGAGAAAAACCTTTTGCCTGTTCAGGTTGTGACAAAAGGTTTTTTACAAAAGGTGACTTGAAAAAACACACGAGAACACATACTGGGGAAAAACCCTTTGCCTGTTCAATTTGTGGAACAAGTTTCAGACATAAGGGGCATTTGAATGCGCACAGAAGAACACACACTGGAGAAAAACCTTTTGCCTGCTCCGTCTGCGGAACAAGATTCAATCGAAAGAGACTTTTAACAGCACACACAAGAGTGCACACTGGAGAAAATCCTTTCGCTTGCTCCGTTTGTGGTAAAACCTACACTAGAAAGGAAAATTTAATGAGGCATACCATGACTCACACTGGGGAAAAACCTTTTGCCTGATCAGTTTATGGGCAAACATTTTCTCCTAGGGAATATTTAACAAGGCACACAAGAGCACACTCTGAAGCAAAACGTTTTGCCTGTTTACTTTGCGGTCAAAGCTTTGCTAGAAAGGACTATTTAACAAAGCACACACGATCTCACACTCCGGATAAAAAACATTTATTTGCTTTGTGGTAAAGGACAAATTCAAGAGGAGCATTTCATAAAACACGTTGAAGAAAAAGCTTTCGCTTGCTCAGTAAGAAGGAAAAGATTCAGCGATCTGAGCCCTCTTCGGATTCTGTTTTTTGTCGTTTCAAAGCGAGATGGCCCGGAAGTACTTGGAGGCGAGGTCATTGCAATTCTATAATTGTGCCCGGATGCAACCCATGCGAGAGACATAAACAATCATCACAAACTAAATATTTAAATAAATAAATCAATGAATGAATGTGTGTGTGTGTGTACATATATACGCACAGAGCAGGATATAGAAACAGATGCGCCTCCCAAATACAGTCTTTGTGAACAGCAAGATAAAAATGTGCCTCTAGTATCCGTACAGAAAAAAAAGTGGCTGTCAACATAAAACACTGTCTGCTGAACGCAAGCGAGCAAGAGACCGTTTATTAACATTTGCCATTTGGCCAACAAGTGAACCTCAGTAACATAAAAACCTTTTCGTCTCAAGCGGTAGACGATGAAAGCAAGCGATCTTTCTTCAGAGCAAAAGGAAAGAGGTGGCTCCATTCACAGAAATAAAAGCATAAACATCTTGACATCAGTTGTTTAGGAATGGGCAATTCCAAAATGAATGAAAAACCTTTTTTGTCTCTTTCTTTTTTTTTGTTGCATTGTTGTACAAACACTTTGCATGGGTACGATCTTTGAATGATTCCAAAAGTATTCTTTTCAAAATCCCTTCACTGTTTGTTCTTTTCATGTCTTTACAGGGCTACTTTTTATTTCTTTACTTTGCTTTGAAATGTCTTGAAGTGGTTTTGTTTGAAAATGCTTTGAGGTGTTGTGGTTTTGGTTGTGTCAAGCACATTGAGTCGCCTCGTGGATGAAATGTGTGACACGAATAAAGCTGCCTTGGCTCAAGAGATTGCTTTCATTTTATTATGGAGCTCGTACCTGGCAGGCGAATTCCGCAAGCGAGAGACTCGACGGCAACAAAACCCGCTGTCGTGCGATGACGTGAGGACAAGTGGAGTCAAATTCTTTTGAAGCTGTGCTGTCCTTTCCCCCTTTGGAAAAGAAGCGCCTTTTCATCTCGCCTCCACTGGATGACGTCATACAGCAGAGGTGCGGTGAGGAGATTTGACCCACCGACTGCTTCCCTCCTTCCTTTTTTGAGCAGCGATTCTCAATTGGAAAGTGCGGACCCGAAAGTGGGTCGCGGATTTGTGATCGTGTACAGGTGGGAAAAAATAGCCTCTTTCTCAAAATCCTTAGTTCAGTTCTCAAAAATTAAACGTGGGTCAATGACTGTCATTGGCATCACAACGATGACATGTCCCTGGGTCATTGTGGATGGATAAAACTGTCAAATTGCTTAGTCGCGTTGTCAACTCGAGCTATTCAATATCAAGCTAGCTATGTATACTCAACTGTATTTCTCGAGCACTTTCGAACGACCACCGCTGTACACAAAGCGCTGTTCGTGGAGCAAAAAAACATTCATACAACAACAAACAATACATTACTAACGGAGACGGTAGAAAGCACAAAAACAGCCTAACTCAAAATCGAGTCTCATGCGGTGTCAAAAGCCAAAGAAAGAGGACGACTTTGAAAGATGGGCGGCGAGGGGGCTTTATCGCAAGGAGGGGGAGTGGCCACGGAAAAGGCTCCAGCCCCTCGGGGCCTCCGTTCGCTTGGTTCTTGGTAACTCAATTAAGGTCTGGTCTGCAGACCTGAGGCAGCGGGCGGGGGCGGAGGAGCTCAGAGAGCTAAGGTGGAGCGAGGCCCTTTGAAGATTTGAAAACAGCGAATCGAATCTGAAAAAAAGAACTCTCAAATGTGTAGGGAGCCAGTGAAAAATGACAGAAGAGGAATTATGTGCTCCCTCTTATCTAGCTATTTGCTAGCTAGCTATCTCTGTATCTTTTAGTTCGGGTTTAATACGATATTCCGACTATACTCAATGCTCAGGCACTGACTACTTAGTTTGACTTAGTGCGCTAGCCGTAGCGCATTTTCAAAATGAGTCGACCGGCTGCGCATGCGCACTACGGGTTATGTTGGCTCGGGACACAGGCCGCAGATCTTGTCTCGGACACGGGCACGTGCTTCACGAAAACGTTCTTCTCGGATTCCTGTTCACCGGACAGCCTATAACTGGACTCCAATAGACCAAATTTGAGCTTTGTGTTCCTGAAAACTCGCCGGGGTGCACGTCGAAGCTTCTCTGGCGAAGTTCGCTTGCTTCTCCGCGAACAAAGAGACTCGTGTGGTCGGAACACGTCGCGAAGAAGAGATCAAGTGAATGTAAATTGCTGAGCTTGTCGCGGGAAATGTGTGCAAGAAAGACGGCAGAGCACAAGGAGGAACTTTGTCCAACCAAGGAGGACGTCGAGCCGCAACGTCACTTTTGCAAGTTGGAACCTCGAGTTGTCTTACCAAGAGCGGGTTGGTTCACTTCTTCCTCTCGAACTAACAAATGCTTGATATGATTTAAACTTTCTTGTGTTGTATGGAAACCCTGTTGGCATTTTAGTGACATTTAGTAGGACGACATTGTCATGTGTCTCCTCATGATGACGTGCTCAGCGGGGGCGCTCCTCGTGAGTCAGCCTCGCAGACGCTTTGGGATGAAAGGGTCACGAGGCTCGAAATAAGGGCTTTCGCATCGCAATCTGCGAGCCAACATTCACTTTTGCACGCCATTAAAATCTATTGAAGAGCCAAGCTGAGATTAAGTACTGCATATAAGATACATTTCTGACAAATATCGTTTTCACAAAGGGTTGGAAAAGCCATGTCAATTGTTGAGCTCATCTAAGTTTGACATGTCACGTGGCGCTTTTCCAATCGCCCGCTTCCAGACCGAGACTTGGGCCCGAGCGATCGCTTTTCCATGACGTTTTTTTCAGGGCCGAGCGGTCACAATAGCACCGCTTCTCGGAACCATTTCGGATGTTGTTCAAAAGGACCGTCTGGAGCTGAGTGGGGCCGTGTCGTCACTGGCCACTTTTTGTGTTGTCACCTCGGGTGTGATGCGGGCTTGGCCCCCCGCGTGCATATCCGATGTTGCTCATCGTTCCAAGGAACGCTCAGGGACTTCGTGTGAATGCTCAGACGCACGGACAATGAGGAGCAACATGGGATACAATAACGCGCAACGTTGAACGGCAAAGTCACAACATCAGACTTGACTGAGCATAGCTTGACCTTAACAACCCCTGGGTTTGTTTTCTCCCGCCCTGCAGACCTCAAAGAAGAAGATCTTGGACCTGAACAGCGGCAGCTAGAATCGCCCCAAACTAAAGAGGAGGAGGCGCGAGAGGGCCCTCGCGTTAAAGAAGAAGAGCAGGAAGATGAAGTCAGCAAGTTTCCATGGACTGGAGTCAATGTGAAGAGTGACGAAGCTGATGGAGACCAAGATGGAAGATCCCACTCGGACGGGCTCTTGGCTCCACTTTCTGACGGAGACGGCGTCACGTCACAGTCTTCTGACACGGAGGATGACGACGTTGACAAACAGTCCAAAGGTGATCTGACGTGTCATGCGCGCAACAGACGACTGAAATGTTCCCAGCGTGGCAAAACTTTTGTCAGTCAGTCAACACTGTCAACATACACCAGGACACACACAGGGGAGAAACGCTTTGCCTGTTCAGTTTGTGGTAAAACGTTTTCTCGGAATACAACTTTAACAAGCCACACCAGAACACACACGGGGGAGAAACGCTTTGTCTGCTCAGTTTGTGGGAAACGATTTTCTCGGAATACAACTTTAACAAGCCACACCAGAACACATACTGGGGAAAAACCTTTTGCCTGCTCAGTTTGTGGTCAAAGATTCTCTGAAAAGGGAAATTTAACCAAACACAAAATTACTCACACTGGTGAGAAACCTTTTATCTGCTCAGTGTGTGGTAAAACGTTTACATATAAACAGGATTTAACAAGGCATTCAAGAAGACACACTGGGGAGAAACGCTTTGCCTGCCCAGCTTGTGGGGAAAGATTTGTTCAGAAAGCAGATTTAACCCGGCACACGGTAACGCACACTGGAGAAAAACCTTTTGCCTGTTCAGGTTGTGACAAAGGGTTTTTTACAAAAGGTGACTTAAAGAAGCACACAAGAACGCACACTGGGGAAAAACCCTTTGCCTGCTCAGTGTGTGGGAAAAGATTCTTTCAGAAAGCAGATTTAGCAAGGCACACAATAACACACAGTGGAGAAAAACCTTTTGCCTGTTCCATTTGTGGTAAAGCATTTTATCTAAATAAAGAGCTAACAAGGCACACAATGAGTCACACCGGAGAAAAACCTTTTGCCTGTTCAGGCTGTGATAAAGGTTTTTTTACAAAGGGTGACTTGAAAAAACACACGAGAACACACACTGGGGAAAAACCCTTTGCCTGTTCAATTTGCGGAACAAGATTCAGACATAAGGGACTTTTGAACGTGCACAGAAGAATGCACACTGGAGAAAAACCTTTTGCCTGCTCCGTTTGCGGAACAAGATTCACTCGAAAGAGACTTTTGATAACACACTCAAGTGTGCACACTGGAGAAAATCCTTTCGCTTGCTCAGTTTGTGGTAAAACCTTCACCAGAAAAGAAAATTTAACGAGGCATACAAGGACTCACACTGGGGAAAAACCTTTTGCCTGCTCAGTTTGTGGTAAAACTTTCTCTACAAGGGAATATTTAACGAGGCACACAAGAACACACTCTGGAGGAAAACCTTTTGCCTGCTCAAATTGTGGGAAGACATTCCGGGCAAAGGCAGATTTAACAAGGCACACGAGAGCACACTCTGGAGAAAAACCTTTTGCCTGCTCAGTTTGTAGTAAAAGCTTCACTCGAAAGGAAAATTTAACAAAGCATGGAAGAGAACACTCTGGAGAAACACCTTTTGCTTTTTCGGTTTGTGGTCAAACCTTTGCTAGAAGAGATTCTTCTTCAAAGCACACAAGAAGGCGCACTTTGGAGAAAAAACGTTTGCCTGCTTTGTTTTTGGGAAAAGATGAAATCAAATGACAAATGCATTTAAGAAAAACTACAATTCTAAACATCTTGTCCTCATTTGTTCGAGAATGGGCAATTCCAAAACCAATGAAAACATTTTTGTCTCTATATCATGTTTTGCATTGTTGTACAAACACTTTGCATTAGTACGATCTTTGAATGATTTCAAAAGCAATCTTTTCAAAATCCCTTCGCTGTACGATCTTTTCATCTCTTCACAGGGCTACTTTTTATTTCTTTACTTTGCTTTGAAATGTCTTGAAGTGTTTTGTTTTAATGTGCTTTTGGGTGTTTTGGTTTTGATTGTGTGAAGCATATTTAGTTGTCTCGTGTATGAAATGTGCTGTACGAATAAAGCTGCCTTGGCTCAAGAGATTTCTTTCATTTTAGAATGGCGCTCGTACCTGGCAGGTGAAGTCCGCAAGCAAGACTTGACGGCAACAATACTCGCTGTCATGCGATGACGTAACTTAGGACAAGTGGAGTCAAATTCTTTTTGACAAGGATCTTTATATCAAACATTAAAATCAATCAGTTGTTGTTCATGTTAAAACAACACTGCGAATTATGCGACATACTCAGGCACTCAGGACGTATTTTGATTTAGTGTGGTCGCCGTAGTCAACTATCCAAGATGGCCGACCTACCGCACATGCGCAGTACAAGTTGTGTTGACTCGGACGCAGATCTTGTCTCGGACGCGGGCCTCACGAAAACGTTCTTCGCGGATTTCTGTTCACCGGACAGCATCGCGATATTATTGGACTCCAAGACTAAATTTGAGCTTCGTGTCCTGGCAACCTCGCCCGGGTGCACGTCGAAGCTTCTCCGGTGAAGTTTGCTTGCTCTCCGCTAACAAAGAGACACGTGGGGTCGGAACACGTCGCTAAGAAGAGATAAGTGAGTGTAAATTGCTGAGCTTGTCGCGGGAAATGTGTGCAAGAAAGACGGCCGAGTACAAGGAGGAACTTTGTCCAACCAACGAGGACGTCGAGCCACAACTTCACCTTTGCAAGTTGGAACCTCGAGTTGTCTTACCAAGAGCGGGTTGGTTCACTTCTTCCTCTCGAACCAAAAAATGCTTGATATGATTTAAACTTTCTTGTGTTTTATGGAAACCTTTTTTGGCCTTTTACTGACATTTAGTAGGACGACATTGACAGCGAGTCATGTGTCTCCTCATGATGACGTGCTCAGCGGGGGCGCTCCTCGTGAGTCAGCGTTGCAGAACTTTTGGGATGAAAGGGTCACAAGGCTTGAAATAAGCGCTTTAGCATTGCATTTTGCGAGCCAACATTCACATTTTGCACCCAAATAAAATCTGTTGAAGAGCCAAACTGAGATTAATTCCTGCAAATAAGCTACATTTCTGACAAATATCGTTTTCACAAAGGGTTGGAGAAGCCATGTCAATTGTTGAGCTCATCTAAGTTTGACATGTCACGTGGCGCTTTTCCAATCGCCCGCTTCCAGACCGAGACTTGGCCCCGAGCGATCGCTTTTCCATGACGTTTTTTTCAGGGCCGAGCGGTCACAATAGCACCGCTTCTCGGAACCATTTCGGATGTTGTTCAAAAGGACCGTCTGGAGCTGAGTGGGGCCGTGTCGTCACTGGCCACTTCTTTTGTTGTCACCTCGGGTATGATGCAGGCTTGCCCCCCCCGCGTGCAAATCCGATGTTGCTCATCGTTCCAAGGAATGCTCAGGGACTTCGTGTGAATGCTCAGACGCACGGACAATGAGGAGCAACATGGGATACAATAACGCGCAACGTTGAACGGCAAAGTCACAACATCAGCTTGACCTTAACAACCCCTGGGTTTGTTTTCTCCCGCCCTGCAGACCTCAAAGAAGAAGTTCTTGGACCTGAGCAGCAGGAGCTAGAATCGCCCCAAACTAGAGAGGAGGAGGTGCGAGAGGGCCCTCGCGTTAAAGAAGAAGAGCAGGAAGATGAAGTCAGCAAGTTTCCATGGACTGGAGTCAATGTGAAGAGTGACGAAGCTGATGGAGACCAAGATGGAAGATCCCACTCGGACGGGCTCTTGGCTCCACTTTCTGACGGAGACGGCGTCACGTCACAGTCTTCTGACACGGAGGATGACGACGATGACGAACAGTCCAAAGGTGATCTGACGTGTCATGCGCGCAACAGACGACTGAAATGTTCCCAGCGTGGCAAAACTTTTGTCAGTAAGTCAACACTGAGAACACACACCAGGACACACACGGGGGGGAAACGCTTTGTCTGCTCAGTTTGTGGTAAAACATTTACTCGGAATACAACTTTAACAAGCCACACCAGAACACATACTGGGGAAAAACCTTTTGCCTGCTCCGTTTGTGGTCAAAGATTCTCTGAAAAGGGAAATTTAACCAAACACAAAATTACTCACACTGGTGAAAAACCTTTTATCTGCTCAGTGTGTGGTAAAACGTTTACATATAAAAAGGATTTAACAAGGCATTCAAGAAGACACACTGGGGAGAAACGCTTTGCCTGCTCTGTTTGTGGAAAAAAATTTGTTCAGAAAGCTGATTTAACAAGGCACACGGTAACGCACACAGGAGAAAAACCTTTTGCCTGTTCAATTTGTGGTAAAACATTTTATATCAATAAAGATTTAATAAGGCACACAACAACTCACACCGGAGAAAAACATTTTGCCTGCTCAGTTTGTGGGAAAAGATTCTTTCAGAAAGCAGATTTAGCAAGGCACACAATAAGACACACCGGAGAAAAACCTTTTGCCTGTTCAGTATGTGGTAAAGCATTCTTTATAAATAAAGAGTTAACAAGACACATAATGACTCACTCCGGAGAAAAGCCTTTTGCCTGTTCAGGTTGTGATAAAGGGTTTTTTACAAAGGGTGACTTGAAAAAACACACGAGAACACACACTGGGGAAAAACCCTTTGTCTGTTCAATTTGTGGAACAAGATTCAGACATAAGGGGCATTTGAACGCACACAGAAGAACACACACCGGAGAAAAACCTTTTGCCTGCTCCGTTTGCGGAACAAGATTCACCCGAAAGAGACTTTTGATAACACACACAAGAGTGCACACTGGAGAAAATCCTTTCGCTTGTTCAGTTTGTGATAAAACCTACACTAGAAAGGAAAATTTAACGAGACACACGAGAGCACACTCTGGAGAAAAACCTTTTGCCTGCATAGTTTGTGGTAAAAGCTTCACTCGAAAGGAAAATTTAACAAGGCATCGACGAGAACACTCTGGAGAAACACCTTTTAAAATAAAATAAAGCAAGGAGTAGCTTATGTTTGTTTTGTTCGCTGCTGCAGTTACTACTCACTATATTTGTTATTATAGAGCATGTTTGATTGTTGTTGGTTGAAGTTTAATATTGTTGCTTGTTTATTGTTTGGAGCCTTTTTAAATGTTCAATAAAATATGTAAAAACCCTTTTCATTGCTTGATAATTGTTGCTATTTGCAGTCGGTAGAGTGCAATATTTAGTTCACCAAGTCATTTTTCCAAATGTATGCTAAATTTGTCATAAATATTTCAAAGAAAAACTAAAGTTAAAAGAGCCGTTTGAGAGCCAAAGAGAGCCGACTCTTTTCACTGAGCCGATCCAAATGAACCTGACCCTCGAAAAGAGCCGAAAATCCCATCACTATTTGCCGTCGAATGCAATTATCCAATCGGAGCGCATTGGGCAGAGACGTAAAACAAATTTTGTCCTATTGTCATTGCCGTAGCACGGGAACAATGATGGCCGACCTGTTGCGCATGCGCATTGTCGATGGTGTAGACTCCGCAGAGGGAGTTCTTGGTCACGCGCTTCGCGAAATCATTCTTTTCGAATTACTGCTGAGCGGACGAAAGACTCGACACGGCACACGCATCTCCATTTCGCCCGACTAAAACAGAATACGTTTGATTTTCCTGTCCGGACTAACTCGTCAGTGTGCACGCCGACGCGTCTTTCCCTCACTTAGCTTGCTAGCGGCGAACAAAGTGACGAGTTTGCTCGCGCCGCGTCGCTCCGAGTGTTCCGTGTTGTGGAAATGTGCGCCAGGAAGGCAGCAAAGTACAAAGAGGAACCTTGCGGAACGGAAGAGGACATCGAGCCACAACGTCACATTTGCAAGTTGGAACCTCAACTTTTCTTACTCGGAGCTGGTTTGTTCACTTCTTCCTCTCACTTATTCGCCGCAGGCTTAACTTTACCAATGATATCCCGATGTTTATTTTTCATGGGATCCTTGTTCGCGTTTTACTTCCATTGAATGTTACCGTATCGGCGTTCCAAGAACTTGTGCCCGGTGGATCTGATGGTGTCTCCTCACGATGACGCGGCCCCGGGTGGCGTAGTTAGTCGTCATTGCAGAAGTTTCGGGATCAAAGAAGTGCAGGTCACAACGCTCAAAATAAGCGCTTTCACGCCCGAGTCAAAATTCATATTTTACACCTCATTAAAATACATGAAATAGCTCAGCTGAGAAGAGTAGATTTTCCATTTTCCGACTGGCTGGCTAAATGCATGCACGTTAAATAGACACTTGGATGGGCTGAACATAACAAGTCTGTTTGTAATCATGATGTCAGTCTTAAAATTCACCCACCTAAAAGAATCTGTAGTTATTTAAGTTTGTTTGTTTTTTGATGACCAAAGCCAGAGAGATTGGCATGCTCCCTTTTGGTACCTGGCTTTTTTTTTTAAATCCAAATCTGCATTTCTTCATGTACAAGTACGGACGTGAAAGACTCACTGCGTAAACAAGCACATGGAACATGCTAGGCGAACGGTAGACCTTCCTACTGGAATCTGTAATTCTTCAACAAGGCGGAATTTCGCGAAAAAGTGTTTGATACAGTATTGGGGCATCCAGAGGTTGGTTATTGCGGTCGCTGCAATGCATATGTCAGGGTCCCTTTAATGACAACTTACTAAACCTTTGTGCGTTCTTTGGCAGAAAATAATCATACAGCAGCAAGTCTGCAAACTAAAGCAACAATTTAAAAAAAAATGGCCGCAAGTAAATTTGACGTCCTTCCAATGACCTTGCAGTGGCCTGGCGATAATTACATGAAGTTCGGCACCAGACAATGCAGCCAAAAATGCTGCAATAATAGCCAAGGACCCTCTCTGCATTTTACTGCCTGGCATATTTCTGTCCAATAGCTTCATCACAAACGCAGGCAGGTTAGGCATGTCAGACTTTTCAGAGACAATAATATGCGACATCAAGGTGACTCAGCAAAGCTAGCAATCCATGCGAATCTCTTTCTCTTTTTTTTTTTTGTCCAACAGATGTCAGTGAAGAGTATTTCCATCATGAGGAGCAGGAGCCAGAGTCCACCCACATTAAACAGGAGGAAAAGTCAAAGGCCACGCACATTAAGGAAGAGGAGGATGAGAATGCAATGAGCAAGTCTCCGTTGAATGGTGTCAGTGTGAAGAGTGAAGGAGCCGATGGAGGATTCCAACCGGACGGCCTTTTAGCTCCCCTTTCAGAAGGTGACGACATCACGTCACACTCTTGTGACAGTGACGACCATGATGATGATGACGATGATGATGGGCCCTCGAAAGGTCATATGACTGGCAACCGACGAGTGAAATGTTCTCAGTGTGACAAAATGTTTCTCAACAAGTCGTCCTTGAAAGTACACTCAAGGACACACACTGGAGAAAAACCTTTTGCCTGCTCGGTGTGTGATCGAAGATACTCCTGGAAGGGACATTTAACAAGGCACACAAGAACACACACTGGGGAAAAACCTTTTTCCTGCTCAGTTTGTGGTAAAACATTTTCTGTCAAGACAAGTTTAACAACGCACATGAGAACACACACTGGTGAGAAACCTTTTGCCTGCTTAGTTTGTGGGAAAACATTTTCTTTGAAAACAACTTTAACGATACACACCAGAACACACACTGGTGAGAAACCGTTTGTGTGCTCAGTTTGTGGTAAACCGTTTTCGATAAAAGGTGAATTAAAAAATCACACAAGAACACACACTGGGGAAAAACCTTTTGCCTGCTCAGTTTGTGGTAAACGGTTTAGTGTAAAAGGTCAATTGAAAAAACATACGAGAACACACACTGGGGAGAAACGTTTTGTTTGCTCCATTTGTGGCAAAGCATTTTACAGAAATTCGGACTTAAGAAGGCACACAAACACACACACTGGGGAAAAACCTTTTGCATGCTTGGTTTGTGGGCAAACATTTTCTCTGAAGACAAGTCTCATGACGCACACAAGGACACACACTGGGGAAAAACCTTTTGGCTGCTCAATTTGCGGGACAAGATTCACTCAAAACTCATCTTTAACAACTCACACAAGAACACACACTGGCGAGAAACCCTTTGCCTGTTCTGTTTGTGGTAAAACATTTTCTAGCAAAAAGGATTTGACAAGGCATGCAATAACACACACTGGAGAAAAACCTTTCGCTTGTTCATTATGTGGGAAAGGGTTCTCCACAAGAAGTGCCCTCAAGAAACACACAAAAACACACACTGGGGAAAAAAGCGTTGCCTGCTCACTTTGCGGTGCAAGATTTCGACATATGTCAAATTTAAAAGCGCACAGAAGAACGCACTCTGGAGAAAAACCTTTCGCCTGTTCTGTTTGCGGTAAAACCTTTGCTCGAAAGGACTATTTGACAAAGCACACAAGAACCCACACTCCAGGAGAGAACCTTTTGCCCACTTTGTGAAACAAGATTCATTCAAGCTAAGCGTTTGATAAAACACAAGAAAAAAACATATTTGTGTTCTGACTTTGTAGTAAGAAGACTGACTGATTATTGTCCCTCTTCGGATTTGCTCAGGAACTTTTCTAATTCTGTCCGATGAAATATTGCCTGAATGGATTGGAACTGCTCACTCAGCATACCTCTTTAAATAGTGTAACATTTTGGTACCTTAAGTGGGTGGATATTGCTAGTTTGTTTTTGTTTTTAAAAAGTGTTGGGGTTTTTTTTCACGACCTAACTTGTGAAAAGAAAACATTGTGTGGTGCTTTGATGATTGTTCTATTTTTCAATTACAATTGTCTTTTTAAAAAAAGTGGTGTAAACTTGATACGCTGCAGCTTCACGCTACGACCTTTTAGTTGCCTTTGCTTTCCTAAAGAAGTCTGCAGTATTGTTTTTTTTCCCACTGAAAGGTAATTTAATAAATATCAATCAATCAGCAGGTGATGGCATTGGACAAGTTCCTTTTATGAACCCGCGGTTTTGTCCACAGCAGTTGCAAAGCAATAAATGCATTTCATTCATTCATTTTCCTAACCGCTTTATCCTCGCTAGGGTCGCGGGGGTGCTGGAGCCTATCCCAGCTGTCTTCGGGCAGTAGGCGGGGTACACAGAGACGCCCGCAGTCACACGTGGGGACAATTTATAGTGTTCAATCAGCCTGCCATGCACGTTTTTGGAATGTGGGAGGAAACCGCAGGCCCATGCAAACTCCACACAGGGAGGCCGGAGCTGGGATTGAACCCGGTGCCTCTGCACTGTGAGGTCGACACACTAACCACTGGGCTACCGGGTCGCCCTATAAATGCATTTCTCAAAAACATTTGTTACATGCAACATAACATAGCAAGCAATACACCAACTAGAGAAAGTGAAAACAGTCAATTAAAACCCGAATCAATATTCGGTGCCATCCAAGCTTTGATTTCCTCTGGACAGGACAAAAGTGGTCTTGAAAGAGAACGCATTCTTTTTGCTCGGCGGGGCATCGATCTCGCGAGCGAGATCGATTTTTTTGGGGTCTTTTTTGAACAAGTCAAGGTTCCAGAAAACAAAACGAACAAGTTATTAATTCATGTACAGAACACAGAGAGATAACCGAAAAGAAGAGTCGGGGAATTTAAAACAAAAAGCGAGCGAGCTATCTATCCAGAGAGAAGGAGAGAGAGAAAAAAAATCGTCTTCACGTGGTTGGCCTGAAAGATGGCCGACGTGTTGCGCATGCGCACTGCCGATTGCGTAGTCTCGGCACCACGGAAAGTGGTCTCGGGCACTGAATTATTCTTCCTGAATGAGTCCCGCCCGTACTCGAGCCTCGGCATAGAACGTTCATTTCGAGTCACTTGGACTAGGACATCAGAGATGCAGTCGTGTCCGGATCAACTCTTCTGGGTGCACGCTGAAGCTAATCTGGCTAATGTAGCCAGCTAGCCGCTAATACTGAGACACGTTTTAGAAGCGACACATCGCTCAGAAGAGATCCAGTGAGCGTGAAGTGCTGGGAACATGTCTGCGAGAAAGACAGCAGGATACAAAGGGGAACTTTGTGGAACGGAAGAGGACATCAAGCCACAACGTCACCTTTGCCAGTTGGAACCTTGTCATGTCTTACACACAGCAGGTTTTCTTCACTTCATACACTTCGCTTGTTTTTGGTTTGAAATTTGAATGAACCTCTTGTCAGCATCCAAGGAAGGCTGGGATGGTAGTTATATTAAATGCTCTGTGAAAAAAAAGCTTCTTTTTTTTTTTTTACAGCTGTCGCTGTATACATAAATATGCGTTATATAAGAATGTATCGTATTTGAGTTACATTGAGCAGGACGGTATTGACATCCCAAATTTGTACTAGGTAGGTCTGATGGCATCGGTGAGGCTGGAATTGAACCTCTGCACTGTGAGGTCGACGCGCGAACCGCTCAAATACACATAAGATGTTTAATTTGGCCAATATGTGAACAATTACGGAGGTTTTGATTTTAAAGAGGTCAAAAATACCCCCTCCTTTCCAATTCAAAACAAGCAAATGGGCTGTGATCAAGAAGTGGATGCATTTCAGGCGACCGGAGGGGGTAAGGAAAACAACCGAAGTGGGTGAAAAAGGATGAAGAAGTCCAGGTGCACAAAAAAGACGCCAAATCAGAAAAATTTGGAACCATCAAACATTTTGTGGTCGTGTTATCCTCATCTGCATCGTACAAATTGGCTGTCATTTCGTTTACGTGACCTGAAATACCGACAACCCACAGCAAATTGGTCCACATAAGAGAGCAAGTTAAATTTCAACCCTTTTCGTGGATCGGAAATAAGTGGCCTAATAATCATCAAATCTTGAGAAGCAGAAGTTTTTCAGGATCGGCATGAAAAAAAAAGCATTGTCCATCCCGAATCGATTTCACATACGTCATCGAGGGCTCGGTGATCTTCAAAGGACGACTCGAGACAACTGGACCGTGTTTGCATTTTTGTGTCCTGCAGGCATCAGCGAAGAATATCTCCACCCTGAGCAGCAGGAGCCCGAGTCCGACCCAATGAAAGTGGAGGAGGAGACCGAGACGCCAGACATCAAAGAAGAAGAGCGGGAGGATGCAATCAGCAAGTTTCCATTGACTGCTGTCTCCGTGAAGGGCGAAGAAGCTGATGGAGGGCACCGCGCAGGAGCCCAATCGGACGGCCTCATCCCGCCGCTTTCAGACGGGGACGACGTGACGTCGCACTCTTCGGACACCGACGGCGATGAGCACTCCAAAGGTGATGCGACGCGTCGCGCTGGCAGTAGACGAGTGAAATGTGCTCAGTGTGACAAAACGTTTTTCAGCAAGTCAAACTTGAAAAAGCACAAAGTCACCCACACGGGCGAAAAGCCTTTTGCCTGCTCAGTTTGTGCCAAAAGATTTTCTCTCAACGACAGCTTAAAAAGACACACAAGAACACACACCGGAGAAAAACCTTTTGCCTGCTTAGTTTGTGCCAAAAGATTTACTCAAAGGTGGACTCTAACGGCTCACGCGAGAACACACACCGGGGAAAAACCTTTTGCCTGCTCGGTGTGCGGTAAACGGTTTTACGTGAAAGGCGAGTTAAAAAAGCACACAACAACGCACACTGGGGAGAAACGCTTTGTCTGCTCAGTTTGTGGAAAAACATTTTATCGAAACAAAGATTTAACGAGCCACGTAAGAACACACACCGGGGAAAAACCTTTTGCCTGCTCAGTTTGCGGTCAAACATTTCCTGTCAAGCAGAATCTAACAAGGCACTCAAGAACACACACCGGCGAGAGACCGTTTGCCTGCTCAGTTTGCGGTCAGACATTTTCGGGAAAGCAAAATTTAACAACGCACGCAAGAATACACACTGGCGAGAAACCTTTTGCCTGCTCAATTTGCGATAAAAGATTCTCCAGGAAGAGGCATTTGACAAGCCACAAAGGAAAACACACTGGTGAAAAACCGTTTGCCTGCTCCGTTTGAGGTCAAATATTTTCTAAGGATCCAGATTTAACAAGCCACCCAAAACTCTGGAGTTTTCTCCGCAGTATTTCTAAAGCGACAGGCCACAGACAAAAAAACTCACACGAGGGACTGAAACAATCATATCAAACTAAATATTAAAGTATCCATACAAAAGTTAAAAAAAACAGCTGTAAAGATACAACACTGTCTGCTGTGAACTCAGTAACATAAAAACCTTTTCGTCTCAAGCGGTAGGCGATGAAAGCAAGCGGTCTTTCTTCAGAGCAAAAGGAAAGAGGTGGCTCCATTCACAGAAATAAAAGCATAAACATCTTGACATCAGTTGTTCAGGAATGGGCAATTCCATAATTAATAAAAAAAAAAAACTTTTTCGTCTCTTTATCTTTTTTTTGTTGCATTGTTGGAGAAACACTTTGCATGGGTACTGAATGATTCCAAAAGTATTCTTTTCAAAATCCCTTCGCTGTTTGTTCTTTTCGTCTCCTTATAGGGCTACTTTTTGTATCTTTAACTTTGCTTTGAAATGTCTTGAAGTGGTTTTGTTTGAAAATGCCTTGAGGTGCTCCGCTTTTGGTTGTGTGAAGCACATTGAATTGTCTCACGTATGAAATGTGCGATACGAATAAAGCTGCCTTGGCACGAGATTTTTCTCTCATTTTATTTTGGAGCTCGTACCTGGCAGGTGAAGTCGACTACAATACCCGCTGCCATGCGATGACGTGATTTAGGACAAGCGGAGTCAAATTCTTTTGTCCTTGCCTCCGTTGTATTTTGACTTAGTAGAGTCGCCGTCGTACACGTTCAAAGATGGCCTAGCTGCTGCGCATGCGCACTACAGTTTGTGTTAGCTCCGCCGCAGATCTTGTAGCGCAAGCGCACGCGCTTCACGAAAACATTCTTCTCGGATTCCTGTTCACCGGACAGCATATAAATGGACTCCAATTGACACAAATTTGAGCTTTGTGTCCCGGAAAACTCGCCCGGGTGCACGTCGAAGCTTCTCTGGCTAATTCGCTTGCTCTCCGCTAACAAAGAGACTCGTGGGGTCGGGACACGTCACTAAGAAGAGATCGGGTGAGTGGCAATTGCTGGGCTTGTTGCTGGAAATGTGTGCAAGAAAGACGGCAGAGTACAATGAGGAACTTTGTCCAACCAAGGAGGACGTCGAGCCGCAACGTTTCCTGTGGACGTTCGTACCTCGAGTTGTCTTACCAAGAGCGGGTTGGTTCACTTCTTCCTCTCGAACTAACAAATTCTCGATCTTTTATGGTAGTCAAATGAATTATTTTGGCACCGATGACTGCATGTTCTCCTCATTCTTCAGATAAATAGATCGACATTGTGATCTAGTCAGTCATTCGGTTGTTATTTCAATTTACAATCGAAGTATCGATGTCGGGTTGAATGGGAAGCTATTTTAGAATGATACAAATTATTATTGTTATTTTTTACCGGCTATGATATCTCTGATGCAGACGGGCTTCCGTGTAAAAAGAAACAATAACTTCCACAAAATCTTCTCGAGTGCCCCCTTGTTTTCACACGCGATATCTGTCATGTCCTTGTTGATCGTAGTTGCTTAACTCATTCACTCCCAAAGACGTTTTTAAACGTCTTTTCAGACTTGGTCTAGAATTGGCTGGTACTGAATATGTTATTGCAATACGAGTGCAGCCTGTACTACCGGAGACAAATTCCTTGTGTCTTCTACATACTTGGCCCATCAAGATGATTCCGATTCTTTTGGTTGTTCCTTTCTTCTGGGTGTGCTCAAACTGTCGTTAACTCTTTTAAAAAAAAGTGTATGAGATCAATCTTGAGAAGCAGAAATTTTTTCAGTATCGGCTTGAAAAAAAATTCTGTTCCTGGCCCATTCAGGAGCACCGCAAAATAAACCCAAAAACCAACAACAGCGCAGCTTTGACGATCACAAGTACGTTGTTGAAATTGCGATTTCAGTCAGAAAACGATTTTTCGAAAGATGAAATTTGCCTTTGGCAAGCCTGCATTGGGTATTTGTCTTTTTGTGTCTTGTAGACAAGGAGCCCGAGTCCGCCCAAATGAAAGAGGAGCGGGAGACTGAGACGCCGCGCATAAAAGAGGAGGAGCAGGAGGGTCAAATCAGCAAGTCTCCGTTGACTGGTGTCTCTGTGAAGATTGAGCAAGGTGACGGAGGATCACAAACAGGCAGCCTCACACAGCCACTCTCAGGTGGCTTCACTGTCGTCAGACAGCGACGACGACGACTCGGGAGGTGACGTGGTGACGTGTCATGTTGTCAAGAGGCGGGTGAAGTGTTGTTAGTGTGCTAAAACCTTTTTCAAACAGTCAACCTTGAAAAGAGCACACACACGGGGGGGGGGCTTTTGCCTGCTCAGTATGCGGGAGAGTCAAAGGCCTGCTCCGACTGACCTAAAATTTGAAATTTCGTCTTGTGCCGTCACTCTCAACAAGTACGGCAAGTTTCATCCAAACCAAAATCCGCCTGGTTTAATTTTTCAGATTTTTTTTTTTTTTGGGGGGGGGGGCGGATTTGCCACGGAACGGTCCTCCTAGAGGTTGCGTCGAGGCACCTGCACTATTTGTTTGCTGCTGATGATATTTCACCGTTCTTCAATTTGTAACGATGGTGGCCAACTTCCAAAATTGGCCATTTCTGCACAAGACACCTTTGTGGTCATCGTCCCAAAGAATGGCGCCCCACTTTTTTTTTTCTTTTTTCTTTTTTGCCGGCTGTGTAGTAATGCCCGATAGCCCTCGAAGTCAGATTGAATTTGAAAGGAGGACACACCACACCGACCCCTTGGTTATGTTGACCCCACGAAAGCAGACTCGTGTTGGGCCGCGCGGCAAGGTTCGAGAGCCAACCCAAACCGGACACCAATCAACGTTTGACGCTCAGCCGCGTTGCCCCGACGACGCCGAAAGGACAGCCGTGAGAACTGCAAACCTCGTCTTTGTGTTCCCAATGCAACGGAAGGCCTACGCAATTGAAGTCGAACCCACCAAGTGCTGCTAATGCGTCTCACGTCTGCGTGCCTTGCCGTAGCGGTCGGAGAAAGAGTCAAAAGTGTGATTTCCAATATCTTATTTGTTGTTTGCATCAATCACAGTTGGATTGATTGCATTTTGAATTCAAGGATTCACGATGTGCTAAGTATAACCTTAAGATGTAGTGTCAAGGCTGGGACACCGGCTTAACTTCAACCCTTTTGAATTTATAATTTGGGTCTCATTCTTTCCTCCCCCTTTCTCAAAAATGACTTTCCCTTGTGCTGTGCTGTTTGGCGTGAAGTGAACGGAAATTAGAAGATGATAAACAACGTCTGCGACCTCGAGCATTGCCAAAACATTTTGGGAACAAAAATACGCAACGTCAAAGCCACCGGCCGAGACGTGACTGAGCAAAACATCAGCTCTGTGCTTGTGTTCCGCAGACCTCACAGGAGCAGATGTTGATCCTGAGCAGCAGGTGCCAGAGGAGGAAAAGCCAGAGACCCCACACACAAAAGAAGAGCAGCGGCAGGATGAAATCACCTTGTCTGCAGAAGAAGACGGCGGAGGGCCACAAGTGAACAGGCTCATTCCGCCACTTTCGGATGACGATGGCGTGACGTCACACTCGTCCGACACCGACGGACGCTCGAAAGGTGATCCGACGCGTCACCCTAGCGACAAACGGGTCAAATGTTCTCAGTGCGACAAAACGTTTGTCAACAAGTCATCCTTGAAAAGACACACGAGGACACACACCGGGGAGAAACCTTTTGCCTGCTCTGATTGCGGGAAAAGATTCTCTCTCAAGGCACATTTAAAAACCCACACCAGAACACACACTGGTGAGAAACCGTTTGTCTGCTCAGTGTGCGGTAAAGCATTTTATCGAAATGAAGATTTAACGAGGCACTCCAGAACACACACTGGGGAAAAACCTTTCGCCTGCTCCGTGTGCGCTAAATGGTTTTCGACAAAGGTCGAATTAAAAAAGCACTCGAGAACGCACACTGGGGAAAAACCTTTTGCCTGCTCGCTTTGCGCTCGAACGTTCTCTGTCAAGACCAGCTTAACGATGCACACGAGCACACACACTGGAGAAAAGCCTTTTGCCTGTTCCATATGCGCTAAAGGCTTTTCCACCAAAGTCGTCTTACGAACACATTTAAGAACACACACCGGAGAGAGACCTTTTGCCTGTTCGGTATGCGAGAAGGTGTTTTCCACAAACGGTCACTTAAAAACACACACGAGAACACACACTGGGGAAAAACCCTTTGCCTGTTCAGTGTGTAGCAAAGGGTTCTCGACGCAGGGTCACTTGAAAACGCACACAAGAACGCACACGGGAGAAAAACCTTTTGCCTGTTCGGTATGCAAGAAAGGCTTTTCGACCGGAGGGCACTTAAAAACACACACGAGAACGCACACTGGGGAAAAACCCTTTCCCTGCTCGGTTTGCGGCGCAAAATTCCGACTCAGGGGCCATTTAAAAGCGCACAGAGGAACGCACTCTGCTTAGTTTGTCACACTGAAGAAAAAAGTTTCACTTTGTTTAAAACAGCAGAGCCTCCAGCTGTCCACAAAGCACGGCCCGCCTCCACATGACGCCCTAAACTGTACCAGAGATGGATTTTTTGGATTTCTTTGTTTTCACTCTGGACATGTGCTCGAGGCTTGCACATGCATAGAACGTCACATTCTATTCCACCCTTCTGCAGTCTGTGCCCTATCTGAAAGCCATCCCTCCCCAAAAATACAACAACAGCAACTGTCGAATGTGTCGATTGGGGGAAGAGACAGCTGAACACGTATTGCTAGATTGTCCCGCCATTCGGCCAAAAACACGAGCAAACCTGACGACGCCGGAGCAAATGGCGGGGGAACCCAAACTTGCTTACAGGGTTTGGGAGGGATGGCGCAAGAAACTGGAGGGAGAGCTGCAACAAAATAATTAATCTCAACAAACCCAGATGGAAGATTGCTCAAACTCAGTTCCTGGAGGGCCGCTGTCCTGCATGTTTTCCAAGTCTCCCTGATGCGACACAGCTGATTCAAATAATCAGATCATCAGCAAGCTCTGCGGAAGCCTGACATTGAACCTGTTCATTTGAATCAGGTGTGATGCAACAGGGAGACGTGGAAAACATGCAGGACAGCGGCCCTCCAGGAACTGAGTTTGAGACCCGTGCCCAACAACAACAGCAACAACAGAAAAACCCTCATCCTGGACACACCTGTGTCAAATAAAACGGAAATACGGTGAAACCCCTCTACAATGAAACCTACATGGGCGAAATCCCCCCTAGTGTGAAAAAATATTCATACATTAAAACCATTTCCACTTTTCTGATTTCGTATAACGCAACAGGGGGATTTTTTGTTTTGTGTGGCTTTTTGGCAAACAATAAATGTTTACCTTTGGATACCTTTCCCACTGAACATTCGGCAAGCATCCTCGCTGCCCATCTTCAAAACCCTCCTCAAAACTCACTTGTATTCTTTGGCATTCGACTCAGCATGACTTAGATTTGTTCTTGGTTTTACTGTTTGGTGCTTTCTACCGCCTTTATTACCGATTTGTCTTACTGTTTATTGTGCATGTTAAATTGCTCCATGTACAGCACTTTGTATGCAGCGATGGCTGTTTGAAAGTGCTCCAGAAATACACTTGACTTGACTTGACTTGACCTTTGCCATCGTTGCTGTTTTTGTTACAGACTGACCTGGGGTGGGGGGGGGGGGGTGATTTGGCCCTCAAAGGAAAAGATTTGGTTATCCCTGCGATAGGGACTTTAAAAATATATATTTCAAATATTTCAGTAGGGAAAAAATATTGTACGTAACTTTCACGCACATACACAAATACAACAATACAATACATACAATACATGTTGATTTATATAGCGCTTTCACAACAGTGGCAGCTGTAACAAAGCGCTTAACAAAACAGTTAATATAAAGTAAAATAATAAACACAACACATACCATAAAACACGGTATGCAGTCCTAACCACTTTTCCGTCACACGCTTTGTTGTTTGAAGCAGTTTGAGATGAAATACACCAAAAAAAACCATGCAAGCCTTTAATTTTTTTATCTATCTATCTGCCTGCCTTTTTTCCTTCCTGCCTTCTTTCCTTCCTTCCTTCTTTCGCGGGTATCATCAAATTTTTGTCCTAATGTGGTAGCCGTCGCATATTTCAAAGATGGCTGACTTATTGCGCATGCGTACTGTGGACTATGTCGACCTGCAGATCGTGGCTTGGGCACGCGTTTTACTTTAATCGTTCCTCTCGAATTATTACGGAACGGACTGATGCCTCGACAAAAAAATGCCCATCACATTTAGTGGAGGAAATCGATCGTCTTGATGCAAGTTCAAGCTTCTCTGGCTAACTTAGCTGGCTAACTTAGCTTGCTAACCGCTAGCAAGGAAACGAGTTCGTTCGCGACACATTGCTAAAACGAGATCAAGTGACTCTCAAGTGTTATGAAAATGTCTGCAAGAAACACATCAGATTACAAGGGGGGACTCTGTGCAACAAAAGAGGACATGAAGCCACGACGTCATCTACTGGACGCGCTTTTCAAGTTGGAACCTCGAGTTGTCTTACACAGGGGAGGTTTGTACACTTGTTTCGCTCACTGTTTACGAACTACAAAACATATCCCTGTGTTTATTTTAATTGACTCGCCGGAAGCTTTCTAGGTTACATGAAATGTGACCTAATTGACATCCAATAATCTGTAGTAGGACGACCTGATGGCGTCTCCTCATGATTAGGCGGATCCAGCGACGTAGTCGTAGGAAGGTTTGGCATGAAAGGGCTCCATGGTGGACCTCAGAGTTGACAATTTCCCTCCAGAGGTCCTTTCTCGATAAGAACTAGCTTATTACGTGTAACCTTTAGTGTTTAAAATTTTTTGAGTCGTTTTCACTCAAGCCATTGTTGAGGGAGTAATTTGCAAAAGTTGAGTAAAGGCAACTGGACTATTCTTGAAGACATTTCACCTTTAATCACAATCGGCGTCTTCAGTTAATTTTCTATCACCTGAAGCATTGCCAAGTATGACTAAAAGCGTTTAGGAACAATAATATGGAGTGTCCAAGTTACAACCCGAGGTCTGATTTGAGCAACCTGTGTATTTGGATTTTTGTTTCCCGCAGACTTCAGTGAAGACTATTTTTGTCCTGAGCAGTCCCCACAAATTAAAGAGGAGGAAAGCCCAGAGACCCCACGTGTCAAAGAAGAAGCGCAGGAGGATGAAATCAGCAAGTCTCCGTTGAATGGTGTGGTGAAGAGTGAAGACCAGGATGGACGATCCCGATCGGACGGCCTCTTGGCTCCACTTTCAGAAGGTGACGACGTCACGTCACACTCTTCTGACTATGACGACGATCAGGATGATGATGACCTCTCCCGTGGTGATATGACATGTCACACTGGCAAAGGACGAGTGAAATATTCTCGGTACGACAAAACCTTTGTCAAAAAGTCCTCCTTGAAAAGACACACAAGAACAAACGGCGCAGAAAAACCTTTTGTCTGCTCAGTTTGTGGTAAAAGATTTTCTGAAAAGCGAACTTTAGCGTCACACACAAGCATACACACAGGGGAAAAAACCTTTGCCTGTTCAATTTGTGGTAAAACATTTTATAGCAAAAGGGATTTAACCAGGCACACAAGAACACACGCTGGGGAAAAACCTTTTGTCTGCTCAGTGTGTGGTAAAAGCTTTTATAGTAAAAGTGATTTAACGAGGCACACAAGTACACACACCGGAGAAAAACCTTTTGTCTGCTCATTTTGTGGTAAAAGATTTTCTGAAAAGCCAAGTTTAACATCACACATAAGCACACACACGGGAGAAAAACCTTTTGCCTGCTCAGTTTGCGGTAAAACATTTTCTAAAAAGGACAGGTTAACGAGGCACGCGAGAACGCACACTGGGGAGAAACCCTTTGCCTGCTCAGTTTGCGGCACACGATTCAGACAGAAGGGCCATTTGAAAGCGCACACAAGCACACACACTGGAGAAAAACCTTTTGCCTGTTCGGTGTGCGGTAAAGGCTTTCCGAAAAAGGGATATTTAACAGTGCACACAACAACACACACTGGGGAGAAACCCTTTGCCTGCTCAGTTTGCGGCGCACGATTCCGACAGAGGGGACATTTAAACGTACACCGAAGAACCCACACTGGGGAAAAACCCTTTGCCTGTTCAGTATGTGGTAAGCGATTTATTCATAAGGGTGATTTAACCAGGCACGCGGTAGCGCACACGGGGGAAAAACCCTTTGTCTGCTTCGTTTGCGGGAGGCGATTCATTCAAAGAAGCACCTTGACAGCTCACAGGAGAACACACGCTGAAGAAAAACCTTTTCTCTGCTCAGTTTGTGGTCAACGATTCACTCGCAGCTCAAGTTTAACTAAGCACGCAAAAACACACGCCGAAGATAATCCTCCGTCCTCGTTGTTGGCCAGGTATGTCAAAACAAACACGGAATGTGTTTCAGGCCGTATCAGCCAGCCAAGTTAGCATCTGTTGCTTCCGACATGACCATTTTTAGATTTGGGCATTTCAGTCACGGCCTCTTCTACCGCCAAGCGTTGTCTCAGCAATATGGCGTCCATTTTGGGGAAGTGGGTTTTACAGGAAGCGCCAAAGAAGCTTATTGTATGAATACTGATGAGAAAGGGGAGGTGGGATTCCAAAAGACTTTCTTCTTCCCGCTCCTCTTCGTACACAATCTGAGACCCCCCCCCCCCCCCTCTCTCTCTCTCTCTCTTTTTTGGGCGTGTGAAACACTCCCTTGTTAGTATGATCTGAAATAAGCTATGTCTCGATGTCTCTCTGTGTTTTAGAGTAAGATGCCATTTATCTGAAATAAATGGAAAAATAATTTGTTGACAAGGTCTAGTGGCAGTGTTGTGCTGCCAGATTAGCCGCTTTCCCGCCATATTTCGGGAGTTTTCAGGCCCGTAGCAACTGGCGACAAATCTAGCGACTGTTGTTATTGGAGACTGATGTGAAAGCATGCGTCGTTCTTATTGTGCTCAAAATGCTGAGTGTGCTCCCCGTCCCGGAGCGCTCGGAGCCCTTTTCCGCCAGGGCCAGTGCTGTGCTAAGTTAGTGCTGAACAAGTTCTGAGGAAGATCGTGTTTGGTTTTCCACCGGCAAACAACCAAGTAGGAACCACGTCATGACGTCACCGTAAAGCGTCCTAACGTCACCGCCTACCCAAGAGCGCTTGCGCTATTAATGATAATAATAATAATGATGATGCGCTGTTAGCATCTGCTAGCCAACTTAGCATATACTTGTATGTAGTACATAACAGTCGGGGACATGCAATCAGCAAACGCTGCGAGCTTTCTTAATCATCTGAGATGATGACGAGGCCGGCTGCCAGTCGGAGATTGCGGGCACATTAGGATAGTCTTATTCTGAGTAAAATATTCCAGGCAGTATGATACGTCAGTACACGAATCATTCAACATTGAAGGAAAAAGTTCAAACACTGTGCGTAGCCAGACAATACTTGGCTACAAGTGGCGGGGCGGTGACCTCGGGGCATCGAAATCCATCCATCCATGATCTGAACCGCTCTACCCTCACGAGGGTCGCGGGGGGGGGGGGGGGGCGTCTTCGGGCAGTAGGCGGGGGACGCCCCGAACCGGTTGCCAGCCAATCGCGGGGCACACAGAGACGAACAACCGTCGGCGCTCACACTCACACCGCGGGACAATTTAGAGTGCTCCGTTAACCTGCCATCTTCCGTGCGCGTTTTTGCAATCTGGGAGGAAACCGGAGTGCCCGGAGAAAAGCCACGCAGGCGCGGGGAGGCCGCAGCCGGAATCGAACACTGCACTTCTGCACCGCCCGTTGCTAAACAACGGAGAGGAATCCCACACTGTACATTTAGTTCAGAAGCGAGCTTGCGGCAGCAGTTAGCTTCCCGCCGTTGCTTGTCACGAGGGCCTTTTCGCCTTTTTGGGTGGGAAAAATCTGGTCGTTATCATGAAGTTTACGTTACCAAGGCATTAGTTGTAAGCAAAATCGGCAAATGGAAAATGAATGACGTCAAGCCCACAGACGTGCCGCCGCGACGGCCATATTGGCGTTGCTGCCATCAAAATGTCCATGACGTGCGTGGCACCCGTGACGGCCGTGGCCACAGTCTCGTCGAAGGCACCGATGCAAAGTGCGGCAGAGCAGGTAGAATCGACCTATTCAGATGACACGATGTGTTTCATGAAGCAAGCTCACGTTCACGTCTTTTGAACATGCTAGTTTGGCACACTCCAATTCACCCTTCTTTATTGGCATCAAATCCCGACAGAGGTGAACACCACTGCGGCTCGAGCGACCGGCTGCGCACCGTCATTCCAACCAAGCGCCGGCGAGGTAAGTTACGACACACATCAAAACTTTTTGAACCGTTTCCAACTTTTTTTTTTTGTCAGAATTTTGTGTGGCACTGGATATTTTTAGGCCATGAAAAAGTACCGGTACTTCTCAAACGGATTACACTGTTTTTCTATCTATCTATCTATCTATTAGGATAATGAGTTGGCATAATGGATGTACGGGTGATCTAAAGATCATATGGAAACCGCCCACCCGCATTGTGCCAAGGGAGTTTGGAGTGAACAAAATGGAGCGCGGCCCACGTGAGGGCGTATCTCGCTTGGTAGGGAGCGCGGCCGGTATGCTTCCTGACTGGATCCTTTCCGGGACGCCGAAGCCTCTCGAGCCGCCCGCCGTCGTCGCTTGCTGGCCGGCCGGCTTCGCCACTGCTTTTGGCCCGGTGGAAGCGAGTGTGGACGAGGGGACACGACGTTTGGCCTTAGCGGGGAAACGCCGACATGCCGGCGGTGTCGAAAGGGGACGGAATGCGCGGCCTGGCCGTGTTCATCTCCGACATCAGGAACTGTAAGTTTATCCACCTTAGCCGCCGAATAACATCAAAAGAGTCTCGATGACGCGCTCAACTCTTCACAGAGGAGTCGTTTGTGCACACTATCGAGCGAATCCGCATCTTTCCTTCCTGAAAATTCGTATGTTCGAAGTGCAAATTGCAGACTTTTTGACAGCTAGCCGGCGAGCTAATGAGCTCTTAGCTGGAAGCCGCTAACGTCACGACGAAGGGCGTGACCGCCACTTTGAAACGCCAAAAGTCCCACTTGCAAGACGACAGACGCCCTTTCGAGGATATTTGACCGAGTAACCGCTTTGGAATTGATTTGATCCACAAAAACAATCACTTTTGTGAGCGGTCGGAGTCTCGCACTGTTGAGGTATCGCCTTGTAATGAATTCTTACAATTGACGAGTGGCAAATGACAGGAAATGGGATGTCACCCAATGCCCCTCCCCCTGCCCCTTTTTCAAAACGATTGATATTTCAAATGAGCGAAAAGAAATCTGCTTGACCAATGCTAAGAAAATATCCGATGCAATATTCACCCCGCTTTGCAAATACCTTGGCCAACGAACGTTTCACAAAGTCACCAAGTGTTCATTGTACTTGCGTATCTCTAGTTCACCAAGTTCTTTCCTCAAATAATAGCGAACAATGAGTCAAGATGACCGTTTTTGTGACAAGCCTTGGTCCTACATTCTTTAGGCATCATATTGACTGACTTTTGCGCTACGTTAAATGTGACATTATTCACATTCACAACTCCTGGCAACAAAGTCTTGACATTGGAAGCAAATGTGAGGTAGCTATCAAGAATATAACAATTAATGTCGACCATCTGCTCCGAACCTCAACTGATCCAAGAGGAAGTTGAGTTGAACTCACTTTTTTTTTTTTCCTCAGGTAAAAGTAAAGAGGCGGAGGTCAAGAGGATCAACAAGGAACTGGCCAACATTAGATCAAAATTTAAAGGTAACTAACAAGAGTGTGTGTATATACGCAACGCGCTGTGAGAAGGCACGGCACAGAGAGAGGATACGGTATACTCACTGGGATTAACGCTTTGCTCTGTGGAAACAAGCAATGATGACCGGAAGGTGAGAGGAGACCTTTTTCCGCCTCTTCTTCTTGCTCTTCATTCAGCTGGATCTCTTTCGGTAGAGCTCGGTGCAGCCCCGCATGTTGTGGTACGGCACTGAAGGCAAGCGACTTGAAATTTGACTGTCTGAAATTGGTGGAAAACATGGATTAAAAATCCTCAATCGAGCGGGGTGCGAATGGCGAACTGCCGTTTAGTGGGGCAATGCCGTCTTGTCCTCTCTACTTCCGAACTGCGCCGCTCGGCTACGTTCGATCCGATTTTTACATCAAACGCTAGTTGAAGGAGGAGCGCAAACGGGATGTCTCCTTCCCGGTAAAGCGCTGATGTTGTTTTCATCTCTTCACAGGCGACAAGGCTCTGGACGGCTACAGCAAGAAGAAATACGTCTGCAAGCTGCTATTCATCTTCCTTCTGGGCCACGATATCGACTTCGGGCACATGGAGGCCGTCAACCTGCTCAGTTCCAACAAGTACACGGAGAAACAAATTGTAAGCCCGCAATGGGTAAACTGAACATCGGCGTCGGTATTACCGGACGAAACTCAAAATTCGTCAAATCCTTGATGATGCCAAAAAATTGCACTCCATTCCACCGCTTGAAGTCTGTTAAACACCACGTCTCACGGAATGTCTTTGAATGCGTCGCCTTCAGGGTTACCTGTTCATCTCGGTGCTGGTCAACTCCAACAGCGACCTGATCCGCCTGATCAACAACGCCATCAAGAACGACCTGAGCAGCCGCAACCCCACCTTCATGAATTTGGCGCTTCACTGCATCGCCAACGTGGGCAGCTGCGAGATGGCCGAGGCCTTCGCCTCCGACATCCCCCGCATCCTCGTGGCCGGGTGCGTGCGCGTCCTCTCCGCCGTCGCCGCGCATTTTGCGGGAAATGATGTCGCTTCAATAAAAAAATGAAAGTGCTTTTCCGCACGTAGGCGACCGCGTGCTAATAAAACAAAGCAATCCGCCGATTGCCAAACTTGAAATTTAAAGCCCTGATAGGGTGGTGAAAAGATTGAATTACAAGTGATTTTTTTACTTCTTTTCCTTTAGAATAATATTTAAAAAATTTTTTTTTTAGTTGTTTGGGGGGCAGGAGTGAAGGGACTCTTTCTTTCCAGAATAAAAGTAAAGTATTTTTGCACAAGTTGTGACTTTCTCCACTCGGAGAAAATGTGAACTTTCTGATCATATCAAGACTTTGATCTTGTCCACTTATGTCTTTATACTCAGAAGATTGCAACCTAGCCAGACAAAATACCTTTTTTTTTTTTGGTTGTCCTTTGTAACTACAAAGCCGTGACAGGATTGCATGAATATTTAATTAACTCATTCACTCCCAAAGACGTTTTTAAATGTCTTTTCAGGCTTGGTCCAGAATTGGCTGCTACCGAATGAGTTAAGTGTAAGAATCATTACCGGTACATGTATTTTTTTCAGACTAGAATCCTATTTTATTTTATTGAGGAAAATAAGATGGCCTTTCTCATCAAAAGGTGTGCTATCACAAGAATGAGGTTCTATTTTGGTAGAATGGACTTGTTCAAGTCGGGATTTCGTCCGCCGTTAAACTTTGACTTGAATATCATAACGCGACGTTTTCTTGGGACGATCCGGCTTTCTGCCCCCCAAAACGACTTTTCTTCCCGGGACAAAAAGATGTGAGCCGCATGTTCTTGCCCCCTTCCAGGGACACCGTGGACAGCGTGAAGCAGAGCGCGGCGCTTTGCCTCCTTCGCCTCAACAAGACGTCACCCGACCTGGCGCCCATGGGCGAGTGGACGTCCAGGGTGGTCCACCTGCTCAACGACCAGCACCTGGTGACACTTTTCACACTCGCGTCCACTCGAGAGGGCCGAAGCTCAGGCGAGGCCGGCGGGCTTCCCGGCTTCCCGCTCAGCAAATCAAATTGAGCCTTCCGAGGGCGTTCAGCATCTACCAAAAGCCACATTGAATGCCGGCGGCGTTCCATCCCTCCGGCGGCACTACGTCACAAAAAACAAAACGAAAAACCCCCCACGGCGATTGGTCACACCAGACCGCCGCCCGTCTCTCTCTCTCTCTCGAGCTGCAGACTTTTTCCATGTATTTTTCGATTCTCCTTCAAAGACCAAAGCCGTTTGTTTTTCAGGGGGTGGTGACGGCGGCCACCAGCCTCATCAGCAGGCTGGCCCAAAAGTGTCCGGATGATTTCAAAACGTCCGTGGCGTTGGCGGTGGCCCGACTCAGCAGGGTGGGTGTCGCTCCGAAGCGAGTTGGAAAAATAGAACAAAAACCTGCCTTTATTCAAACATGTGTGGATGCGATATTTTGTCCAGATTGTGACGTCGGCCTCCATCGACCTTCAGGACTACACGTACTACTTTGTGGCAGCGCCGTGGCTCTCCGTGAAGCTGCTCAGACTGTTGCAGTGCTACCCTCCACCGGGTACTTCTGCTTGAGCCACCTTGCGCCCCGGCCCGGCCCGGTCCGAGCCGCGCGGCATGCGACGCGACCGGGACGCGGCGTTGATATCTGCATTGAAAATTGACGGACTGTGGATTTGTTTTTGCAATCGTATCATGATGATGATTATAATAATAATAATAATAATACATTTTATTTATAAGCGCCTTTCAAGACACCCAAGGACACTTTACAATAACAAAAACAATAAAACACAATACGGGTTGAGCAGCGGCAGCCAAATGCGCCAGCGTTCACTCAACCCGGATGTCTCTTTCGTTTTTTGTTGGCCATATTTAAAAAAAAAAAAAAATCCTAACTCCCGAACTCCCGAGTGTCGTGACTTTTGACGCGGTCCATTTTGGATTCGACTCCAAATTGTACGCAAAGCGAGCGGGCCATTTTATCTTTCCGATGTTGTCCACAGAGGACGCGGCACTGCGGAGTCGCTTGACGGAATGTCTGGAGACCGTCTTGAACAAAGCCCAGGAGCCTCCCAAGTCCAAGAAGGTTCAGCACTCCAACGCCAAGAACGCCGTTCTCTTCGAAGCCATTTCGCTCATCATCCACCACGACAGGTGGGGGGGAGGGGGGTGCGCGCCAGCATGGCGGAGCGCAAACGATGTCCGGATATGTTCGCTCGTGGCGCCGAGGCTCGGTCTCGAAGCGTCCTAAAAGTCTTTTTTGCGCCGTTGTCCCACAGCGAGCCCACCTTGCTGGTGCGAGCGTGCAACCAGCTGGGTCAGTTCTTGCAGCACCGCGAGACCAACCTGCGCTACTTGGCCTTGGAGAGCATGTGCGCCCTGGCCAGCTCCGAGTTCTCCCACGAGGCCGTCAAGACGCACATCGACACCGTCATCAACGCGCTCAAGGTGAGCCGCGCCCGCGCCCGCGCCCGCTGCTCTCTGGCCGACCGCAAGTCGACTGGCACGCAGATTTCAAAATGATGACGCGTAGCCATCGTCATTCAAAAATCACACGTTGGTTGTCAACATAAAAAAATACCTTTCTTTTGCCCTGTGATTTTCTTTTTTGGAAATGTGTGTGACCAGAATGAAAATATTGAATGTTTGGCAGCATTTTGGGAAATATTTTGGAGGTGTTGGAAAAAAAAGTACCCCCCCCCGAAAGGCATTTCAACAGTCATAACACTTAGATTAAAATACAAACGAAACGTATAGAAATGTTTTTTCTTTTTTTTCTGACTGAAAAAGTCAATTTGCACATAGTTGTCGTGGGAATAAGCAAGCAGACAAAATTGCTTCGAGTTTATGAGTACGTATCGCTCCCTTGTGATTGGTCGTACGGGTAAAATGAATTTTTACATCCATTTTATTTTTTATTTTCCCCCCCTGAGCTGCCCTCGTGTTACACGCGCTGTTTGGTCCTGTTGATGAAAATGGTCTTTCGCCATCCGTTTTGCGGCAGACGGAGCGGGACGTGAGCGTTCGCCAGCGTGCGGTGGACCTTCTGTACGCCATGTGCGACCGCAGCAACGCCAAGCAGATCGTGGCGGAGATGCTGAGCTACCTGGAGAACGCCGACTACTCCATCAGAGAGGAGATCGTACGTCACGCCTTCGCCCCGCCTGTTCGCGTCGCGTTCCGCTCTGCATACTCGAAGGAGGTCATGAAAGTAGAAAGCGTGACGATTTAACCGGACCGTTGCGGCAGCTGTTGGTCTGGCCGGAAATCGAATTTCCCGGACACGCAATTCAGGCGACGCAAAAAGAAATGCGTCACGCTAATGCGGATACGAAAAGTCGACAGGCCCTCGTTCGACTGTCGTTCGTTAAAAAAATAAAAAATAGAAGGGGCGAGAGCACTAATCCCCCCACCTCCATCAGTAATGTGACCTATGACCTTTACAACTCGGTTCAAGGTGCCCGGGAATTATGACCGGTTCAAAATACCAGACAGGCTTCTGCTAGAAGGTTAAAAAAAAAAAAAAGCTTTTTATTTTATTTTTTGCCTGGTTATATGTCACAAATGGTGGGGGGGGAGTGTTGAAATGATACAACGCAGTCTTCCCTTTGGTATCACCAAATTCAGGCACTCGAACGGGGGTGCGTACGCCTTTTCTGTGCGACGGTCAAGGCTTTCCGCAAGACTTCCCTCTCCGTCCCGCCTCCCCGCGCAGGTGCTCAAGGTGGCCATCTTGGCCGAGAAGTACGCGGTGGACTACACCTGGTACGTGGACACCATCCTCAACCTCATCCGCATGGCCGGGGACCACGTGAGCGAGGAAGTGTGGTATCGCGTCATCCAGATGGTCATCAACCGAGACGACGCGCAGGGCTACGCCGCCAAGACCGTCTTTGAGGTGAGCGCCGACGAGCCGCCGGATGCCGTCCTGGGCCTCCGCGTCACGGCCGGTCGAATCGTTGGCAGGCGCTTCAAGCACCCGCCTGTCACGAGAACTTGGTGAAAGTGGGCGGCTACATCTTGGGGGAGTTTGGCAACCTGATTGCGGGAGATCCGCGCTCCAGGTACCGACTTTTCTCCTCCTCCTCCTCGTACTTCCTCGACACGACGCGAGCGGTCCTTTCGGGCTAACTCGGGCGTGTTGCGCCGGCTGTCGTCCTTCAGCCCGCTGGTCCAGTTCAAGCTGCTGCACTCCAAGTTCCACCTGTGCTCGGTGCCCACGCGGGCGCTGCTGCTGTCCGCCTACGTCAAGTTCATCAACCTGTTCCCGGAGGTGAAGAGCACCATCCAGGAGGTTCTGCGCTCGGACAGCCAGCTGCGCAACGCCGACGTGGAGTTGCAGCAGAGAGCCGTGGAGTACCTGAGGCTCAGCTGCATCGCCTCCACCGACATCCTGGTGCGCGTCCCGCCGCCGACGCCGACGCCTCGTCTCCTCTTTCCACTGATCCTCGACATCAGCGGCGGTTTGGCACGCAGGACGCAACTTGTCCCCGAAACGGAGGCTTCTAGCTCAGCGCCCCCCCGCCCCCCCAGCCAAAGCGTACTCACAAGAGAATGACATGTTTTGTATCGTTGAACAACAACCAACAGCTTAGCCTTTAGCGCGACGCTCGGCACGGCGTGCAAAATGGCCGTTTCAAAGCGACGGATGCTCGCACACAAAATGGCGGAGAAACGCACATCGCGAGCTCACGTTCGTTGTCCTCGACAGCAGTTTTTGACAAATCGCGGAGCATCTCGAGATGACTTCGGGCTGCGCGCACGTCGCTCGGCATCGAGACGAACGACGCGTCGCGGACAAACGTAGCGTCTCGGGAGCCGGTTGGGAGTTGTCTCGACGTATTTCAAAAGGGACTCGAACAAAAGGCGAAATGTTGGAAAGTGTACGTAGCATCTCAACCGGCGCTACTTTTGCTAACTGCAAAGCTAGTCGCCAATTCGCCAACTCGGTGTCAAATTCGTGTCGTTTGACAAAGTCCAGCCGGTCGTGTACGGCCATCGCGTTATACTGCCGGTCGGCGGGCGCGATCAGGAGCGGCGGCGCCATGACTTAAGATTTCAGCAATAAAGCACGACGCGCAATCCCTCGAATGATGTTCTCACGACTGCAACCCGACGGCACTTTTTGCCTCTCTTTCTGGCCGCCGCAGGCCACCGTCTTGGAGGAAATGCCTCCTTTCCCGGAGAGGGAGTCCTCCATCCTGGCCAAGCTGAAGAAGAAGAAAGGACCCGGCAACGTGACCGGCGTCGACGACACCAGGCGCAACGTGAACGGCGCCGCCGCGGAACGCGGCAACGAGGCCCACGCCGCCGCGGTAATGCCGGCGTCCCGTGCTCGCTTGGCTTTGGCCTTCTCCGCTGACTCCTTCTTGGTTCGTTGTCGTTCCGCCTCCGTCGGCGCTCTCCTTCACCGATGACTCTGCCGCATTAGACGCGGCTGCGCCGTGGAACGGGCGCCCGTCCGAGAACGACGGTGCAGCTCATGCCGTGGCCCCACGTTTGCATCTGAACTCGGGCCCGATGATGTTTGCAGTGTTGCGAGTTGCTCGAATGGTCGCCGTAACTCATTAAAAAAAAAAAAAAAAAGAAATAACTCGGTGTTCCAATAACGCCGTTGTTCATTTGATTGTAATGCGACCTCCCTCTTCCTGGGTTTTTTTTTCTCAGCTACGACCACGACGGCGTTGTTCAGGATGATTCTTTGAACGCGGTCACCCTTGAACGTGTCGAAAGGAACCAACGCCATTGTGACGTTGACATCGCGGCAGCCATTTCTGCTTCCTGCGGCTCATACTACGATTCCAAACTCTTTTCTCCGGTTAATAATGTTGGCGTTGCGTTCCCGCCTCTTCTGACACCTCAAAATTGAGTTTCCCGAGACGAATCGAGAGCTTGTAATTCAATGCGGCTTTGTAAAGTGCGCACGGAACTTTCTCCCATTGCAAGGGGCCATCTTTGGCAAATTGGAGAGTCGGAATTCTGCGCGTCTCGCCGTACGTTTGGTCATTGATCTTTTTCGGAGGGTGGGGGCCGAGCATGTATTTCCCCCAGCTGCAATGTCCTCTCGCCACCCTGAAGCGTGTTTATTTACAGGCCGTTGAATCCAAATAAGAAACGCGTGTTGTGCGAAGCTGACTCCGGAACATTTGTGGCCGTTTTCTTTTGATATGCCGTTTGCGTTTTTTTTTTTCTTTTTCATTTCGTCAACTGGCGTCGGTTCGCTTGACCGCGACACACTTTCCTTTCTGCTCACCAGAGTGACACAAACTCCTTCACTCCAAGGACGCTCTGTGGTGCCGTTGTTCATCATTTGAGCTTTCACAGCATATACAATTGGACTTTCCCCCCCCCCCCCCCCCCCTCAAAATTTCCATTTTTTGAATGAGTTAAAAATTGTCCTGCGTGTGCGCGTGCGCCCTGTTTGTACTCGAGCTAACATTGCTTTTTGTCACCGTTGGTCAAGTGTTCCAGCGGAATGTTGCGGCCGCCGTGGCGCCGCTTAAACGGCGAGGAAAAGCTCAACTTTCCAAATGACTTTGGACGCGTGTGTCTGGCGCAGAACTCGGCACATCCCTTCAACGACCTGCTCAACCTCAACTCGCCCCCCGCAGCCAACTCCAGTCTGCTGGTGGACGTGTTCTCCGAAGCCCCGCCGGACACCGCCCCCGCCCCTCCCCCCGACGTCTCTGACGAGAGTTTCGGCAGGTTTGTTGTGGCAAAAAGAGGAACACGGTAAATCTCCAAATTCCCTTTGAGGCCTCAAAACAATCCGACACGAAGACCGAATGCGACGCCATCAGGTTTTTGACAACGATGAGGCTTGCCGTCTTAAAGTATCAAACAGAACTTTGGACTCCCAACAAATCCACCCGGGTGTGACGAAACACCGCCGGGTGGGTTTGTGTTTCTCTTCATGCAGGTTTGTGTGCAAGAACAACGGCGTTCTCTATGAGAATCAACTATTGCAGATTGGCCTGAAGTCCGAGTACCGGCAGAACCTGGGTGAGCGCCGAGCGGCTTCCGTTCATTCCTCGGGGAACCTTAGCAAAGGACTCGTTCCGGTCCGGTGCGGTATGCAAATGGGGGCCCGGTCCTCCCCTTTTATGTCAGCATTCTGACAAAGTGAACGGTCCCTCACACTTGGGAAGTTGACGAGACGCCGTTGCGATAGCGGCGGCCCGCTCGGGGCCGCGAGCGGGATTTTTTAGAAAAATCACAGTCGGAATTGCTGAGAGACGAACGTGAGCAAAGTTTCAGCGGTGTGTGTGTGTGTGTGTTTTGCATGCTAGCAAAACGACATGTTACTGTACTGAGGTGAAACTGCACTTGTTGACACCCGCATGCTCCTTGTACTGCCCGTAACATACTCGCAATTATTGGTCAAATGTCATCATTTTTACGTGTGTGCAGAATAGTCCACGTACTAGTAAGGACAAAGCACATGCGTGCATGCAATTTCATTCCGCGTGACTTACGTATATCTACGTCTTGAAAAACCACTACGGCCGCCGAGCCCATGACGTATTTTTACGTCATTGGCATTTCTCTTTTCATTTGCGTCCTAGCGTGCAGACGGGTCTGACACAGGCTCTGACTCAGCATCAGCCTCTCCTGGGTTGTAAATGATTTAAAATCTGGCCAGCGATCAGCCAGGATCAAGCTGCAGAAGACACACACACACACACACACACACTTTCATCTTCATTTCAAATGTGGGCCCCCTCCCAGGTCGCATGTACGTGTTCTTTGGCAACAAGACATCCAGTCAGTTTGTCAGCTTCTCCTCGTCGGTGACCAGCCAGGACACCCTGAAAGCTCATATCCTTTCTAATGCTCACTTTTTTTTATTTTAAACTCATTCACTCCCAAAGACGTTTTTAAACGTCTTTTCAGACTTGGTCCGGAATTGGCTGGTACTGAATGAGTTAATTGGTGCAGTAATTTCAGAGGGCCGTATTTGGGATATTTATAGTGGTGGTCATATTCAAATTCCTTTCGATGGAGGATTTGGGATTTTCTTGTAAACCGCGAGCTAGGACTTGTCAAAAATGGAGATGCGCCTTCTATGGGGTTACCAGCGGCGGCGTTTTGTCTGGAAGCGCCTTCTTTCTTGAGCAATGAATCCACAGGTGAACGTCCACGCCAAGGCGGTGGATCCCGTCATCGAGGGCGGCGCTCAGGTCCAGCAGATCCTCAACATCGAATGCGTGTCGGAGTTCAGCGACGCCCCGCTGCTCAGCATCCGCTTCAGGTGCGTCGATCGTCCCACGCGCGCTCAAATTCGCGCCTTCCCTAAATGACCACTTTTTAAATGTTTTTTATTTTTTGTAACACCCAGATTTTTGCAAGTTTATAAAACAAACAAAATATAAGTATTCACAGCCTTTGATATGAAGTTCTCAACTGAAGTCAGATGCATCTGCTTGCACTGACAATATTTGAGATTTTTCTACTGCTGCTTTAGAGTCCTGTGAAATATATTTGTGGGGGAGCGGGGGGGTTTCACAGCTTAGTGCGACACTGAACGCGCGCACCTCTACGAGTCAGACTTGCCCGACAAATGTCGTAACAACGGAAAGTCTGGAAATTGCGCGAGGGGGCTTGGGCCCAAATTGCAAGTTGATGCACTGAGCGGCGCTCGCGTGTGCCGCAGGTATGGCGGCGCCCCACAAAACATCTCGGTCCAACTCCCCGTCATGCTCAACAAGTTCTTCCAGCCCACCGAGATGACATCGCAAGACTTCTTCCAGCGCTGGAAGCAGCTCGGCCTGTGAGCATCACGCGCGCGCATGACCCCCCCGACCCCCCCACTCCCCCCTTTTACAAAAGTAGACACCTGGCAAGTGTAAGCCATTCCCACATTTCCTCGGTTGCAGTCCTCAGCAGGAAGTCCAGAAGATCTTCAAGTCCAAACACGCCATGGACGGCGAGGTCACCAAGGCCAAGGTGGGCTGTCCACACTTTTGACAAAATGAAAATCAGTCGATGTGCTTTGCTGAAGAAGGCCGTCAAAGTCAATGTGTCGCTGGCGTCCTGTGAAGAACACCCAAGTGCATTTTTGTCATTCTCGAAAGGTTCACCTGAATAGGGTGTCGGCCGTTAACTCCTTCAATCGCAGCCACCGTCAGTGGGGCGAAGCCGTTTTTGACCGATTTGCAAGGCCCACAGATGATTGGGTTCCACGGGGATGTTAACATGCCACGCGCCAAAAGAAAGCCCAGACTCCCTTCCTTCAGCCGAAAAAAAAAAGTGTGTTTCTGTCTTTTAGAAAATTGCTACGTTTGATCAGATTTACATTTTCTGAGGGGGGGGGGGGGGGAGGCCTTTTGGTCAAAGCGTGCGTTTTGCACATCGAAATGAGACTTTCCGTCGACAAAGCAACACCACAAAAGGGCTTCTGGTCGCAAAAATATTGATCTGCGCTCTCGCGAACTGATGAAATCAACCGCCAACAGACAAACGCGACGTGCTTCGTTCAGCAACTCCATCTCCCTGGTCGCGGGGGGGGGGAGGATTTTCTTCGCCAAGAGCAATCCTCACGGGCTAATTGTTTTGATTATACATACAAGCTACTCGGCCACAACCCATGCAACGCGCCACCCGCTGGACACATTTGAAATGACTTGCAATGCAGACGAGCCTGACCCTCGGTTCAGAGGCTGCGGCAGACCCTTCTGCACCACTGACGTAGAAATATGTCATGAGTAGGTCGTGGTTTTTCTTGACATTTTTACATACGTCATGAGGAATAGAAGTGTGAACATAAAAAAAAAAAAGGACAAAAATGGACATGTTTTTCACAGGTCAGCGGCGATGTTCTTGTTTTGTTGTTAACGCTCGTTGTGGTTTGCTAGATTTTAGGTTTTGGCGTGGCGCTGCTGGAGGCCGTGGACCCCAACCCGGCAAACTTTGTCGGAGCTGGTGTGGTTCACACCAAAACTTCTCAGGTGGGATGTCTTCTACGGCTGGAGCCCAACACGCAGGCGCAGGTAAGGCGCGCGCGCGCGCGCACGCTCACGTGCGGGAAATTCTTTTTGATGACCTTTTGTTCGAGGTCGTAACAAGTGCGCGCGTTTGTCTCGTCAGATGTATCGTCTGACCCTGCGAACCAGCCGCGACAGCGTGTCTCGGCGACTTTGTGATCTGCTCTCAGATCAGTTCTAGAAGCTTCTGTGTACAGTTTGTAAGTTTTTTTTTTTTTATGGATTTTTTGGCACATGGCTTTACGGCCTTTTCCTTTTTTATTTTTAAAGAAGGGTCTTGTCCTCTTGTCACCACGTTACATGTGAGTACGACATCAGCACGACAAAGGGTGCCTTAACACCTCACGCCGTTGTTGTTTTGTCGGCTTTTTAAGCACTCGCACGCTTTGTCCCATTGGTGCCTTTCTACGTGAAGCACGAGCACACTGCCTCACAATTTCTACCTGAATGCATGTCACACACTTTACGTGCGATATTTCTATTTTCTAATGCTCCTCGCTGCCTTAAGAGTTGTTTGGTTTGGAAATAAACGCCTTCTCCTCAAAAAAGGGCCACTCGTGAACCTGACTATGCAACTGAAGTGGGGAAAACCTTTTAACGATGGCCTTGGAAAAAGCTGTCAAAAGTCATTTTTAGGACAAGAAAGTTGAAGGCGAGGTGACAAATGAAGTCATACTTTATGTTGGAAAGTAGTTTGATAAAAGCCACAGTTTAGAATGAAGAGACAAGATTTCACTACATTCTGATCCGATCGCCAGTCGGTCGCGGGGCCCCCAGAGAGACAAGCAGCCATTTTCAGCCAACATCCACATCCATCCGCGCACAAGTCGGGCCAGTGGAAGGCGACGCCATCAGCGACTTTTGCAACGCCACTCTTGGTTGTGGAAAACATGAAAACTTTCATCCAAAAATCAATTCATCAGGCACGCGAGGGGAATTTGAAAAAAATTAAATAAAATAAATAATCCACACAAAGTGGTCACCGTGTTGCATTTTATGAAATTGACATGGCATAGTAATAAATAGGCGCAAGGATGATGGGTAAGTTTCAAAAAAAAAAAAAGAGCAGCGGTCCGGTCGGGCGAGGGGCTTTGCTTTGGGCGGGGCAGGCGCGTCAGTCTTTGTAGCGCACCTCGGCTCGAAGCTCCCCGGTGACGTAGTTGAGCAGGGCGGCGAGCACCTGCTGCTGCAGCGTGGCGTTGCCCGTCACCAAGGCGACCAGCTGCGCCGCGTCCGTCCAGTTCAAGCCGGCCAGGACGGCGCTCACGTCCCGGCACAGTTTGTCGCGCTGCGCCGGGGGCAGCTCGGCCAGGATCTGAGCCAGCGGGCGGAACTGGCCGCTCGACACCCAGGCCGCCAGCAGGCTGCCCACCACGCCCCCTGGTGGAGGCAACGGCAACAACGCTCAGCGCTCGCTCCGAAGGCACACCTGCGGCCTCGCCGCCTTTCTCCGCCGCCCTCCCACCTCCAACCCGCCTTTCCTTTCCTTCCTTCCTTCGTAATGTCCCCATTCTTTCTCTTCTGGCGTCCCCCCATGGTATTCTTTTCATCGGCCGCCTTTCGTCCTTCCCTGCGGGGCTGCTGTCCCCTTGGCATATTTGGCTTCCTGACCACCAATCGTTAGGACTTTTTTTTTTTCATCAGAAATCCCTCCTCTGATTAAACTCGCATTGCTGCCTCTCTTGCCATCAAGTCCACTCCCCCCCCCCCCCCCCCCAATTCATGTATCATCCTTCTCTGCTTAAACGTACTTTTCCGCCTTGCCTCATTCCTGATTTTTGTCTTCTTTCTTTCTGACCTGCCTTCCTTCTGCTCTGACCTGCTTTTTTCCCCCTTGTGTCTTTTCCTTCCCGACGTCCTTTTCTCAGACCCTCTCTTTACTCTTGTGTCCTTGTTTGCTTTAATTCCCCGCCTCCTTCCATTGCACCAGCGGTTTGTTTATGCAGCCCGGAGCCTGCCTTCCAGCTCAGACTTCCTTTTTCTCCTTTCATTCCTTCCCTCCTACCTTCTTCCGTCAGAGCCACTTTTTGCATCCATCCTTCCTTTGCTTCAGACTGCTTTTCTGCCTTTGAATGCTCGGCTATATACAGTGGAGCTACTTTGTTTTCTCATCCACTCGTGTTTAAAAAATAAAAAATCCCGAACGTCGTGTACCTGCTTCTCTTTTCATTCTACCTCGCAGCCGTTTGCAAACAGTTCCTGTCACGACCGCCACATTTATTTGTGGTTCGCGTGGTGGGAAGGTCCCACAAGCCACAAATAATTTCCACAAATAACTGTCTCGCTGCACCGGCAGGCTGAAAATAGTCCAGGCAACAGCAGCGTTCCCGGCCCCCGTCTCACTTTCACCGTCCTCGTTGGCGTCGTTAGCTTTCTGACAAGTGGTGGTGGGTGTTTCTTTTGAGAAAACTCACATGTGCCATGTCATGGGACATGCACCACTTTCTTTCGAAGGGCAAAACAATTTTTTTTTTGGTTAAAATAAAAGCACAACTATCTTTCTTTGAAAAAAAAAAATCCCCTACCCAACAAAATGTAAGTTTTAAGTTAAAAAATGACATTTTTTAGAATCTATGCAATAAACATTTTACTTCCTCTGGGATTGAAAAAAAAAATACTTTTCTTAAAAATGGAGAAAAAGAGAAGGACCCCCTCCAACCTCACCTCCCCCGCATAACTTTATTCTCCAAAAAAGTGTGTCAAAGGTGCGATTGCCCACTGGACAAGCGACGGCCTTAGCCAACTGATTAGTATCAGGTTAGCTCGCATGTGATTTCATGAAATAATGTCTGTAAACAAAATACCCTCCGGTTGGAGACTTTGTTTACATCGGCCAAAAACTCCCACGATTCTTTGCGTTTGCATGGCATAGTTGATGATTCTTGCCCACAAAAGTTTGCAGTTGTTCTTACCGACAGCAATGCCGGGCGGTCCGCCCACCAGGCCTCCCACGAAGGCGCTGCCGCCCGCCATCAAGGCCCCCTTGGCCGAGCCTTTGACCGCCACCTTGATTTGCTCACGAGATGAGATGTCGCGGCACAGGCGCATGACGTCGTCCACCCTGGGCGCCATCTTGCCAACGCTGCAGAAATTGACAAACCCGTTTAGCATACAGGATTGCTTTCTCAGACACCCCCTGGCCCCCCCCCCCATGTATCGATCAAGCCCTTATTTAGCCCCAGCGGGGTGGGGAATTCCCGGCGCCGTCCCTCCTAGTATACTTGAAAACACCAAAATCTAAGAACTCGCATCATGACAATTGAAAACTCAGTCCCCCAAATCACTCTCAATAAGCAACAAGGATGTAAGGTACACATCACTGTAATGACCCGCAAAAAGGTCTCAGATACCAAGACCAACTCGACACGAGAAATCCGTTTTAATTCTTGGTAATTCCAGGTTTTCTTCAATTCACAACTTTTGAAAATGAAACCTTCATGCCAATTTGTCTTGGTAGACACACACACACACAAAGCATTAAGAAGCCATTATTGCGTCATTTTTGACTAGAAGTCCGTCAAAGCTCATGAATTAAAAAAATATGACTCAATAACATGCGATTTGGTAGGCGTAACAAAAAGTCAGTTTCTCATTAAATAGATTTTAAGTCAACTTGGTCCCTCTCTTGTCTTGACAGACAGAAACTAACAAATAAGCAAAGGATGAAGACATTCGTAATGACTCCGAATTGCATCGGTCGGTGTTTGTAACGCATAAATACCTGTTGTCAACAATTACATTCACATTTACGATAAACGAAAAGTAAACTGTTGCCCAATGGTCGAACGAGAACAGAGAAGTGTTTACCTGCATTACCTTTAAAGTTTCGTTTGAACAGTTTAACAATCATAACGCAAAGGTTATTTTTCCTCTCTCTATGATGATACAAGTACAGTAGTCAATTAAATTGGTTTCGTTTTTGATTTCAAATTATGCCGACTAATTCATCGTTCTACTTGCTTCCTCGACGAATAAAAGGTTAGCCGCGTCACGTTTTCCCTTAAGAACAGTTTCGCACAATGCTTTTATGTGACTTTCATGCGTTAAAACAGCCGTGGCATGACTATTCTTACCGGTACTCGAGTTGTAGCAATCAACTTTGGTCCTGTTGATGTTGGACTTGTCGACAACTTCCGGATTGTTTCAGAGCCTAAACAGTCGTGACAAGATAGTTCCCGTCCAAGCAGGAAAACCCATTTAGTCGGTATTAAATGCTATCAATTGAGAAATCTCATCAACCCGACTAAATGTCGCTACCATTTGATTGTATTGCGTATTTTCATCAAAAATGTTGCACAGACTTCACTGAATGTGCGGAGGTTAACCGCAATCGTTGCATTTACAATTGACATCGTTCTGAAATCGGAATGACGTACCGACCCCACCCTTTTGCCCAATTTTATGATGACGTTTGGTGACGCTTGGACGAATGGCTTGGTGATACTCTGTTTTGACCAGAGAAGAAGACAACAGCCTCGGTCCGTCGCTGAGACAGACCCGTGACAGCAGACGCTATCAATAGCACTCTCACATTTAATAGCACCCTCCTTAGTTTGTAAGGTGTAGGCAGGGATTACATTTAGATTTTATATGCACGTGTAAATGGTTTAAACCTTCCTTTCTTTATAAATCTTGTTTCATCATAAAGTGCGTGACTATATTTTTCAATACCAATTACTTGTTAAAGTTTGCACAATCAATGGGATGAGTTGCAATGCATAGATGTGAATGATAAAAGTAAATTGCACATTTGTTGAAGGAAATGGAAGGTGCTTCATGAAATGTTTTGTAAAAGATACGTTCATTAAATTTCAACATTTTCCAAATGTTCTTGTACTTCTTTATACCAGAACAAAGGAAAGACATTGTTTTGGTTGTTTATAGCAAAGTATGGTATCATTTTAACGGTCCGGCCCACTTGACATCGACCGAGGCCGTATGTGGCCCACCATGTGAAATGAGTTTGACACCAGTCATGTATAGTAAGGCGTTTTTAGCCGAAAAAAAAATGACCATGTATAGTAAGGCGTTTTTAGCCGAAAAAAAAATGACCATGTATAGTAAGGCGTTTTTAGCCGAAAAAAACGACCATGTATAGGAAGGCGTTTTTAGCCCAAAAAAACGACGATGGATAGGAAGGTTGTTTGTGAATTGTTCCTTGGTGTGAGTGCAACGATATGTCTGGAGAAGAGGATCAGAAAATGCATGGCCACGCTTGTTTCTGAAAACACACAAGAAGCCCGGAGCCGGAATTGAACCCTGCACCTCTGCACTGTGACGCAGACACACTAACCATTCGACTACCGGGCCACCATGAACGTTTCACATCGTTCTGATACAAGACACTTTTTTTCAAAATACAAGCGTGAATAGTCAAGCTTTTTTTTGTGTGTTGGAAGGCATTTTTCACAATAAAAAAATGACCATTTATAGCAAGGCGTTTTTTTACAGCCAAAAAGACGACCATGTATTGTCAGGTGTTTTGTGAATTCTTAATTGGTGTGAATGAGAGCGAAAAGATGGTTGGCCCCACATGTTTTTGAGAACACATAAATCGCCAGAGCTGGAATTGAACCTAGCACCTCCGCACTGGGATACAGATCCACTAACCACTCGACTAGCTGTCGACATGACACTTTTTTTTTCAAGACACCATGACTAGAATATTTTTTTCCTTTGTAAAGCGGCGTTTTTCACAACAAAAAACGACCATGTCCAAAAAGGAGTATTTTTGCAGAATAAAATGCTGATGCATCATTAAGCATTTTGTGAATTGTTCCTTGGTGTGAGTGAGAGCGTGAAGAGAATAAAAAAAAGGATGGCCACACATGTTTTTGACAACACATAAATGGCCTGAGCCAGAATCGAACCCTGCACCTCTGCATTGGGACGCAGAGGCACAAACCACTTTACTAACAGGGTTGTAATGAACATCCTGCGTAGACCCTACGTGAGAATGTAAGGCGTTTTCAGCGCAAAAAACCACCATGTACAATAAGGCGTTTTTAGATGAAAAAAACGACCATGTAGATAGAGTAAGTCGTTTTTAGCCGAAAAAAACGACAATGTATCGTAAGCCGTTCTTTGCCGAAAAAAACCCAACCATGTATAGTAAGCCGTTTTTTAGGTGAAAAAAACGACCATGTATAGTAAGCCGTTTTTAGCTGAAAAAAACCGACCATGGTAGAGTAAGGCGTTTTTAGCCGAAAAAAACGACAATGTATCGTAAGCCGTTTTTTGCCGAAAAAAACCCAACCATGTATAGTAAGCCGTTTTTTAGGTGAAAAAAACGACCATGTATAGTAAGGCGTTTTTAGCCGAAAAAACGACCATGTATATATAGTAAGGCGTTTTTAGACGAAAAAAACTATACATGGTCGTTTTTTTCGGCTCAAAACGCCTTACTATACATGGTCGTTTTTTTCGTTTAAAATCGCCTTATGATACATGGTCGTTTTTTTCGTCTAAAAACTTCTTACTATACATGGTCGTTTTTTTTCAGCTCAAAACGCCTTACAATACATGTACAGTTTTTTCAGTTAAAAACGCCTTACTATACATGGTCGTTTTTTTCGTCTAAAAACGCCTTACTATACATGGTTGTTTTTTTCGGCTAAAAATGCCATACTATACATGGTTGTTTTTTTCGGCTCAAAACGCCTTACTATACATGGTCGTTTCTTTCGTCTAAAAATGCCTTACGATACATGGTCGTTTTTTTCGGCTAAAAACTTCTTACTATACATGGTCGTTTTTTTCGGCTAAAAACGCCTTACTATACATGGTCGTTTTTTTCGGCTAAAAACGCCTTACTATACATGGTCGTTTTTTTCGGCTAAAAACGCCTTACTATACATGGTCGTTTTTTTCGGCTAAAAACGCCTTACTATACATGGTCGTTTTTTTTGTCGAAAAACGCCTTACTATACATGGTCGTTTTTTTTCGCCTAAAAACGCCTTACTATACATGGTCGTTTTTTTTCGGCTACAAACGCCTTACGATACATGGTCGTTTTTTTCATTTAAAAACGCCTTACTATACATGGTCGTTTTTTTAGTCGAAAAACGCCTTACTATACATGGTCGTTTTTTTTCGGCTAAAAACGCCTTACTATACACGGTCATTTTTTTCGGCTAAAAACGCCTTACTATACATGGTCGTTTTTTTTCGGCTAAAAACTTCTTACTATACATGGTCTTTTTTTCATCTAAAAACGCCTTACTGTATATGGTCGTTTTCTTTGGCTAAAAACGCCTTACTATACATGGTCGTTTTTTTCGGCTAAAAACGCCTTACTATACATGGTCGTTTTTTTCGGCTAAAAACGCCTTACTATACATGGTCGTTTTTTTAGTCGAAAAACGCCTTACTATACATGGTCGTTTTTTTCGTCTAAAAACTTCTTACTATACATGGTCGTTTTTTTTCGCCTAAAAACGCCTTACTATACATGGTCGTTTTTTTCGGCTAAAAACGACTTACGATACATGGTCTTTTTTTTCATTTAAAAACGCCTTACTATACATGGTCGTTTTTTTCGTCTAAAAACTTCTTACTATACATGGTCGTTTTTTTTCGGCTAAAAACGCCTTACGATACATGGTTGTTTTTTTCATCTAAAAACGCCTTACTATACATGGTCGTTTTTTTCGTCTAAAAACGCCTTACTATACATGGTCGTTTTTTTCGTCTAAAAATGCCTTACTATACATGGTCGTTTTTTTTCATCTAAAAACGCCTTACTATACATGGTCGTTTTTTTTCGGCTAAAAACGCCTTACTATATACATGGTCGTTTTTTTTTGGCTAAAAACGCCTTACTATACATGGTCATTTTTTTCGGCTAAAAACTTCTTACTATACATGGTTGTTTTTTTTCGTCTAAAAACGCCTTACTATACAAGGTCATTTTTTTCGGCTAAAAACGCCTTACTATACATGGTCGTTTTTTTCGGCTAAAAATGCCTTACTATACATGGTCGTTTTTTTCATCTAAAAACGCCTTACTATGCATGGTCATTTTTTTCGGTTAAAAACTTCTTACTATACATGGTCGTTTTTTTCGGCTAAAAACGCCTTACGATACATGGTTGTTTTTTTCGTCTAAAAACGCCTTACTATACATGGTCGTTTTTTTCGTCTAAAAATGCCTTACTATACATGGTCGTTTTTTTCATCTAAAAACGCCTTACTATACATGGTCGTTTTTTTCGGCTAAAAACGCCTTACTATACATGGTCGTTTTTTTCGGCTAAAAACGCCTTACTATACATGGTCGTTTTTTTTGTCGAAAAACGCCTTACTATACATGGTCGTTTTTTTTCGCCTAAAAACGCCTTACTATACATGGTCGTTTTTTTTCGGCTACAAACGCCTTACGATACATGGTCGTTTTTTTCATTTAAAAACGCCTTACTATACATGGTCGTTTTTTTAGTCGAAAAACGCCTTACTATACATGGTCGTTTTTTTTCGGCTAAAAACGCCTTACTATACACGGTCATTTTTTTCGGCTAAAAACGCCTTACTATACATGGTCGTTTTTTTTCGGCTAAAAACTTCTTACTATACATGGTCTTTTTTTCATCTAAAAACGCCTTACTGTATATGGTCGTTTTCTTTGGCTAAAAACGCCTTACTATACATGGTCGTTTTTTTCGGCTAAAAACGCCTTACTATACATGGTCGTTTTTTTCGGCTAAAAACGCCTTACTATACATGGTCGTTTTTTTAGTCGAAAAACGCCTTACTATACATGGTCGTTTTTTTCGTCTAAAAACTTCTTACTATACATGGTCGTTTTTTTTCGCCTAAAAACGCCTTACTATACATGGTCGTTTTTTTCGGCTAAAAACGACTTACGATACATGGTCTTTTTTTTCATTTAAAAACGCCTTACTATACATGGTCGTTTTTTTCGTCTAAAAACTTCTTACTATACATTGTCGTTTTTTTTCGGCTAAAAACGCCTTACAATACATGGTTGTTTTTTTCATCTAAAAACGCCTTACTATACATGGTCGTTTTTTTCGTCTAAAAACGCCTTACTATACATGGTCGTTTTTTTCGTCTAAAAATGCCTTACTATACATGGTCGTTTTTTTCATCTAAAAACGCCTTACTATACATGGTCGTTTTTTTTCGGCTAAAAACGCCTTACTATATACATGGTCGTTTTTTTTGGGCTAAAAACGCCTTACTATACATGGTCATTTTTTTCGGCTAAAAACTTCTTACTATACATGGTTGTTTTTTTTCGTCTAAAAACGCCTTACTATACAAGGTCATTTTTTTCGGCTAAAAACGCCTTACTATACATGGTCGTTTTTTTCGGCTAAAAATGCCTTACTATACATGGTCGTTTTTTTCATCTAAAAACGCCTTACTATGCATGGTCATTTTTTTCGGTTAAAAACTTCTTACTATACATGGTCGTTTTTTTCGGCTAAAAACGCCTTACGATACATGGTTGTTTTTTTCGTCTAAAAACGCCTTACTATACATGGTCGTTTTTTTCGTCTAAAAATGCCTTACTATACATGGTCGTTTTTTTCATCTAAAAACGCCTTACTATACATGGTCGTTTTTTTCGGCTAAAAACGCCTTACTATATACATGGTCGTTTTTTTTCGGCTAAAAACTTCTTACTATACATGGTCTTTTTTTCATCAAAAAACGCCTTACTATACATGGTCGTTTTTTTCGGCTAAAAACGCCTTACTATACATGGTTGTTTTTTTAGTCGAAAAACGCCTTTCTATACATGGTCGTTTTTTTCGTCTGAAAACGCCTTACGATACATGGTCGTTTTTTTCATCTAAAAACGCCTTACTGTATATGGTCGTTTTTTTCGGCTAAAAACGCCTTACTATACATGGTCGTTTTTTTCGGCTAAAAACGCCTTACTATACATGGTCGTTTTTTTCGTCTAAAAATGCCTTACTATACATGGTCGTTTTTTTAATCTAAAAACGCCTTACTATACATGGTCGTTTCTTTCGGCTAAAAACGCCTTACTATATACATGGTCGTTTTTTTTCGGCTAAAAACGCCTTACTATACATGGTCGTTTTTTTCGGCTAAAAACGCCTTACTATACATGGTCGTTTTTTTAGTCGAAAAACGCCTTACTATACATGGTCGTTTTTTTTCGCCTAAAAACGCCTTACTATATATACATGGTCTTTTTTTTTCATTTAAAAACGGCTAACTATACATGGTCGTTTTTTTTAGTCGAAAAACTTCTTACTATACATGGTCGTTTTTTTTAATCTAAAAACGCCTTACTATACATGGTCGTTTTTTTCCTCTAAAAATGCCTTACTATACATGGTCGTTTTTTTCATCTAAAAACGCCTTACTATACATGGTCGTTTTTTTTCGGCTAAAAACACCGTACTATATACATGGTCGTTTTTTTTCGGCTAAAAACGGCTTACTATACATGGTCATTTTTTTCGGCTAAAAACGCCTTACTATACATGGTCGTTTTTTTCGGCTAAGTATGCCTTACGATACATGGTCGTTTTTTTTGGCTAAAAACGCCTTACTATACATGGTCGTTTTTTTTTTGTCGAAAAACGCCTTACTATACACGGTCATTTTTTTCGGCTAAAAACGCCTAACTATACATGGTCGTTTTTTTCGGCTAAAAACTTCTTACTATACATGGTCGTTTTTTTCGGCTAAAAACGCCTTACTATACATGGTCGTTTTTTTAGTCGAAAAACGCCTTACTATACATGGTCGTTTTTTTTCGGCTAAAAACGCCTTACTATACACTGTCATTTTTTTCGGCTAAAAATGCCTAACTATACATGGTCGTTTTTTTCGGCTAAAAACTTCTTACTATACATGGTCGTTTTTTTTCGTCTAAAAATGCCTTACTATACACGGTCGTTTTTTTCGTCTAAAAACGCCTTACTATAGATGGTCGTTTTTTTAGTCGAAAAACTTCTTACTATACATGGTCGTTTTTTTCGGCTAAAAACGCCTTACTATACATGGTCGTTTTTTTCATCTAAAAACGCCTTACTATACATGGTCGTTTTTTTTCCTCTAAAAATGCCTTACTATACATGGTCGTTTTTTTTCGGCTAAAAACGCCTTAGTATATTCATGGTCGTTTTTTTTCGGCTAAAAACGCCTTACTATACATGGTCATTTTTTTCGGCTAAAAACGCCTTACTATACATGGTCGTTTTTTTCGGCTAAAAACGCCTTACGATACATGGTCGTTTTTTTCGGCTAAAAACGCCTTACTATACACGGTCATTTTTTTCGGCTAAAAACGCCTAACTATACATGGTCGTTTTTTTCGGCTAAAAACGCCTTACTATACATGGTCGTTTTTTTCGGCTAAAAACGCCTTACGATACATGGTCGTTTTTTTCGGCTAAAAACGCCTTACTATACATGGTCGTTTTTTTTTGTCGAAAAACGCCTTACTATACACGGTCATTTTTTTCGGCTAAAAACGCCTTACTATACATGGTCATTTTTTTCGGCTAAAAACGCCTTACTATACATGGTCGTTTTTTTCGGCTAAAAACGCCTTACGATACATGGTCGTTTTTTTCGGCTAAAAACGCCTTACTATACATGGTCGTTTTTTTTTGTCGAAAAACGCCTTACTATACACGGTCATTTTTTTCGGCTAAAAACGCCTAACTATACATGGTCGTTTTTTTGGGCTAAAAACTTCTTACTATACATGGTCGTTTTTTTCGGCTAAAAACGCCTTACTATACATGGTCGTTTTTTTAGTCGAAAAACGCCTTACTATACACTGTCATTTTTTTCGGCTAAAAACGCCTAACTATACATGGTCGTTTTTTTCGGCTAAAAACTTCTTACTATACATGGTCGTTTTTTTTCGTGTAAAAATGCCTTACTATACACGGTCATTTTTTTCGTCTAAAAACGCCTTACTATACATGGTCGTTTTTTTCGTCTAAAAACGCCTTACTATACATGGTCGTTTTTTTCGTCTAAAAATGCCTTACTATATTATACATGGTCGTTTTTTTCATCTAAAAACGCCTTACTATACATGGTCGTTTTTCTTCGGCTAAAAACGCCTTACTATACACGGTCATTTTTTTCGTCTAAAAACGCCTTACTATACATGGTCGTTTTTTTCGTCCAAAAACGCCTTACTATACATGGTCGTTTTTTTCATCTAAAAACGCCTTACTATACATGGTCTTTTTTTTTCGGCTAAAAACGCCTTACTATACACGGTCATTTTTTTCGTCCAAAAACGCCTTACTATACATGGTCGTTTTTTTCCTCCAAAAACGCCTTACTATACATGGTCGTTTTTTTTCGGCTAAAAACGCCTTACTATACATGGTCGTTTTTTTCGGCTAAAAACGCCTTACGATACATGGTTGTTTTTTTCGTCTAAAAACGCCTTACTATACATCGTCGTTTTTTTCGTCTAAAAACGCCTTTCTATACATGGTCGTTTTTTTAGTCGAAAAACGCCTTACTATACATGGTCGTTTTTTTCGGCTAAAAACTTCTTACTATACATGGTCGTTTTTTTCGGCTAAAAACTTCTTACTATACATGGTCGTTTTTTTAGTCGAAAAACGCCTTACTATACATGGTCGTTTTTTTTCGGCTAAAAACGCCTTACTATACACTGTCATTTTTTTCGGCTAAAAACGCCTAACTATACATGGTCGTTTTTTTCGGCTAAAAACTTCTTACTATACATGGTCGTTTTTTTTCGTGTAAAAATGCCTTACTATACACGGTCATTTTTTTCGTCTAAAAACGCCTTACTATACATGGTCGTTTTTTTCGTCTAAAAACGCCTTACTATACATGGTCGCTTTTTTCGTCTAAAAATGCCTTACTATATTATACATGGTCGTTTTTTTCATCTAAAAACGCCTTACTATACATGGTCGTTTTTCTTCGGCTAAAAACGCCTTACTATACACGGTCATTTTTTTCGTCTAAAAACGCCTTACTATACATGGTCGTTTTTTTCGTCCAAAAACGCCTTACTATACATGGTCGTTTTTTTCATCTAAAAACGCCTTACTATACATGGTCGTTTTTTTTCGGCTAAAAACGCCTTACTATACACGGTCATTTTTTTCGTCTAAAAACGCCTTACTATACATGGTCGTTTTTTCGTCCAAAAACGCCTTACTATACATGGTCGTTTTTTTTCGGCTAAAAACGCCTTACTATACATGGTCGTTTTTTTCGGCTAAAAACGCCTTACGATACATGGTTGTTTTTTTCGTCTAAAAACGCCTTACTATACATCGTCGTTTTTTTCGTCTAAAAACGCCTTTTTATACATGGTCGTTTTTTTAGTCGAAAAACGCCTTACTATACATGGTCGTTTTTTTCGGCTAAAAACTTCTTACTATACATGGTCGTTTTTTTTCGGCTAAAAACGCCTTACTATATACTTGGTCGTTTTTTTCGGCTAAAAACGCCTTACTATACATGGTCGTTTTTTTCGTCTAAAAACGCCTTTCTATACATGGTCGTTTTTTTCGTCTAAAAACGCCGTTCTATACATGGTCGTTTTTTTTAGTCGAAAAACGCCTTACTATACATGGTCGTTTTTTTCGGCTAAAAATGCCTTCCTATACACTGTCATTTTTTTCGGCTAAAAACGCCTAACTATACATAGTCGTTTTTTTCGGCTAAAAACTTCTTACTATACATGGTCGTTTTTTTTCGTCTAAAAATGCCTTACTATACACGGTCGTTTTTTTCGGCTAAAAACGCCTTACGATACATGGTCGTTTTTTTCATCTAAAAACGCCTTACTACTGCGTCGATGGAGTATGCTCTTTGGGGGGTTGAAATCCAATCATGTCCCCCCCAAAAACCTAATTATTTTTGAAAGTTAAAAATGTTTCCCCGATTTTCCCAGTGTTGATGAGATTATTTTTGTAATTGTCAAAAAGATGTTTAATTTTCACTGGAGTAGTGAAATCACTTCATAATGTTTTTTACGGATTTTAAAGTTTCGCTGAACTGACAGTTTTTTTTTTTAACTTTTCATTGAACGTTGACTCACATTTTGGGGTGAAAATTTTTTGGCCAACTTGCTCAATTGCATGTCGAAGAAGAAGGCAGCACACGTGATCGCTCGTTTATCGAGCGATCTTTTCCCTTTTTTTTGGAGTCGGAATACATTTTATTTTTCTTATAAGTACAGTTCAGTAGTTACAAAACAAAGCATCTGCCAAACACAAGACACCAGGAGAGGGTGTGGAATGGCCGCCCGGCGACCGGTCGCCGATCCTCCGCGCGCAGGCCGGCCGCCGGCGGCTCCGAGGAAGTCCAAAGAAAAAGTCAAAGCCACATCGAGGAGAGATCCAACGAAAGTCTTGGGTGGGAGGAAGAAAACGGGCGCCGCGAAAGCCGATTCTTATTCTTATCATCGTTAGCATTAGAACGCTCATCATATCGGGGACTGTACACGAGCACGTTAGAATCGCTCTCTTCACATAAAATAAAAACGACAAAAAAAAAAAACGGCCGAGAAACATTTCACGATGCCGAGGGGACGCACAAACGCGCAACCTTCGGTTTCGTGTCGCGCTGGGAATCATTGTCGTTATCTTCATCATCATCGTCCTCATCATAATACGATCACAGTGCAAAATGCTTGCAAGGAACCCAAAACGGCGAAGCGTCAACAACAACAACAACACCGGCAACAAAACAAAGCTGAGAACAAAATGAGAAGAGGAAAAGTCCCGCTACGCATCGCCGACGCCTTCGCCGTCCTCATCCACGCGGTGTCGCCGTTTTGCAGCGCGGCCGACGATTGTCATCTTTTGTTTTTGTTTCTTTTCCGGATGGAGCGCGACGACGGCGACCTTTCCCGACGAGCCCAAAATGCACTCCCACCTCGTGACCTCTTCGAGCTTTCGTGGTCCAAATGTTGAAGCATTTGGCTCGTCTGGCTTTCGGAGCGACCCTGAACAACAGATGCTCGCTCCGTCAACTTGGATGTTTTTCGGCGAGGCTTCCGGGCTCTTCATTCGACACTTGCAACTCATCACAAGGTCACCTGCAAAGGTTGGAGGCCATTTTGGGCTCAGCCAGAAATTTCTCCCCGAAGTCAAAAGGAAAAAATAACCCCATATATATATATATGGGGAGAGGGTGGTGGGGGGGGGGGGGGGTCAAGGGAGGGAGTGCGAGAAAGGGAGAGAGAGCAAGAGGGCTGCACAGTACACTGAAAAATATGACCATGTAAATGGCATACGCAAAGATGTGATCAGCTAATACTTTGGGAATTGTTTGCTTTTATCGGGCCAACCTCAAATGCACACAGACACATCGATTTTTTTCTTGTTTCACCATATAATAAAAAGGTCATTTCTTGAGGTACACGTTAAAAATCATGAATGCACATCCCTTGTTCTTCCAATATTGTGCAGCCCGAATGTTGGAGAGATTTTAAATATATAGATATATATGTGTGTGTGTGTGTGTGCGCGTGTGTGCGTCTGAAGCAAAAATGACAAAGCGAGAAAAAATGAAAGCAAAGCAAAGCGTCCGTCCTGGAGTCTAGCACAGCTACACAGTTCAGTCCACGCTAAGGCTCTACACAACTTTTTCCAGTTTCTTTTTTTTGTTTGTTTTGTTTTTCTTCTCACGTAGTCAGTCCATCCATCCTCCCCCTCCTTCTCGTCATTGTCATCCTCCTCAGTAGTCTTCAGTCACACTGTGCAACAACGACGGCTGGCAGTATTTTACAAAACCCCGTTTTTGTGGTTGTTTTTTTTTTTTCTTTTAATTCTTCCAGAGAAGAACGTAGGCTTGATAAAGGCCTCTCTTTTTTTTCTCGTCTTTTAGGACGCTCCTTGGGAACATCTTTCTAAATCTCTTTATGTACACCGAGAAAGACCCAAAAAAGGAGGGGGCGGGGGGGTCGATGGTGGAGGTATGCCGCTATGTGGGCTGAGGGCCTTTGGGGGTCAAAGTACATCTCGGGGCAGTTCAAGTGCTCCTTGTTTACAATCATCACACACATGGTTCAAATCAGCAGTGCGTCATCGTCACCCCCCCACCCCCCCAACCCAACAAAAAGAAAAAGGGACTGATTGTTTTGTTGTTGTTCTTATTATTTTGAATCAAACATACACATAAAAGGCCTGATTTTTCATCTTCCAATTTGAGGCTGCTCAGATTTAAAAAAAAAAAAAAAAACTTGCTCAACTCACGTCAACATCGAGTAGCTCCTTGGCAGACGCCGCAAGAGGGCGCCAAGGAAATGCTTTGATGTTGGCGTTGCAATTTTGAAATTCACTTTCTTAGCGCATTGAACTTTGGCTTTTTCCACCCTAATCCTGTGAAGATACAGCTGAACTTTGTGAGCTTTATCTTCGTCAGATTGCAAACCTACATCCTGACAAGGAACATCTTGGTTCTTGTTTTTTTTTTTTTTTTGGTCATTATTCCAATACCGTCGCGACTTTTTCTTCCTCCAAAAAAAAGTCACATTTTTTGAGGACCGCTGTTTGACAAAAGAAACATTTCCTATCCATTTAGTCCCGTAGCGCCCTCTGCTGTCGACTGAAAATGACGCCACGTGCCTTCGGGCTCGCATTGCGAATGTCCCGATTTCACAACGAATTCTAATGCTGTGAAACTGCACTTTCAGTGAGCGCCAAAATCGAAAACAAAATGCAGGGTTTTTTCTTTTTTTTTTTGTACTTTGCCGTTCGGAAAAAAAAGCAACAAAATAATCAGTCACTTTTTGATTCTCAGTCAAATTTGGAAAGACTCAGCGATACACGCATGAAAAGTCCTCCTCTGCTTGTTTTTTTTTTTTCCCCTCCGTTTAACGACGGCCTGGAAACGTCGCTACGTCGCTTAACAGTTAGGCGGCGCGCTAACGTGGCTATTCTACAGAAGAATACATTCCGGGTACGATATATTTATATGTGTAGCAAGTCTTGGGGGTGGAATACAGGAAAGAAGGAACCCAAAAAGTTGCCTGGCTGGCTGGGGAAAGCCTGAAAGTGGACAGGAAGTGCTCGTCGTCACACAGGTAGTTTCAAAACAAAAGTTTCTTTTCTTTCTCTCTTTTTTTTTTCTTTCCGTCCTCCTTCCACAAATGTGTGTGTGTGTGAATTTAAATACAGTTTTTCTTCATCAGTTTGATAGTTAGTCTTGTTCGTCGTGGCGGAGGTCGCCCAGCTCGTCAAGGGCACTGTTGAGGTGGTCCTGGTCCAGGGTCAGAGCGGGCTCAAGGCTCACCGGCTGCTCCTCCTCCAACATCCAGGCGGGCACTAGGACCCAAGAGAAAACGGGGAGCGAGGTCAGAGTTCAAATCATGTCTATTTTAATCCAAGAGACGACGTGATCTTTTCAAAAGTGAGTCAATCTGGTTCATTTGGAGCCTACGTGTCGATGAGCAACGTGACCAGCAGGTGGCAGTGCCACACAGCCAGTCAAGCTCCACCACGACCGACCGCAACGAAAACATTTCGAATTTGCGGGGAGGACACTCCTCAAGTCAAAATATACAAACGACTTTTTTTTTTTTAATAGACGTAACCCCAAAAGTCTTGCTTTAGCTTAACGAGCTCCAGCTTCGAGGGCATATTTGATGTTCACTCTTCATTGAGTTCGCCACCTGGGACGTTATTTAAGCGTCTCCCCAAACAACTGTCGAAAAGCACACGCGCATTCTCCCAGCCAACTTGACACATTTAGCCCAACCCGACCTCGTCGACCATTTTTAAACCCCCTCCCTAATTTCTCATTCAAGTGCAGATGCAACACACACGCGAATAAACACACCGTCACACACGTTTGGCATGTACGTTCATCCTAAATGACTTGGCTGGACACACACACACACACACACGCACACACACACGACTCTCTGGACTGGCGTTTTTGTGCAACGAGTAACCATTCTAGTGGTACGTGGGCTCCCTCTAGTGGCCAAGAATTGGCTCGCGCAAAACACTTTTTGTCTTTTTAAATCCTTTTTTTTTTTTAGTTTCATTTTAAAATACTGTGGGCCATTTGCTGTCGCCATCATCGCATTTGGGCTGTATTAATACAAAAAATGAAAGTTCCCAAAGGTAGGCCTTTTTCTTTTCTGGCTTTGTCATTTACAATTCTTTTGGGAGAGCGTTGACTTTTTTCCCCCCTCCATTTTTTGGAGAAACAACAAGAACATATTCCTTGGAGGAAAAAAAAAAAAAGAAAGCCAGGCCTTTTTTCCCCCCGTGCAAAGTAGAAAAACATTTTCCTCCTCCAATTAACTTTTTTTCCCCCTTAAAAAAATCGGACTTGTTTCTCAAATATCCATAAAAAGGTCTGTAAAAAAAGGTCACAATTTGAAGGAAAAAACCCAAATATTTTTCAAGAATATTGTAATTTGCAAAAAAAACCCCTGTCAGTAAAAAGATCATGTTGCCGCTGCGTTTCAATGAGAAGACAAATCAATTCCCAGACAACATCAATGAGACCTCACCGCTTCACCCAAGTGACGCTTGACAAATGAGCTTCCGCTTGTGTCCAAAGTGCGCCCCCCTGTGGTCGTTGGTGGTACAGCACGGGCCTTCTGAAGGGAACCAGGCCTCCTCCTCCGAAGAAGAGGAAGACGACACACACACACAAAAAAAAGGGCAACAGCATATGGCCGAGGCCGCACAGCTCCCGGCCGTAACGCGCGCGTCACGCTTAAACGGGACGGATAAAAGGCAAGGCGGCAACGGCGTTCGCCATCCCAGCGACAACAGCAAGGGCAGATGCCCCAAAAGCAGAGCGTCCTCAATTTCGCAAAAAGCAACCAATAGATGGATTCCACTTAGGATGACTCCGCCGAGCGTAATTCCAAGGGCATATGGACGCCCACGCTTTCATGTAAACAACCAAATGTGGAACGTTTGAATTCCAAGTGCAGCTGACACATATGCAGATGTCGTGGTGATTTCTAACAAAAACAACCCAGAACCATATTTCCATCTAGACAGCTGATTAATTCAAGATCCTGCGCATACATTTACACACTCGTGTACTGTATGAAGTCTTTTTTTCCCTCTGCTGCGACCAAAAATTGTTTTGTTGGTTGCCATGTGAAACCGTTTGCGTTTTTTTCTGGTTTCCTCCAAGGGACAAAATGTATGGAAACGATTAAATGAGCTTTTTCTCTTTGTCCTGGTCAGGTTTTGTGTTTTACAGCAAATCATCAAAGTTTGCTGCATCCAAAGACCATGACGGGAACTCAAATTAGCCACAATTCACTCTCGGCCACCTAGCGTTGCCACTCTCGTCTAGCGTTCAGTGCGGCGCTGGAATTTGATCACAGTTGGACAAGAGTTCAGCCGAACGAGGCCTGCAAAGGACCAAAAATGTGCCGGGAATGGCAGCTTCAAACCAAAACAGACAAACCTCCATGTCGTCGTTTGAGACATGGCTTCTTGAGACTTTTTTTGTGGGTCTCATCATGCTGAACTTGTTTATCAAATCCCATGTTGGGTGCAGGGGCTGCATTTATATATATGTATACTGTATATATGTATGTACGGTATATAAAAGAGTTTGCAGGTGTTTTGTGGTCTCAAGTTTTCGATTCCACTTAGGATGGGCACGACAACCACATCTCGCGCCGCAAAAACAAAGCGTTTTTGGGGGCCGCAGAATTTTCAAAATGCCCGAATGATTGATGACACGCTGCCGCCATCGCCGCGACAAAACCTCACGGCGGACTCGCTGTATCTTTTGAGGCCCGGCTTTCGTCATGACGGCCATTTTTTTCCAGACGCGTCCAACTGCTCGGTTATGCTCCGCCCTCGTGTTTCCAGGACATCTTCGCCATCCGAGTGTTGTCCACCTGTCGAGTGTACGAGGTTCAAATTTGGGAGGGAGCGCAGCAAATCTGCCGGTCGCCTTTGTCTTAGGAGGAGGACCCAAACGGCTCCTTCACGGACGTGCCGCCCTGAGTTGATGTTCAAAAGTCAAACTGGCTGCGGAATTTTCAAAACCTGACAAATACTTGCGTGTCATGCGGTGTTTCGAACCGAGGTCGACATTCTTTTTCTTCGCAAAAGATAATTCGGTGGACTTTCAGCGCAGGTCTCGTCCCGACCCAAAGACATTTTGGGAGCTCTGCGTGCCGAAGCGGAATGCCGCCGTATCAGCGGCGGGTGCCGTCTACTTCCTGGAGTCGCATTGAAGGCAAAGGCTGTTATTCCGTTCTGGTTCACGCTCAAGTCACTCGATAAAGCAATCAGAAATATGGAAATACCAGCCAAACGAGGAGAATCTAGGAAGTGAGCGCGCCCCCGAAGCCCCCCCGCCCCACCGCCAAAAAAACAAACAAAAAAAAACCAAGCGTATTTTTAGATGGTTTTAATGAATACAGGATGTTTATAGACAGGCCTGCCACTGTCTGTGATTCGCACAAAGAGGAGAAGAAAAATCCACACTTTCCCTCCCCATCCCTCAAAGCGCTCCGAGGAGGAAGAACAAGCGGCTGCAAAAGCGAGCATGCGGCGGCGGCAACGGCGGCGTTGTTGACTCTCCTTTTGGGGCTTGCGTCCTATTAGACAAACACAGCCCACAGCGGAGGGCGTTCATGACACACTCACACACGCACACGCACGCGCGCACATCAAAATTCCATTTGGGTGCTTGCTGTGTTTATTAAAGCGGCAGAAAATAATCGAAAAAGCGCAATCAAAATTTGTTTGCATTTTTTTTTTTTTTTTAGAATGGGAACACAATTTGGAGCAGGGCTACGTATGTGACGGGAGAGGACAATCTGCTACTAAATCTCATGAAATCCAGCACAAATTCACCAGCGCTGAGCTCTCGGGCTTGTTTCACTTTGAGGATTGAATAAATGATACCGAAGGAAAACTATGGGACGCCGTTAAGCCCGTCCGAAAAGCGTTCCCCGTCCGGCGACGTCCGCCCGTCTCGTCGACGGCGTGGAAACGTGTCCGCAAACGCTCGCGCGCGCGCGGCGCCTTTGACTTTGGCTGCGGCGAGAGGTCGGCGCGGCTCTCCTCACGATACGAACACGTCCCTGCGCATTTTGCGCCCCCCCGAGTCAAAACGGGTGCGCGGGCTTGACTTTTTGCAAATTGGTGGACTTTGCGAGTGTGGGAAAGGCCTCCAAATGGATTTGGCCTCAGGAGAATCACAACAAAAGAAAAGAAGCAATGTCAAGCCTTTAATGAGAGTCCTTTTTGTTTTTTTTTCCTTTTTCTTTTTTGAATATAAAATAAGCGGGCGAGTGAAGTGCGCGTTTGTTCCGGTCGGTGGTGCGCGGCGCCTCTCAAACTATTTCTGAGGCAGAAAGATTGGCGTGGAGATAAAAGCTCCGCTGAGCAATTTAAGCCCAAACACTGCGATGCTACAATCTGTCTTGTGTGCCTGATAGCGCTTTCCTCCGCTCGCCTCTCCAAATTACTTTCTTTCATATCTAATTATATTTGCTAATGATCTTATAAGAGAATAATGGAATGTGCTTGATCTATTACCTTTTTTTTTTTTTTTCCTCCTGCAGTGCATAAATACAATGCGGCTGGAAATGACTGCCGCAGACGGGAAGAACTATTTCCCCCCCCCCACCCCCCTTCTTTCTTTCTTCTTCCTTCTGAATGTTTTTGATGAGAGCGGAAAATGGAGCTGGAAGCGGCGAGGTCGTTAATGGCGACGGCGGCGGCGAGGTCATCGCTCACACGGCGATGACGGCCGCAAGGAGGCGATGTGACGAGACCGAAAGGATGCAAAAACAAAATAGGGGAGGAAATACTCAACAATTTTGTATCTTACCAACGAACGTTCAATGCCACTTTTTGTTTTCCCAGACCGATATCGGTCGTCGAGTCGTCACTCGAGTACTCATCGCTGCCAAGGACCGATACCGCGAGGACAGTAAGTAGCAAGTACCAGTGGAGGACGGCGGGCCCCCTCGAGTGACGTGTGAATCAATCACTCTTCAACTTCAAAAACAAAACAAAACAAAAAATCCAGTCCAGCCCGTTTGTTCGGCACAGCTCGGTTGCGCTTCCATTTGCAATTGACCGTTGTTTTCTGACCGACATTTCAACAATTTGCATTCAAAAATAGCAGCGCGCAGTATCGTCTACATTCCAGAACAAATTCAAGGTTTCACTTCAATGAATTGCGCTGCACGTTTTGCTGCGGCCACCAGGGGGCGGGAGAAATCGGGCACACAGACGCAAACAAAGAAGACGAGTCGTCGCTGCTCTCAAATAATATCGGTCCTATTTTTGCAGAGGATAAAGAATACATGCGGGGGAGGATTGTGATACGGTCTGTCTAAAAGCACCGCCCCGTCGTTTGTGTTCACATTTAGGTGGACTGAAAGTGACGCTGCCACAATCGATGCTCTTCGTTAGCACACCCGTGGCACTTTTCATTCTGTTGGCATGAAGTTAGTAGAAGCGTTTTAAATGCACAATGGGTAGTTCTCTTTGTTGGACGTTTAGTTTGACGGTCAACTTCAAGGAGTGACGAACGGGCTTTGAAAATAAAATCCTTCCTCACCACGGCCGGCAGGGGGCGGCATGTTCTTGCGTTTCAAATTTGGTTCATTCTCAACCACTGAAATGTATGCAAGCCGGAGTAGTAACAATGAGAAACGCTTTTATTTTTGGTGCCGTATTTCTATTGGAGATTTGGAAAAAAAAAAAAAAATCCAAAAATGATTTCCATTTTCACAACATTTCAATGTGATGTGCACGGTCGCCCCCTCCTCGCCGATCCCCCCCCCCCGTCATCTCTCCCCGAGTGCGGGATGCGTCATGGCCACGACAGCCGCTCTAAAGCCGGCGCATTAATGGACGGAAATGGCATTCGATCTCTGTTTGATCTCCTAATCGTGGGCGCTCAGATGATAATTAGTGCCCTCGCAATCCTGCAAAAGATGGAGGGGAGGGGGGGGGGGGTGGCGGGGGACCGGATGGAGTGGCCATATGCAGAAACCAGCCGTCCATTTTCCAGAGGCGGGGCACACGCTGGACCGTACGCTAGCTTGCGTATGAAATGACCACCCATGCTCAGGAAGCAAAGCGCTCCGTGTCAGGACACGCCTTCGCGCTCACGCCGGCCGCGAGCAAGCCGACGTGCTTCAGGAGTGACGTTCGCCGGGAAGCCGTCCCGTGCGTGGGGGTCCGGGGGGGGGGGGGGGGGGGGGGGGTTGATGTCGACGCTTCTGGCTTCAAAGGGCCCAAACTGCGGAAAGAGCCACTTTTGGGCGGCGAGGGCAGGGGCGGGGCTCGCACGGCTCTCCTCGGCACACTCTTGGAAAGTCGAGGGGCGGGGGGGGGGGGGGGGGGGTAAAGCACTCGCAAGCCAAACGGGAAATCCGGGGCCGCCGTTTCCAACGCGGCGCTGCACACCTGCTCACCGCTAGACGGCCTGGGAGTTGTCCAAATGCCAAACAAAACAAGAAATGCAGAAGAATGACATTGTTGTCACCGCTAACTGCTGGCCGTCCTCTCTCTCTCTCTCTTTCCCTCTCTCACGCACACACACACACACACACACACACGCACACACACACACACGGTCTGTGATTCTTTTACACTGACATAATCCTGATTGATTCGTTCGGCAGATAAAAAGTGATCCACTTTTGCCCTTTTACTGGGTGGGGGGCGTATTGGGGGGGGGATGAGCGTAACATAATACGGCCTTTTATTCATCAACAATGTCACATCACGGCGCAAGAATGTGCAGGCGCAAAGGCCACGGCTGGAAATGGCGGCGACACTGCGCGGCGGTGTAAAAGAGGAGAAGGAGCTCATTAAGGACGAGGAGCCAGCTGCCCCCCCCCCCCCCCCGCCCCGCCGGCCGCCACACGCTAACAAGGTTGCAAACTTATTTTCTTCCACGTCAACCTCGTTTTCACCCCTCAAATAAATTGGGCGCATCCGACCTCCTTTTTTTTTTTTTCTCTCTCTCCAAGCAGGAAGTGTCCCGTTTGTGTCGTCAGGGGCGGACGGGAAGTGGCCGATTGTCATCTTGCTGTGGGATTTGGCAAAGCCGACATCTTGCGCTCAAACGCAACATCGGCGGCGGCGGCGTGCGTATTTCCGCCTATTTGGGGATCCGAGGCGAAAATCAACACCGGTGCCGCCGAAAACGTCAACTTTGCAAAAAAACATCCGGCCTTTGGTTCACGAAGAGATGAATAAAAAGGGCCGGCGGCCGCTGCCGGTCCCCAGGCCGCTTTTGGGAATCCTTTGCTCGGTAGGTCGGAATTGTCCCCAAGAGTCGTCGGCGCCGACCTGGACGCAAATAGGCCCGCGAGGTTTGTTGAAGTCGCAACGTTGGTCAAACACTGGAGCAAAACTGCGACACGGCGAAGAGCGCAACTCGTCGTTGACGTTGACCCGAAAAAGGGCTCCGTTGGAGACGAGGAAGAACATTTGGGGCTGGATTTGCTTTCGGCAAAATTTGCAAGGAGCGGTGCCATAAAAACAGCTCGGATGCGACTCCGCGATCGGTCTTTGATTGAAAACAAACAACTGGTGTTTGTTTCTTGGACTCCTCCGAATGCGATCGGAGCTCGACTGGTCAGAAAGCGCCCTTTTGGCCTCAAAAAGCCAGGAACAAACGTTTCACTTCGGTGCTCATATTGTCCCACAAAAATGAGATTTGGTGGGTCTTGATGTTTGACGACGGCCGCTGGCTTCTTGATCCAATTCGGGGCGGAAACATTTTGTCAGACCTCCGAGCCGAAATTCTTGGTGGAAACGGCGGAAATGTTAAGGCCGCCCTCGGAGGCCGAAAATGCGGCTCGGACCCCGAAATTGGTGAGGAATTTGTCAGGAATAGCAATATCGACCCCCCCCCCCCACCACACACACCCGATTGCTTTCCTTTTCTGGCGGTGTTTTCCTTCTTCTCAGGCTTTTGTTTTCACAGGAGCCATCCCTCATCCGCCGCACACCTTTGCCTCGGACGAAGTGGACCAGGCAGTGAGAACTGCATTGCCCCCCCCCCCCCCCTCGCCCCCCGCCTGCCGGAGCACGACTTGCGCTTGACGCTTTTGGATCAGGAGTGGGGAAAAACTGCCATTCAAATTTCAGGTGGTTGGCATGAAGCTTTCGAGATGCAACTCGGCGTTCGGCGACATCGGGGCCCCCGAGCGCTCCAAACGATCCTGAACGACGAGGCGCAAAAACGCAAGAGTGCTCGGGGGGAATCTTTGCGACTCTTCCACAGGTCTTTGAATGGGGTTGGAGGGCTCGGGGGGGAGCGGGGGTGGCTGGCGCTCCGTTTCTAAAGAGGAGCGGGCGGCGGCCTTGCATCGCTTCCACGACAAGAAGAAGAAACTTCCAATCTTAGTTTGATGACAGCAGCTCGCGATCATTAGCGAGGCGGAAAAAGAAGGCGAATCAATCGTGACATGAAAGGGAAGAAACAAACAAGCAAGCGAGGGAAAAAAAAGTCCTCCGACTGGCCTTCGGAGGCGCTAAGTAAGAGCAACCTTTTCCTGAACTCCCCCGTTTTAGCCGCGCCGATCCATAAGCTTTTGCTTTTGTTCCCGTCGTACTTTTCTTTTTCTTCCCAAGGCCGTCCGACTTGAGGCATGAGAACGGCGCGCGGCGAACGGCGGGAAAAGCCGACCTGGATTAGCAGCCATTGACAAAATAACCTCGCTGATGGACGAAGGCTCGCCGTGCTTCAAAGCTTCTCCGAAGGGGATTAGTCGGAGCGGTTATCGGCGTCGGCGAAACGCCTTTCAACTCCCAATCGATTTATTGAGGGATTCCCCCGATTCCCGTGTCATGTGAACGCGCGCTCCCAACAAGACAAAACCATCCACCGGGGCGGAGAAGCGGCGAGGGAGAGCCGTCGCCGACGACTTGCGCTTGCCCAACGATTCGTTCCTCCGCCGCTCGATGGCCGACGGGAAGCCAGTTTACGGCGCCTTTGCCTTTTTTTTTTTGGGTGGTTGCGTTTTCTCGTCTAGAAAATGTTTCTCGGTGAGCACACACACGGGCGCACGCAAACATAGACACACGCACATGCCGCCACGCACTCTCCTTCTCTTTCACACACACGACTCTCTGGACTGGCGTTTTTGTGCAACGAGTAACCACTCTAGTGGTACGTGGGCTCCCTCTAGTGGCCAAGAATTGGCTGGCGCATCCTTCCCCAGTGGTTCTTTTTTTCCGGTCATCTTTGCTGTCGCTGGCCAATCGCAGCGTCTCCTCGTTATTGTCCCGCCTTGAAATAATTGCCATCCTTGTCTAAGCAAACGAGGCCTCGGTCCCGATCGCCGTGACACGCTCGCCCCTCTAGATGGCGCTCAGCTGTTACACGCAGGCCATACCGGCCCGCGTATGCGAGCGGCGTGCGCCTTAAGATGAGACAATAAAAACATTCATTTGGCCTGAAATCATTTGTGACGTGGCGGCGCGGGTCTCGGTGGGCCGTAATGAAGCGCGCGCCATCTCGCCGCCTCCTAATTGGACGAGTCGGACGAGTCCATTACGCGGCTAACGGACGGCGGCCAATCCTTTCTGGTCAGTTGAGGCTCACTTAGCCGCTCGACAAATTGCCGGCGCTTCATCAGCGGCGCCTTCGGCTTCCTCGTCCAACCTCGCCGCTCCGACGTGTGCGCCGGCGCGGCCGAAACATGCTTTTTGTTCGGAACGACAACGAGGTGACGCCTTGAGGGGTCTCAAGGTGGTTTTTGGTGGCGGATCTCGGGCTCTCGTCACAACAAATCCACGAGTGGCCATTTTGTCTTTCGCTGAGGGGGGGAAGAAGAAACCTCCTCGGTTTTCCAAAGTTGATCACTACAGGAAGTGAGCTTGGCCTTGATCTGATGTTGATATGCAAAGCATGACCCATTCGAACTCCCGGATTAGAAAGAACCTCGTATGGTATTTTTTAAAGACAGGCAACCTTCGGAGATAAATGTGGACGCTACAAAAGCTCCCTTTTTCGTGTTGTGCTTGACAAACATCCCGGTCAACAAGCACGCGTTGTCGTCATTTGACCAGACACGCGCGAGCGGAGACTCGGAGCACCTTTTCAAGCACCTTCGGAAGCGACGAGCTGACGTGTGACAAGCGCGCACCGCCGACCCCATTCCCGCCACAAGAGGGCGCGCGCTCGACAACAACTCATTCCGATCCCATCCCTCGTCGCCCCCCCCCCCCGTCGGACTCTCCAAGCCGATGCATTCCAAAAGCGCAATTGATTGGAAGATGTGCAAAATGAAATGCGACGCATAGACGATCCCCCCCCCCCCCCCCCCCAAAGAAGAATAACTTGGCCCATTTCATGTCTTTGGATTATGAGCGCAGTCGTCGTCGCGTATCACAAGACGTTTGAAACTCTTTTCAACGGGACTCCGATTTCAGGATAGCGACCGGTACGAATTGCACTGCGAGCGGCTGGCGGAAGGCGGCGGGGCGGAAAACAATCCTTTGAGTCTCGGCACCCAGTCTGGTCCTGGTACTGCACGGTGACAAAAATGAAAGGCGACTCTTACTTTTGAGTGACTTGAGCGCTAGTTTTTTTTTCTGACTCGGATACGTCATCATCTTTCGAAGGATCAGAATTACGGCGAGCTACTTTTCTCCCGATAGGTTTGCTCGGAACATTGACTTTTACTTTGATGAGAAAAACACTACAAATAAATGACAAATCAATCGATCAAACGCACACATTGACCGATGCCGTCAATCATTGGAGATGTCGTCCGTTCTCGCCCCCCCCCCCCCTTTGTTGAAAATTCCCCCAAAAAGGCTTCGACGGAAACGTTTTCAATTTTCATCTTCACTGACAAACGCGTTGGAAACATGAAAGTGCAGACGAGGGCCGGATGGGAGGCCACTTTGCGCCAGTAAATATTGAACGCGAATGACTTGATTCTTCCTCGCTTCCTGCTTTAGATTACATTCACTGATTAAAAGAAAAAAAAATTTTTTCTCCCAAAAGTGCCACATTTTAGCAGCTTTCCGCGGCACATGTTTGGGATTTATGCTTGATAAATGCTTTCCATCACTAACCGTTTCCAGCAGTACTTTTTTTGGGGGGGGGGGGGCGTGTACTCTTTCTGCTTGTACTTTTGAAACATCCCAGGCCAGGCCACACATTCCCGTACATATTTTAACAATAATAACAAAAGATCAGTGCACATGTGCGTAAAAGTCTGGGACCACCCTGAGAGTTGTTGTTGTTGTAGAAATGTTATCACGAGCACACGGAATTCCTTCAAAATGTACGGAAAAATAATCAACCAAAATCAGCCCCCCCCCTCCTCCTTCCTCCCCCAACAAGTTACATGGGCCGTCAAAGACCTTGAAGACGATGACGACATCACGGAAGGCCGAATGCCGTCATCAAGCGTCCTCGGGAAATGTCTTTGCTCGGATTTCCCCACGGCGCCGCGCGTTCCGCGGCTCCGAACGGAAAAAGTCCCGCCGAGTTGGACATACGCATCTGCGGCGGTCCCCGCGTAGGATTTCAACAGCCGACGTCAACCTGATGATCTCATTGGCGGCCGTGAAAACGCGACGACGGAAAGAAGGAAAAGCTACGAGGTCAACCGGACGCTGGAAACAAGCCGTGAGATGTCAACAAAACACGTCAATCCACCAACGGAAAGGCCACGATGGATACCGAACAACACATCTTGATTTAGAGACAACCAGACTCAACTCGGGTGTCTTTCTCGAGCGCTTGAAAACAACCGGCGCAGTGTACAAAGTGCTGCACACGACAAACAATGAAACCGTAAATCAAGAAGAAAAGACATGAGAAAGCACAAAAACAGGAGAAAAAGAACACACACAAAATCTGCCTAAGAAAATCAAGTCTCCTGCTGAGTCAAAAGCCAAAGAACCCAAATGAGATGGCTTGCCCAACGTCCCTTCCGGAGCGAGGAAGCGGCCACGGAAACAAAATGAATTCAGGCCAAATTTCTCGGTGTCTCAAATCGCGTCTGGTCGGTCAGAAGCGACCGGGGGCCCATTTCAAGATTGGAAAACAACAAAAAGAAAAGAAAACTCTGCAACGCAGCCCGTGACGGACGGGATACCAGAGCAGGAGTTCTACGCTCCCTCTTTGGACGACTGGCGATCAGGAGACGAACAGCGGCGGTTTGGAGCAACTGGAGTTGCTTCGCGGAGGATTGGATGACTCCAGAGTCAAAGCGCCCTTCGGAAAAATAGGAGAGGCTCCACTTGAGCCCAGCTGCCGAAGATGAAAGAAGCGGAAGCTCACAAGAAAACCAAAGCGCACGTTGGAAAACCTCGACCAACCGAAAACCGTATGATCGGAAAAAATAGAGCGTATGCAAACGATAGAATGAGGGTGCAAAGGTCATGCTGGATGTGAGATTTTCATCCTGACGGTAAAGCTCGACTGGCACTCGCCGGCGACATCTTTGTCAACGATTGAGTGGAACCCCCCCCCCCCCCCCCTCAATGCGAAGGAAGCGCTTGCGGCTCCATCGAGACGGCGCGTCGACTTTTTGCCATGATCGGCGACGGCGTGTCAGTCGCCATTACACGAGGTCGACTTTCGAACGCCCCCCCCCCCCCCCCACCGCCGGCTTCTGTCATCGGCTTTGATGGGGCTTAGAGGACAGATCAAATATTTCTGCTCCGGCTGCCATGATTGGGGCTGACGGATGGACGGGGGCCGGCGCTTTTGAAGCGCCTTTGAGAAGAGCATCAGTAGGCGACCACTACGGGACTTGAAGAAGAGACAAAAAGCAAAGCGCACGGCAGTCGGGGCTGGCGGCAAGATTGTTGAAAAGTTGACAACAAGCACCCGCCCCCGCTAGCTGCCCGGGCCCCGCCCCCCCTAGCATCTCACCCACCGCCGTCCGCACTTTCCATCCTTTCCTTCCCGCTTCCGCGTCCTTAAACGCCTCACCGACATCCTCCTCCGAGTTCCCTTCGGCGTTCCCGGAGCGAGTGTCACTTCCGCTTCCCGTTTCCTGCGTTCTCCCCCTCCGTGGGACATCACCGTCACCGACGAACACCGGCGGACGTTTGAAACATCCGCTGACACAAACCGACCGGACGCTTGTCGAATGGGAACGATAACGGGGTGAAGATGACGCAAAGAATCCTTTTTGTCAAATGAGGGCAGTCTTTTGCGACCTTCACTTAAAATGCCCCCGAGACACGAGCGACCCGAGAAGATACAGGCCGGTGCTGAGGCCTTTCTTTTTAAATATATTATGATTTTTTATTTTTTTTGCTTTGACCTGCGAGCAGACATCTTGACATACTGTACACAGAGCGTCTGGGTTCCTTTGGAAGATGCGGAGGATGGATAAAGAATATATGCCAAATATTGCCCGTCTACACGTGTTGCCGCACCGTTTGTGTTCAGATATGGGTTATTACCACACGGCCTGCGCAGCTGGCGTTTCCTCTTCTATGTTAGCGGTGGTTCGCTACAAATACGTAACGAGAAATTTACACTTTGTTTTCGGTTTCATTTGACAGACAACTGGGAGTGGCAATTTTTTCTTTTGGGGGGGGGGGGGGGATATTTACTCATACTATATGGAAAACCTTGGCTAGTTATGAAGTGAGATTTCCAACTTTGCTGTGGAAATATTACGCCTTTGGTTCCGGAAAGGACAGCTTTATTGCCTAAAAAAAAAAAGGGCAGGTCTACATTTTTAATCCAACGCATCCTTTCCTTGTCCGAAAACAACAACAAAAAAGGCCATTTAATTGCTTGACTCATGCAGTAAAGTCAGATTGATTTGAGGCTACATCACCATCATTTGCAATGGACCCCAAAAAGCGAATGTCAAGTATTTGATCGGTGCGCCGGTGCCCAGCAAGGTTCGGCTTTTGAAAAGTGTACCGGGGACGCCGGCGCGCGCCATTGAAGACGAGCAAACGAGCGTCTCTGTCAAGCGATATGGGCGGTTGACAGATGGCTCTTGTCGCGAGTCCGGCGAACCCGATCAGCGTGCCGGCGTCTGCCGCGCAAACGCGTTTGCCTTCCGCGCCTCGGGGGGCGAGCGCGTATCGCTTTCCGCACATATTGCGGGCGGCACATTACGGGGGGGGAGCCCCAGCTGGCGGCGCCGTGCTCTTAAGAGCCCCGCGATCCAGTTACGCTGCCTCTTTTACCGCAAACTTATTAAACGCGGCAAACCGCATTATTTTTATTTTTTTTTCTTCCCAGAGTGTACGTGTAATTATTGTCACACACCTGTGACTCCCCGCCATCCGCGGCAGCCAGGATGAGGGGGGATGATGGGTGTGCGGAGATGGGGGTAGGGAGAGGGGGGAGAGATGATGATGAGGGAGGGGGAGGGGATGTCATCGGGAGCAGCGGGAGTCCTCATTTCAGGAACGAGGGAGGAAAACAAGAGCGCGTGTTAATCAGACGCTTTGTGTCAGCGCCGACCTCATCATTCACGCCCACGTGATGACATCACATGCTATAAGCCATTACCACCATTCGCGCCACGAGAAAGACCATCAACGACAAGCACGCGGCTCGCCGGAGAGGCAACCTTTGCGGGTTTTACCCCGGCGGCCCGGATGCCGGAGGATCCACGCCGACTATTCAAGTCCAAAAAGCGCCGCGCCAGAACGCGTCCCGCGCGTGGCTTTTCTGATGAAAATTGCGACCGGCGCGGTCCGCCCGCATACATCGGCTCTTGTTATTGATCAACCTGGAACGAATCAGGCTGACGCGAGCGTGCCGTTTCAGCCGAAAAAAAACAACAAAAAAACGCTACCCTTGCCCCGACGTCGCGTCGCCTCATCGACCAAAATCGAAGGGGAGACATTTGGCTCAATTGTCACAAATCTCCCGCGAGAGGAAAATCAGGTGCCGCCCTGCGCAGTTTAAATTGACGGATCTCAAACGTGAAAAAGGTGACGTTTTTAACAAACCAACCCCCAAAAAACCCCAAAAGATATCACTTTCGGGAGCAGAAGAACGGATAATTTGATCGAATTTTCAGAATGCCAAAACAACACGTCAAATAATGACTTCGTTGTTTTGCAGCTCGCAAATCCAAGCGGTCTAGTTCTGCCGTTTCCAAAGAGTCCTTGAATGTGTCGCTTTGCTTCTATGAAATGTCCAATCGACCTCCATACAATCTTCCCTCAGGTGGATCCCCGCTTAAAAAAAAACCCCAAAAAAAAAAACCCCAGCGATGCGAGCGAGAGAGCGAGCGAGAGCGCTGCCTTATTTTGTCTGTGATGTTTTAATAGAAAGCAGATGGCTTCAGACGTGTTGCCGCATGCCGCCGGTGATCTTTAATATTTTAGAGTGGTCTTTGCTGTAAATATGGCAGCAGCTGTTTCCCCGCACGCTGGAAATTTACAGCTTTTTTTTTTTTTCCCTTTGACTCTGCATGATTGGCAGCGATTGGATTTGGTGTAAATTACGAAAAGGAATATGGGAAAGTGACGGGGGGGGGGGGGGTGTGACTTCACGCCACTCGCCCGCCCGCCGACTGTTCTCTTACTTTGGCGCGGCGTCGCGCGGAGGTGATATTCAAATGGGAAGTGATATTAAAGTAACGAGCCGATGGAGGCGGCGGAGATAAATGCAATTATTTGCGCGAGCGCCGAGGCCGCAGGTTGCCTTTTAATGTCAGCTGCCAGCCAGACGAAGGTGATTGGCATCGCTTTGCGTTTTGGCATTTAAAAAGCGCCGCGCGCTCGCTCACATATATTTGAAATGCAAATACAGCTGCCGGACGCTTTGCCCCAGCAAATTATTTATTCAGCTGTTTGTTTCATTAGGGGGCAAAGGCCCCCTTGGAGCCCCCCGCTTCCTTTCTTTGGGATTATTCTTCGGCCAAATGAATTCACATTTGAACGGCTTGCCCCCCCGACTCCCAAAATTGCCACATTGTGAGCGTGCGTTCATTGGCGCCGTCGCGCCGCTCCAAATATTTGGAAAATTCGGCTCCCAAAGACAAAGTCACTTTGGAAAATGACATTTGGTAGGCATATCCCTTGTGGGAACCCCCCCCCCCCCCAAAAAAAAAACCTCCTACAGCGGGGCTGCCATGTTGGCTCCAAGCAGACCGGAAATTGAACCATTTCAGCGGTTTTCAGGGTTGCGGTGGTTGTTGAAAAGTCAAGCCCTGTATTCGACCAATTGATCAACATCAAATTGGTGAAGACGTCTATCACGAGCAGGACAACAAAAACAGTCTCAAGAAGCCACGTCTGAAGAAAAGGCTCAAATTGTTGACTTGAAAAAAGAGCTTTGGGTGAACCGATTCGAAGCGCTGATCGCAGACAGACGCATGGGGACAATTTGCAGGTAACTTGAGGATTTGTCAGGACGCTTGGGTGTGGCGGGGCTGTAAAGCAGAGCGACTTGCAAACGGCGCAATGTCGGACGCGTGAAAAGCGGCTTTTCAACCATTGTAACGAGAAATGCGGTCGCCGTGACCACTGTCAAAAGCCCGAAGGTGGCCCGAAAGCGGCCCGAAGGCGGCCCGAAGGCGGCCCGAAGGTGGCCCGAAGGTGGCCTGAAGGCGGCCCGAAGGTGGCCCGAAGGTGGCCCCAAGGTGGCCCGAAGGTGGCCTGAAGGCGGCCCGAAGGTGGCCCGAAGGTGGCCTGATGGCGGCCCGAAGGCGGCCAGAAGGCGGCCAGAAGGTGGCTCGAAGGCGGCCCGAAGGCGCCACACGCCCCGTTTGCCTTTGAAGCGGGCGCGCTCGGGTGACGTTTGTCCATACCCGGGCGCCCTTTAAAAAGAGAGCATTTGTCCGATGGCGCCCTCTGCTGGCAAATGCGTTCCCACAAACGCTTGCAGCGAATTCTCCATCCGGCGCGGCTCCCCGAATTCCTCGTGCGCAACAGGGCGCGGGGCCGCGCATCAAGCTTGAAGGTAATCGTCTGTTTGTCTCATTTTTTATTTGGCTTACAGCACGGCCGGCGGGAAACGCGACCCGACCGCCCCCCACGCCCCCCCTTCCACTTTGCGCCTTTCTTCTCCATCTCGGGCCGGCGATGTGCGCCGTCTTTCATGTTAAGTCAACACGGTTGAAATCCGTCCCGTCCGCTCGCAGCTGAGCGCATCACGACACGCGACACGCATTTCCATATTGGCGTGTTCCGATTCTGATGAGGCTCTCTCTCTCTTGAAACGGATTTGCAGACATCGCAGGTCAATATTTGCCCGGATTCCAATCGGGGATGGCCCGAGTGTGGACGAGGACAAAAGCCCCCCGCTCAGCGTCACCTCGCACTTTTCACCAGTTTGGTTTGTTCCGCCCCTCCGTCATCTGCTCGTCTCCCACCTTGTGCTCCATTTCCAGCTCCTGCCCCCCCCCCCCCCCAACAGGAAAACATGGATGGAAAATATGATTTTCCGCCCCCCCTCGCCTTCCCTCGCTCGCTCCATCTCTCTTACGCTACAGTTATTTAAACGTCAATAGCCATTCATCTTCTTTCGAGGGCACTCTTTCTCATATTGATATTTGGATACGATCATTACTCTGCCGGCGCTAAAGCGCGCTTTGTAAAAGAAAAGAAGAGAGAGGGAGAAAAAAAGGAGGGGCCGCGTCCGATACTGCAACCTCGGCATTCCAACCCAATAACACATTTTTTTCTATTTATTTTATGCGTTTACTTATTTATTTTGCGCGCCGCGAGAGGATCTATCATGTCCGATATTTCATTTTGAAAAGGCAAACCCCCCCCCCCCCCCCAAACCAAGCACCCCCCAGGCCTCCCAAGTAACTGCTTCCGCTCGGTCTTGAAAACAAGTCGCTCGTTCGCCATCAAAACGCGCCAGCCTGTCCGTCCGTCGCGACAATATCTGTCCGTCTGTCCGCCCGTCCCCGTCCGTCTGTCGCTTTTATCCCTCTGCCCATCTGTGCGCCCTTCCGCCATCGATTGTCGCTCCATCCATCCATCCCGGGACGTCATTTGCAGCGGGTGACTTTAGAAAGAAAGATATGATAAATTGCAAATCCTTCGAATAGCTGCCAGGGAGTTCAAATGTGAAAAGTTGTGACGACATGAATGAAAAATGCCGAAATCTCCCAACTGCTTCGGTGGAGGCGAAAAACCATCCTCAAAGTTGGACTTCCCGCCGCAGCGCCTTCGCAAACGTCTCGCATCGCGACATAAACCACCCAAAACAAGAAGCGCTTGTTCGTCCGGCAGCCCGAAGTGGGGGGGGGGGGGGGTGCGCGGGGGTCTTTTCGGCACAGGTCACGGGATGAGCAAAAGTAATGGGACACTTTGTCAGCAGAAAGACCGTCCCGGTGGCTGACTTTTTGGGTCAGGAGCGCTTTTCGTCCTTCCCCTCATTCGCCACTGATGACGCAGCATCTGGAGCAACCGGCGGTCGTTGAGCAGCCCCCCCCCCCCCCCCCCCCCCGCCGCTCGACCGCCTGAGCGATGAGACACGACGTCGGCGAAAAGACCGCTCCGGGATCCCGTTACGTCTGCGCGCTGAAGGTAATGGGACTCTTTACGGGCAGAAATGATTGGCGTGGTGCGCAAAGTAGTTTTGTTGGCTCAAAGTGACGGCACGCGTCGCAAACAGAAAGGCTGCGACGCGAGGGGGCCCGGGCACTTCTTGCCATGCAGCAAAAGAAACGTGACACCAAAAATGACCGCAGCGGTGTCGGGTCCGCTTGTCCGCGGATCGCGTCGGTGATCCGAAGCCCCAACATCAAAAGTGCGGGGGGGGGGGGGGGGGGCGGACGTGCTCGTCGCTCAGCCACCATTCATTGCTTTTTTTTTTTTTCTCCAACAAACGTTACGATTTAAACTCGACGCCAACGAGGAGATCAAGGGGAAGGCTCGGAGCCTGGTAGGGGAGGGGGGGGGGCTGAGGAGGAGAAGGAAGCAAGAAATAAAGCATCTCCCAATCTGATGAGCAGCTTGTCCGTAATACTCCTCGCGCATCTGCTGCCAAGTCTGCTGCCAGATACAGAAACGGCCACGCACACGTTTCTGGACAAGCTTTGCTTCTTGCTCATGCGTTCACACGCCGCACATGCTCCAAAGTGACATTAACATCACCGAGCTGCGAGTGAGTAAAGACAGAGAGGGAAAGAGAGACGGAGGGAGAGAGAGCGGCCCGGGGGGGGGGGGGGGGAGAGAAGGATGCGGCCAACAATTCCAGGACAGATGATGCGGCCATCTTGAGATCGTTTGTCATGTGTCGGTTCGCGTTGACCTTGCAACAAACGCCACCCCGGGCGCTGAGATCATCTTTTATGATGAGGGAGGAGGAGGAGGACGAGAAAGAGCAAGTTGTTGGGCTTCTTTTTTTTTTTTTTTTTTTGGGACATGAATATCTCGCATTTGCGCGGCGCCACTTTAAGAATGGCAAACCAGGAACTGCGTCGCAGAATTGTGTGAAGGATCGTCCGCGTTGAAGGAGGGGTGAAAAACGGATGCGCAGATGGAGAAGAGAGGGCACGGCGGAGGATTGGAAGAATGATGAAAGGATGACGGAGGAGGGATGGAAAAGATGACCGAGAGGGGGGGGAGGGGCGGATTCATGTGGAAGATGGAGCGATTAAGGAGGAAGTGAGAGAGCGATGGGCGAGCGACGTTGCCCAAGAGAAAGATGGCGGGACGAATGAAGGCCCAAAAGGAACCGAGATGCAAAAGCGGGCAACAGAAGCTGGGAGGGCCCACCGAGCGGGGGTCTCGGTGACAGACGATGGAGCGATGAAGCCGTGAGCGAAGGAAACCGCCGGAGGGGAGGGACGGCGTAGAAAATGGAGTGATGAAAGACGGGGACAAAGTGGGGGCGTGACAGAAGATGAGGAGAGGTTGCCCCGTGACCAGGCGACGGAACGTCAAGAGGACTCCTGATGGATGGAGAAAAAGGGGGCGGGGGGGGGGCGATGAAAGACGGCGGCTGATGGAGGGACGGCGCTTTCACTTTCGGGGAGCACTTTCGAGCAACCCCTGAAAGGGTCGGCCCGAGACCGAAGACCGCGGCTGACGAAACTGAGCCAATGGACGGCGTGTCTGACGCAGGGAGGAAATGATGCCATCCAAGATGGAGGGCACAAAAATGGAGCCATGACAGATGAGAGCTGACGGACGGACGGACGGCGACGGACGGCGCGTCGTGCCGCGGAGTGAGAAAACCAGAAGCGGCGTGCGTCCGTCTTGTCTGGCCATTGTTTCGCATCTTACGCCGGTTAGCTGGTTTGGTAGCGTTAGCATACAACTACCCCCCCCACCCCACCACCAACCAAACAAACGCGAGTCACCGTCGGCTGGTGCGAATTAAAAAAAAGAAGAAGCATTTGACGGCAAAGGCTTCCTTTTTGGCAATGAGCGGGGCTAACGTTTCACATTAAGGGAGATTTATCTTAAAGCGCGCCGCTAATCCCCCATTTTTAATCCTGACACCCTCCCCTCCTCTTGTGGCACGGCGCATCAAGGGATCCGGATGCTCGCCTCCTCACACGGCGCGGCGTTCTTTTGGCCGAGACCTCGCAAGGAGACGGATTGAAGAAAGTTTCCGGGAGTGTGAGATTCCTGCCGCCGCCGCCGCCGTCTGCAGGAAACCGCGGCGCGGACGGCGCTGAACTTTTCAACGACGAGAAAAGACAAGTGCCGGTGTTTGGTCCCCGCTCTTCGCACTCTTTACGAAATCCACCGGGGCTCCAATTTGGGTTTCGAATTGGGCGGGGATTTTAAAGGAGGACGAGCAAAATGGACTTCCGGCTTGGTTTTTTTTTTTGGTTTTCCATTTCGGTCAAGTCAAGCCTCGCCTCACGTGCCGCCTGCCCTGGTGACATCTTGGCTGAATGACTGCCACTCACTTGATTTTGGAGTCAGCCAGTCCTCCCTCGAGTGTCTCGTCCCATCGCGCTGACATCCATTCTGAAATTTTCTCTCGGAGACACCGCGATGACAACGCTCGGGCATCAAAGAGCCGGTCGGAGCGGCGGGGGTGGGGGGTGTGGGGGGGGGGGGGGGGCTGGGTTGCTTCCGGTGGGAACAAAGAGGCGCAGTGTTGGGTGAGGACACTTTCTGTACCTCTCATAATTCCCACGAAAGCATATCTGCCTTAAAACAGACGATTCATGTTACTGCGAACGCGCCGCGGAGGTCCTTCCCATTCGGGAAACTCTAATCCCGCCCGTAATGACCGGCAATCTGCTGGCCTTTTGTGCTCTTTCTAACGACGGCCGCATTCATTTTTTTGCTAATGATGTAAGGCGCCACAATGCGAGCTTTTGTGCGCAGAGTTCGTCCGGTGCCCGCTGAAAACGAGGTTATATGTGATTATTAATCTGATTAAAGCGGATTGCCGGGGCCTGCCTGCTGTTTAACGAGGCCGCCGCCTTCAAAAAAAAAAGCAAGTGAAAAAGCGGCCATTGTTGTCGCGCATCCGTGATGTCATTTTTCAAGATGAGTTTCCCCCCGTCGCGTCCTTCCCGCCGGACGCGCTCGGGCCGGGTCGCCTCGCTAAAAGCCCGATAAAAAACGGCCCCGATTCGATTGCGCATCCGACAATCTGTTTCAATGCGAGTCTCGGATTCCAATTCGACCCGTTAAGAGGAAGGAAGGAAGGAAGGCGGAGACGCTTGCGAGGACGGCGGAGTCACCGCCGGTTCCATTTCGGTCCCGTCGGTGGCGGCGCGGAGGGCCGGAAGATTACGGCGCAAATAAGCATCCCGAATGATATTGGGATTGATCTTGAAAAATCCCGCCGAGCCAAACGAGCGTCTCCCCCACAACTGCCCCTCAAAGCATCCCTTCAACCCTGCACGCCGAGCACTTTTTTTCTGCTCAAGCAGAAAACGTGAAAGTCGAGCCGTCGCGCATCTCGTCGTCCGCGCGCGGGAAGCCGCAGTAGCATGCGAGGAGCCCGCTTTTGGTGACGCGAGTGAAGAAAAAAGGGGTGGGGGGGGAGGCTGCAAAGCTTTTCGGAAAACTGAAATTCACCCGACGATCGCGCGACCGATCCCTATCGTTGCCCCACGCCCAAAAAAAACCCCCAAAAAAACCCCCGCGAGCGACGTTGACGAAAGAAAACTGTGATTGGCGCAGTACGGCGAGCTGAGGAGAGAGCAGGCGCGAAAGGGATTTGCGGCACACTGGCGTTTACATTTTTTTGTCATTGCTAATGATATGATTACGGTCTTTGCGTGCACGCTCGCTAGTTTTACTTGATTCCCCCCGCCACTTGCCCCAACCCCTCCCACCCACCCCCCGTCAAACCTTCTGCGCTTCTCTGCAACTTTGTTTATTTGACTTATTTATTTGCAACCTCGCCGGCGTCTGATGTGGAAATCAAAGGTGCAAGTGGTCGGGATCGCGCTCGGCGAAGTCGACTTATTTGTCCTTAATTGCCACAGAGCGCTTCAAAGGCGCCGGCGTGCGTACCTGTGGATGTTTGTCTGTTTATATCGGCGTCGCCGCCGCGTGACGCCATTGATGTGGAATAACACGGGAAATAAAAGTTGACATAGTTTCTTGGCCCCCCCCGCCGCCTGTTCCCTCCGCTGCGCGCCATGCGCTATTTTTTTATTATTTTTTTCTTTCTTCATATATCGGCACTCTTTTTCCTTGAAGCGGCGTCGTCGGCGTCTCATTACGCGTAAGCGTCAGTCGTTACGCCCGACGCTCGGCGGCTGCCTCGCGAGCGTCGCTCCCCGCGAGCCGAGCGGGCTTTTTGAGTACAACTCCTCGGGGGGCGCCTTCCCCGTCACATCTCGGGGGCGCCCGGGGACGGGGGAAGGCGGCATCCTTAAGAGGATGGCGTCAAAGTGAACAAAGTCTTCGGGAGTCGGCGAAGAAACGAAACAAACAGCAAACTAATGAGACGGCAAGCAGGTATATGGGCTTGGAAGGCCAATTTAGGAAGCCTTCCTTCGCGTTCGGCGGCATCCGATTGTGCGGGCGCGGAAACGTATCCATCAAAGACGCGCGCAGACACAATGTGATTTTCGGCTCCCGGGAAGCTCCCCCCCCCGCTTGTGGAATATCGTGAATGGAATCATCGTCGGGGAACTTTGCTGTCGTCTGCGCCGTAACTGAATCCGGCCTTTGCGGGTAACGCCGCGCGCTCGGCGTCAGCGCCGAGGAGCTTTCGAAAGCGGGCGAGGGGACGACGGCCAGCGAATGGCGAATCATCGGCGGAGGGAATCTCCGCCGTGACCGCGCGGATGAATCGGACCGGACGCGGACTTTCTTTTGCTCCTCGGAAGGGGAGGGGGAACAGAATGACATTTTTTGGAGCCCCGATCAATCGACATATCGTCTAGCGAGCCGGCCTAAACTCCAACTGGCCCCCGCCACAACAATTCCACTCAGGCAGTCAGTCCGGCGGTGCCGACGGGCACTTTTAACTCCGAGCTAAGACTACGGCTAGCTTTGAACACCAATTACCCTTTAACCCGGAGACACGCGTTACCCTTTCGACTCCAAGCGTGGAGATAGCGACTAGCCTTTCACTTCAGGTTAGGCCGTAGGAATAAAACAGATCGTCGACAAAAATCACCTTTTAACTCCGACAAATCAGACAACTTCAAAGAGCTTGAACTTTTCTCAGCCCCGTAACTCCCCACCCACTAGAGCATGCCAATTACCCTTTCCCTCGTAGCGACCTTTAACTCTGAGCTACGACACACCGGCGAGCCTCGAATGTGAAGTGAGGACTCCGAATCGTCAAGAGACGACGGCAATCCGTTCAGTCCGAACTCGGAGACCACCCCTTCACTTGAACCCAAACCAAAGTCAGAGCTACCACACAACCCTTCTTCTTCTTGGACTTGGAGCTGAGGAACAAAAAGTAACCGTCAACTACCCTGAAAAAGAAATCCTTCAAGAGACGACGGACGAGCCAAGACATGATTTGAAAATCATGCGGATCCAAGCGAATGCGGATCCAAGCGGCGTCAGCGACGTCACGTCGAAACATCAAATGCCAAAGTAAGACACCGCTTAGCCGACGATTTCAATATAAGGAGCCAAATAGTGAGCTAGCGGATCGGCGGAAGGGAACTCCGGTTCCGCGGGAGCCGTATCCCGCCTGTTCCAGACCTCTCTCGACTTCGACCCACCCGCTTCAAACGAAGAAGTCCGAAACGGTCACCATCAAGTCAAGCGGGTGCGTTGGAGTCGGGAGAGACCTAAAAGGGGCAGGACGTGGCTCTCGAGGAAGCGGCGGTGCCTAACCCTGGAGTGGATGACGACACCTCTGGCGCATCGCCAACCCCTTTCAGTCGGCGAGGCACTTGAACTTCAGGTTCGAAGGCCAAAGGCCCATTTGCCGGAGAGGTTCACCCCCAACCGTAACCCCCAACCGTAGATGCAAACCCCCCCATCTGACTTCCATTCAAGGTACCACATAGCACGCCAATACTCTTGAACTGCCATTAGCGCTTTAACTTGGCGCGAAGAAGACACCAAAGACGCACCCGCTTCACCTTGAACTCGGGGCTACGAGACGACGCCGGCTCTTTAACGACCTTCCGAGTCAGAGGAAAGACACGCCGATGAGACGCAACCAACCCTTTCGCTTCCACTTAAGACGCCGCGCGCCGCGCTAGTACCCTTGAACATCAACTAGCCCTTTTGAGCTAAAAGACTCCCATTAGCCTTGAACTCGAAGGTAAGACACTTCGGCAAACCGCTTTCACTTCGACTTAAGGCGCAGAGCGCCGAGCCAGTCGACGGCAGCTAGCCTTTAAGTCAAACCCGCGTGCTGAGCGACGGCTGGCTGCTCTTTGTGAGCGCGTCACCACCAGACAAGCGAGGGGTGACTGAAGCTCGGCGCCATCGCGGCTGACAAAGGGAACAAAGGTTCTGGTGACAAAGGCACTCGGGTGTATAATCATGCGCGCACGCTATGTGCGCTCGTAACGCTGTGGAGTTTTCACTCCGTGTCAGGAAGAAAGAGTCAAGTGAGGAGAAGGAGCGCCAACCCGTAGTTTCACGCGGATGACCACCGCGGTCCACCTGGATCGCCGGCAGGTCTTCTCGATCGGCGGACTGAAGACCCGCCAGGTAAAAAGTCATCGCGGTTTTGGGCCGGGGACATCTTTGGACCCCCGAGATTCTGCGCTTTGAAGTGAAAGCGCTTACGGACGACATTCTGAGACTCGCCGATGTCAATTTTCGGGGCCGTCTAAATCTAGACCGTCACAATAAACTTTCCGATGTACTTGAACGTGTCGAAAACAAGTGCGCAGGTGAGAACTCTGTCGAGCTCATTAGCAAAGACACGGGGGTCTCCGAAGCCGGCCCCGTTCATTGCATACGTCTATGGGTGTGCGTGCGCCGAGCGTCTTTGCAGAGATGGCAAGCGCATTCATGGTAATTAACCACCTGATGAGGACGCTATTATTGGCAATTACCAGGCTTTGCTTTATCACAAGTTTGAAGTGCGCGTCGGGTGTGTGTGTGCATAGGTGTGAATAAAGGAGCACAGGTGTGCGTGCCTAAGGTGCAAAGACAACAACAGTGATCCCCCCCCCCCCCCCCCCCGGCAAAAAAAAAAGAAAGAAAAAAAACCCCACAAGGCCGGGTACGTGATTGGAGTCAAACTGCGCGCATGCAAGTTGACAAAAATTGATTGTTTCAGTCAGAGTTCTTCCGACGTCTAACAAGTTTTTGCTAAGCACTCGTCGCAGGATTTTCGTGGGAGAAGTCATTATTTTGAATGCTTGGGGGGGGGGGGGGGGGGCTTTGTATTTGGAGTGAATCATCCATCCGCCCATGATCTGGGTCGCGGGTGTGCCGGAGCCTCTCCCAGCCGTCTTCGGGCAGCGGGCGGGGGGACACCCCGAAGCGCAGGGCACACATCGACAAACGACCACTCGCGCTCTCAATCACAATTTCGAGGGTTCAATTAGCCTGCCATGCGGGAGGAAACCGGAGTACCCGGAGAAAAGCCCAGGCAGGCACGGGGAGAACATGCAAACTCCACACGGGGAGGCCGCAGCCGTCGGGTCGGCCACCGGGCCTCGCCGGAGTCAATCGCAGTCGTGATAAATGGAGCGATCTCATCGTTACTGGAGTGAAACGCCTCACATCACAACCGGAGTGACTCATGGATTTGATCTCATCACAATTAAAGTGAGCAAACGTGACGGATTTAACGGTTCTTTTCGACGCCTTTGAAGAAAATGGTGCCGCGGCACGCTGAGAACGGAACTTCAAATCATGTTCCTTCCGCAGCCACTTGAAGGCGGCGGCGGCTCTAAAGTGCACGAGAGCCCAGTAAAAAGTGTCAAGAGAGACAAAGAGAAAAAGGATTTCCTGGCCGGGTCTCGGGGAGCGGCTGTAACCCGAGCGCAATCATGAAAGCTGGCGGTTCATTTTTCAAAGGGTCATCCATCGAGCGGTCTCATAAAGTAATGGGCTTCTTCTGGGAGGCGGCTTTATGAACACTAAGATAGTTAGGAGACATGCGGAGGAGCTTCGGGTCCTGCTCGGACTTGCGCCGGGTTATTCCCTCCTGGCGGCGGCGGCGTGCGAGGGAGGCGCGGCTCCCGGTAATATCAACGAGTAATAAAGATTAATCTGTTGCTGGTTGCCCCGCTGATTACTCCTCAACTTGCTTGAAATAAGACTCAAATCACTTCAGAGACATTCCCGGGACCTTCGGTGGGTGTCGGCGTGTCTTTGCCGCCGGCAAACTGAATTCACCTTTCGGACGTGAGCGTTTAGGACTCTTTCTTTGTGCTTCTTTGACTGGATCAACCCAACATGCTTCAAAGGCAGACTTTTCACTCCCATAATTTGGACATACTGTAACGTCAGGGCAGTATGTGCCCAGAAGGAATCAGGAAGCTGGGTGTCCTGAGATCGGAATCAGGGGGCTCATCCAATTGTGATGCAAATTGGATAGCTGCCAAATCCACGACGGCCTAAAGTGGCAAATTATATCCAATTTGCCTGACGATGATCAATTTTTACATATGAGCCATACCGACGGCAAATGATGTCGTGCTCTCATCAAAAATAAATACAAGCGGGGTCAACCAAAAACTGGAACCGCAGCAGAAATCATCTCAGTACTTTCATTGGGTGTTTGAGCATCCTGACTTGACTAAATTGAGCAAAAGTTTGTGCTCCTTGGCTCGATTTCAAACACATTCAGACTTTCTTCTCCCAATTGGCACACTTTGGAAACGCGTCAGGGCAACCCAAACGGCCGAATCCGGTCAAGAAATCGGATAGCCAAGATTGGAATTGGATATGTATCGGATATCCGCCCACGTGACGGCACCAAAAAACTGAATGGATCTGACTTGTCCATTCGAGCCTGACGTCACCAGAATACACCGATCAACGGCGTAGACGGACATCTACACAAACTGCAAATGGACAAAGACTGGAATGCCCCCTCCCAAAAGAAAACAAAAAACAATGCAGCAGATCGAACCCTTGAGTGAAAAATCTTACAAAAACGGGATGCCAGCCCTTGTGTTTTATGAGCGCTGTGAGAAGAGGTTCAAGACTCACCTGTTGGGTCGGGTCTCTTCACGTTGAAGGCCGGTAGGTTGTCGCCTCCGTAGGCTCGGAGCACGGACATCATGTTCATCTGCTGCTCAGCCTTCAGAAGTGCCGGCGGGGCTTCGGGTAGGGGCAGGAGGTTCATGCCTTGCTGCCACTGCTTCTCCAGGGACATGACTTGCTTCTGGTTTTGCTGGAAAAGCGGCGGCGTCACGGCAGAGGACGAGGCCACCGACCCATCCTGCAGGCGCTTATGGTGGTTCTGAGCGCGGTCCTCTGCCGGACTTCCTTCTTCCTCTTGGTCCATGTCGTCATCTCGCTCCTCGTCCTCTTCGGCTTCGTCCCGCTCCTCGTCGGAATGGCGTTGCCCCTCTTTGGGCGTGGCCGACGGGGTGTCTCGGGTGATGTGCGCCCCAGATTTGACAAGCTCGTCATCAGACCCGAGCTGCTCCTCCTCGGGTTCTCCGCAGGAGCTCCTCTCACCAACTTGCTCGTCCGGAGCTGAAGAGGCTCCTCTGAAGGCCTTGCCGGGAACTTCCAGGCCCTGCTGGGTTGCGGCCACGTAGCCTTGGAGACCCTGAGCCACCTCCCGGGGAGAGCCATCGTACAAGCCACCAAAGCGCCTGTAGAAGTCGCTCTGGAAGGGGTTGTAGGGCTGGTCGATGTGGTTGCTCCAGCCCACCTGGTTCCTTTCTCCATCCCCGTCGTTGTCTGAGAGCAAACTCTTGACGTTCGGGGACTGATGGGTGGCGGGAGAAGCCTCTCCGTGCACTTCCCTGCCCGTATCGGCCCTCTGCGTTTGGGCCCGACCCAGATGGTTGGCCTGGAGGTGAAGGGCCATGAGCTCCAGCGATGCAGTGGAGAAGGAGCAAAAGAGACAGCCGTGCCACGCCACGTTGTCGTGGATGGTGACCGAGGAGCCGGGGAGGGAACCGGATCCGGACTCGGGCCGGACCGACACCGACAGATCCAGCGGCTCAAACTGGGAGCCGGGTTTTCCGGCTGACGGATTCTGCTTGGCCTCGGGTTTTTCATCTTTGTCCCGGTCTGCCACGGCGGCGCGCTTGGCTCTGGGCTCACCATTGTCAAGGTAGGACTGGGCGGCTTGGACCTGGACCGGACTCTGGTTATCCTTCGGATCTCTCTTCATGGAGCTGAGGACAAAGCTGTCCATGAAGGCCTGCAGAGTGCCTTGGAAGTGAACTCCGTTTCCCATCATGCTTTGGTAGGCCCGGCTTAGATCAGAGAAGCTGGCGGGACCATCGGCGGGAACCAGGGATGCGGGGCCATCGTTGGGCTTCAGGCTCTCGGCGATGGCATCGAAGTGGCGATCCCCGCGTTCGCTGGCCGCCGCCACGCTGGCCGACGCCCACTGATGCGGCAGCAAGGGGCCCGCTCTGAAGTCCAAGTTGGCGGGGAGGCCTTTAAAGACGTTGCGCAGAACATCGGGGCGGGCAAAGACGCCGCCGCCGCCGGCCGCCGCCTTCCCGTGGTCATCCTTGTGCTCCGATGAGGGGCCGTGTCCGAGGGCGGCCGAGCCGTTCTGACGCTCTCGGTGGTGACGCTCCAGGTGGTACTTGAGACTGGCGGACTGGGTGCCGGCGTAGTCGCAATGAGGGCAGCGGTAGGGCTTCTCTCCTGAGGGGAAGAGCGCAGGAGCGAATCATTAACCTGATTATTAGCCGCTGGATATCCAGAAGCTATTTGCCGGAGCGGGAACGCCGACCCGAGGGTCATGTCACCTCCCCGGAGGAGGAAAAGGAGGTCGGAACGGCAAATGAAACACTTTTCATTAACGCGGATAACAAAAGAGGATGCTTTGACAGTGGTTTGCAAACCTTTATTTCAACCGTGTCACCCCTTGGGAATATTTTTTTCCATCTCCCCAAAATCCCATTAACGCATGTTCTTAGGGATATTTTGTTGGCCGTTTTCTCCTTTCTCGGTCCTTGAAAGTGAAATTTACCGACGGCATCATTCCTGTGACTTGGGACTTGATCACACTCGAAGCACGAAATTGCAACAAAATGTGGCGAGTTGAACTTCATGGAGCATTATCGTCGAACTCCTTCATCTGCTGCCGCGTGCATTCGCGCGCAGCCCTTACAGCTTCATGCCTTCAGATGATGAGCTCTCGGGGCCAGAAATTTGACAACAACTTGTTTCTTCAACAATTTTTCTCGCCTTTTGAAAAACAAACGAATGCAGTCATTTGTGTTCAGATTTCGGCGACTGAGTTTCAAGATGCGTATTTTTATATATTTTTTGAAATATCGGTCCAGCAGGTGTTGGGCTATATGTAACACTTTTTGACTGTTATCGGCAAGGGTATTTTTGCATACTTTCAAACCAGACTAGATCACATCGAGGACAAAGAGATCGTCGATAAGGCACGGGTCGGCGATTTCCCTTTTCAAGTTGTACCTATCCTTACTGCTGGATTTTGCGTCTCTCAGTGTGGTCGTTGGCGAAAGAGGACGCGACGCCACACCCTCAACAACACTGACGGTGACGGAGTTTCTCGTGATAGTTGGACAAGCATTTGAAGATTCGCCATGAAAATGCGTTTATTTTTGTTTGCATTTCTTGGAGCAAAAGGACAATCCTACAACCGAATAAAGCGGGATCGTTTTGATCACAATAATCACAACGTTAACTTTTTGTGCCGTTTCATTTCAACGCTTCTTTTTTTTCGGGGGGGGGGGGGGATGGTGTACCCATTTGAGGAAGGCTGCTCTAAAACAAAAGCGAGGCGGAAGAGCTGATGAAGGCGAGTTTAATATGAGTGCCGACAAGAGCGAGAGTCATAAAGATAAACATCTAACCACCCACTGCCTTGTCAGCGCCGCTCCATTTCATGTGTCTTACTGCTCGCTGACGGGGGAGGGGGCCGGGGAGGGCGTGCTGAAGGTGTCTGAATTTGGGTCGATCCGGTCTCGCCGAGCCAGCCATCACTCATGTCGGCGTCATAAAAAAATAACACGTGGCCATATGGCGCTCTCGGCCCACCGAGAAACGTTGTATTTCCAAGTGACGGCCACGCTACCCGTTTCGCTGCGGATCAAACGGTAAACCAGGGCTGATGAATTGTGATACGATTTCAGACTCTCACTTGTACTGTATGTTTTTCACAACTACAAAAAAAAAAATCGTAGGTTAAGGAAAAAACGTTAAGCCGAAACAGGTAAAGGGAAGTGTTTGTCAATTAGCTAGCTAGTGAGCTAGGACAAACATTTTAAATCAAGTCATTACGTTCAGGAAAAAAAAAAAAGTTCGACCTGGTTAAGCGAGTGATTTTAGGCTCCTGCTTCAGTGTGCGCTTTAGTCTACTTGGGCCGCTTAACGAAGCCTCAAGCACGAGGTCGCCCCCTGGTGGTGGGTTGACTAATGGTTGAGAAAGTGGCAGCAGAGCTTGCGTTTTCATTGCAAACAATTGCCACCCAGAAGGTTCATTTCACTGTCACAGGCAAAACCGTGGCACTCAAAAGTTGAGTTGCAAAGTTTTATTCAGTTTTTTTTTGTTGAAATGATGCCATGCAAAGTGGGCGGAGCATGGTGTCAAATTTTGAGTTTTCAAAAATTTGCCACTGAAATCATTTTCACCGATTGACAAAAACTGAGTGGACATGTTGACGACAGGCGGCCCCCGGTGGGCGACTGCTTAGCGCGTCGGCCTCACAGTGCGGAGGTGCAGGGTTGGATCTCGGTCCCGGCCTTCCCGTGGGGAGTTTGCATGTTCGCTGCCCATCTTTCAAACTCATCTGACAATTCATTTTTATTCTTTGGCTTTTAACTCAGCAGGAGACTTGATTTATAATTTGACTGTTTTGGTGTTTTCTCCTGTCCCTGTTAGTAATTCATTGTTTTATTGTTTGTTGTTGTATGAATTTTTTTCTGCTCCACCGTACAGCACTTTGTATCCAGCGGCGAGTGTTTTAAAGTCTTCCAGAAATACAAGTAAGGCTTTCTGTTTTTTTTAGGGGGGGGGGTGTAATCCAAGGCACCTAATGTGCCCCAGCCATCACTCGGGTCGCGACCTCCCAACTATCACGCGAGGCGGCCGAAGGTGCACCGGCTCGGTGCGGAGCGCCATCTTTCCAAATGACGGCCGCGACCGGCACGCTCGCTCGGACCTTCGCCGCGGTTTGCGGATGGGCGTCGGTAAACGGGGGGTGAATCCATTGTGAGGCCGTCTATTTATTGATGCTGCACACATGCATATTCATGTGGCGCGCTCTTGTTGTTAATGCTGGAAGACGAGCGCGCAGCTTGCCAGGAGTGGATGTTCCACCGCGGCGATACACATCCTGCAAGCAATTATAAGAGGCTCGGAGTCGCCGCCAGATTTAGCTTCATTAAACAATGAACACAGATGAGGAAAAATGCAAAGCTCGCCTCCTTCTTTTAAAGAAAGGAGGGGGAAAAAAAAAGTTCCAAAAGTGGGGGATTTGGGTGAGCGCGCGGGGGGGGGGGGGGGGGGGGGGATTGATGGGGAAGAAAAGCGAGGGAAGTGCTCATTTCTAAACATACAATCATATAATGTTTAGAGTCGACACATGGAAACGCTTTTTGTGTGTGCGCGTGCGTGTGTGCGTGCGCGCGGGTGGAAGGAGGAAGTGGGGGTGGGGGGGGGGTGGCAAGGCATTGTTACGCCAGGCTGCTTTGAATGATTTAAGTCGGGCTGTGTAGTAAATCATGGATATAATTAGCAAATGGCATAGTGCTCAAGTCGTTTATCATTATTTAGAGGGCACCATTCCAGAAAAAGACTGCGCAATCTGCAGACCTACTGCCGAGCCGTGGCAGAAAGGGCCACAAACAGCGACTCGATACAATATTGATACAGGCCGGCGGAGAATAGGAGCGCGCACAAAGGCAAAGGCAAAGGCAAACTCCGGATAGCGAGACGCCGATTTGATCCATTTTCTTTTGACGCCGTCAAGCTCGGCCGGCCCGGCGTATTTCAAGTCGGGCAGCAGAGATGAGCTTTTAACCCAATAAGCGCTGCCGCCGGTGCAGGCTCGCCGCTGATTGAATAAGGAAACATCCCCCATGCAAATTACCATCCGCGATTCCTCTAACTGGACAAAATGATATTCCAGCGGCCAAATTAGACGCAAATTAGACTGATGTGATTTTTTTCCCCTCCCCCTCCCCTTTTTTTGCCTCCTCCTCCTCCTCCTGCTCCTCTTAAGAGCTCGTTAATGCGCGCGAGGGCAAATCAAGACGAATGCCGGCGTAGCTGCGTCTAAATACGCCGAATGGAGAGGAAAACATTCGTTATGTCGATGGGGCCGCCCAGCGTCCTCCGGCTGTCTGTTAAGATGAACACTTTAACCCTCCGCCAAGCCATTTTTATTTCCGAGCCATTTGACTCTGTTGAATGAATACGGGCCCAATTTTCCGGAGGATATCCATTCCGACAGCGGAATCGCCCTCTCGCCGAAAATGCTAGACCGAAGCGCAAAGGGGAAAACGCGTCCCGATTTTAATCACGCATTTTCTCCTCAACTACCGTCATGCAGTCCGGGGCCGGGCCTATCAAAGGATTTTGGGGGGTTTGTTTTGTTTTGTTTGGAACGGATGACGCTTGCAATTATCGCGTCGATGATTCGAGTCGGCCGATTCGGCCTCATGAAACAACGCTAGCAACAAACAACATGCGGGTGAGCGGCGGCGATTGCATTTGTCCACCCGGGCTTGTCATTCGCACATTCCGCGCCGTAGTACCTGCGACTTGGCATGCGTGCGGCTTGAAAAGGCGGGGCCCGGCCCGGCGAGCGACGCGGGCGTCGGCGAACGAGAGCGTAGCCGCGAGCTGCGAACTGGAAACCGCCGAGGCCGACATTTAGCTTCAATGTTCAACAATGAAGGCTCGGAGTCAGTCAAGTCACGCTTGCGGCTCAGCCCTTGGTTAGCGTTTCACTTCGTCTCCGAGAGGGAGCAACTTAACTCCGCCCATTTAAAGCAGGCAGCCAAAGGCCACGCCTTGGACAGTTTTCTGCCAGCCCGGTAGGACATGGACCGGCTTCGAGCGGAAACAAACGTGAGCCGACACTCCGCTGTTTTGACCTCCGTGGAGGGGAGGATGCGGCGATTTGTCAACCGGCAAGTGAAAGGAGCTCTTCGGGGTTAAGTCTTGGGCTCCGTCGTTTGCAAACGGCGTCTCGGAGGAGCGCGTGTCGCTGCGAGGACATCTGCCCCGTCATACGCGAAAGGGGGCTGCCGTGACATCTGGGGACTCCGCCGTCTCCCGCCTCGCAACATTACACACAATTTACAGCTAAAGGTCATTATGTAGCCGTTAATCCACTTTTAATTGATATCAGCGCAAACAGCGCAAGCTCCCCCCCCGCCCCCGCCCCGGCCGCCCGACACATGACGCATTGCCAGCCAGCGGGAAATCCGTGCTGGGGGAGTTAAAAATAGGACGGGAGAACTTTTTGTCGCAGATTCCGAGATGAAAGCCGACGGCGGCGGCGGCGAGGTTGTTTGCCCCGGAAAACATTGCCGATTTTGGAAACACATCCGCGTACTTCTGCCTCTTGATCGGCGCCTTCAACGTGCTCCTTTTTTTATTCGGCTGCTCGCTTTGTTGCCGCCACGCAAAGCGACAAACGAGGCCGAAGCTGCAGCGGGCCAAATCCCGGCGTAAAAGCGACCGCTTTTAACATGCCGGGCAAACATTTTCTTTGCAATGACACCATTGCGTGTTTGTTGAAGAAGAATGGAGTCAAAAAGCAGAAAATTCAGAACAGAATTTCATCATGACATCATTCATATTGATTATTTATCGACAGAAGTACAGCATGCACACCGCGTCTGTGTGAGCGGAATTAAAAATGCTAAGCTAAGGTAGCGGGGCAAAGGCACAATGTCAGTGCACTGGGTTCCAGAAGTGTGTGGGTGAGGTGGGGGCTAAAAATGGGGCTTGATGACAAGGTTAAGGTAAGGTTAAGTGACACGCTCGCACGCCACCCTGCCCCAAGAAACTATTGTCACAGCAGAGGACTTCTTTTATATTTTTAATTATACCCCCCCCCCAACACACACACACACACACACACGCAGCTGCTTACTGCTAAATAGCGCCTTGTCCAGAAGGGGACAATCTGGCCCGCTAATTGCTGTCACTGAAGCCGGGATTCATTATGTGACTTTCCCATTAAAATGTGAGCATTCATTTGTATAATGAAAGATCACCCTCCGCAGTGTGTTCATTAGCTCGCCGCTGTTAGCCACCTCCAAAAAACTCCGCTCCAGTCCGCTAATGGATATTTGCTCACTCCCCCGTTCGAGATGAAACGACGGACGAAACGTTAGCTCTTGAGCGCTAAATTTCAGCTCACTTCATTTCTTTCAAGCGGCTGTTAGCGCCTCGTTAATCTCTCGCTCAAAGGCCCGGAGGAAAAAAAAAAGAGAGCGGGTCTGGATCCGGATCCGCTCTTGGACTAGATCGCCATTGCCGGCGATTAGCTCGTAGCGCTGATTGAAGGCGATTCATCACGCCGCTCGCATGTGTGGAAAAGCCGCGCCGAGCCAAATAAACATCGACGCCGGGCCTCGGTGGCCTTGTCGCACATAAAATTTTAATGGGGGACAAAAACGAGGATGATGTGTAAAACATAAATTGAGATCGGAGGGAAGTCACACGCGGGGCGAGGAACATCAAAGATTGCAAATGAAAACGCCGTCGATGGACTCTGCGGGAACAGGAGCGGGCTTGGGACTCGCCTGCACGCTCGCGGTCACAAACATGAGCTCGCGCTCACTCGGCTTGGCGGGACCGGTTTTGCGGGCCGCCGAGGGGTTCGGTTCAGTCGGAGCCAAACCGGCTTTGGTTTAGTGGTTAGCGGTCCGGTGTCGGGTTGCGATCGCGGTCGAAGCCAACGGCGGAGGAGTCGGGCTCGACGAAATACGCAAACAGTTTGGTGGACGAGCGCGGCATACAAAATGAGGCTTCAAAGCCGTGAACAATCGAGCCTTCCTCTCCGCTCTCCAACGCTGTGGGCGTGTCTGCAGAATGTGCCGAAACCACAGAGCACTCAAAAGTTAATCAAATACGGCTATTCCGACGTCTGACGTTTTTCTTATACGGCACCTGCATATCGAAATATTGTAAAATATCCCTGCTCGGAATAAATACAAATAAGATGCGACCACGAGGCACTCTAAAGCAGCCACACTAAAAGGAAGCTCTGGCGCACATGTCGGATGTGAAGACAGAATTGCTCCCCTCCCCGCCCCGCTCCTCACTCTTTCATCGTTCTCAGCATGTTGCGCACACACTCACGGCCGACAACAAGGCGCTCTAAGGCAACCACGTACGCAGACCAGCGTAAGTAGCGGGCCGGCGTCCCATTTTGGAGACAAGCGTGCCGCCAAGCGTGGTTGGCGTGATCTACTTGTGACTTGAACCCGGATCGTCACCGGCGCGTTTGTCAGCCCACGGAGGGATTTCACCTCATGCTTCTCCTGACTTCCTCCGGCGACGGCGCGAGCGGCCGAGCGTGTCGAGACTAAAGGGGGTCGTCCCGCTCAACTGGAGGATAAAGTGAAGTCAACGAGGCCCGTCCTCGCGCGAGTGACGACTGACCTCCCCGCCCCCGCCCCCTCCCGAGTGGAAAAATAACCCCCAGAGCGAGGACAGGCCGCCTTTGTCGTGCCTCGGAAGTTATTGAGAGCGAGCCAGCGTGAAAGGGGGGCGATGCCACGGTGGGACACTGAGGCCTTGTTGGAAGGGAAAGACGAGAAGAACGATAACTTCACGCACACAAAAGCGAGGACCGGCTAATGAGGTCGCGGTGGACTAACGAGGACTAACGAGAGTGCGCGGAGGCATCGCTCGCACATTTGGGAAACGTGCGACTCGGAAGCTGAGACCATCTGTGCGCTCGACATGTCACGTCGCCGTCGGAACTCGACGGCGAAGCCGAAGGATGTCAATCGAATGGAGCGGGGAAGCCTCCAAAGTGGAACGCGTCGGAACAGGGCCCCTCGAAATTCAAACAAAACTATTGAGGCAATAGACAATATGAACAATGCCCAGAACGCTAATCATAATGACGCATACTGCAATGACGACTAATTTAACTACGAACAACAATAGTGCAAATGATTTAGTTTATTTAGAGATGACAGGAAATGGAGCAACACAGGCAAGGGCATGTGGCCTCAGGGAACATGTTTTTTTTTTTTTTGGGGGGGGGGGGGAGGACATAAACCAAAAAACAGGAATGCATTTTCACGTCCGGTGTCACGGAGGGAGCTAGGTTGACACTTGGATTCAAGTACGGTGAGCCCTTCCTATTCGCAGCTTGCTGAGAATCGCGAATATCTGCCAATAATTGACGAAGTTATAAATGCATTGAAATTTGGTTTTTTTTTTTTAAATCCTCCTAAATTCCTGAATAAGCGGAGAAAAATAATCAAAAAGCCTTTTGCGTCAAAACTGGGGGTTGTGCCCCCCCCCTTTTTTTTTTAAATTGTTTTTACACCGCAAATAGGTGGATCTGCGGGTGCCGAGTTGCGTGTATGCGAGGGTCCACTGTTTCATGTGTTTGATAAAAAGCGTTGAAAAAACTGGAAGTCAACATGCGTGGTGAGCAACCCAACAATAAGAAACACAAAGACTACAACAAACCAACTGCCTTCACATCCGTCGCGACAAAACCCGAAAAGAAAGCGAAACTACCTGAACTTCACAGTTGAGCTCACCAGCAACCGGTCAAACATCAACTAAGTTGAATGTCGGCGATGCCTTTCATTGAGAAGACAAGGGAAAAGACAATGCGAAAACTGGCTTGGGGCCATTCAAAACCGTGGCAATGTGTTCGGCCACTTGACGAACGCAAGCACACACACACACGCGCACACACAGAGTCCAAAATGGCTCCTTCAACTAGCTTACATGTGGCTTCATGACCGGACTCAACAAAATGTCATCAAGACTCAGCCTGACTGATCACACGAACTTGGGACTTGCTTGAAACATGAGTGTCAAGACTTGAGTCTGATCGACCACTTTTCCTGATTTTTGATGCCATTTCAAGGTGTTCTACTGACCTGTGTGTATGCGCAGGTGGACCTTGAGGTGATGCGAGGTGCGGAAGGACTTGCCGCAGTAGGGACAGTCTTTGGAGGCCGAGCCCAGCGAGCGCTCGCGATGCTGAGACACCGACGGCGGAACGCTGACGGCCGCCTTGGCAGCTGCCGAAGCCGCCTCCTCCCCGGCATCTGGAAACAAAATGGAGGGTGTTGCTGCTCACATATCACGCTATCATCATAACGTCATCGTCATCATCCTCATCATCGCGCTATCATCATAACCGACATCGTCACATCTGGACACGCGCTTGCTTGGCAGTGCTCGCTGCTCATAACAACCATATTTACATCACACACACACACACACACGTTTCCAAGATACTGGACATATGTATGTATGTATAAATAATTACATAAAAATGTGTGTGCAGTGTGTGTGTGTGTGTATATATACAGGTATATATACTGTATATATATATCCTGTATATCACATTGTCAGTAGCATCTTTACATTACAAAGTCTGAGTCCCATACCCGAAAAGTGAATCCAGGGTTGGAATGCGTTGTCGCCACAAGAAATAGACATTTCATACACTTTATGTGCATCCAATGTGCCGTATTGAGGTCATATTTTAATGGCTCTGCAACGGGGATGGCGCGACACCCGGCCGGGCAAGGCGGTACGAAAAATCTCAGCGAAAGAGTTCCAGCATTAGCATGTAGCAACAATGCTAAAAAAATGTACAACTGTTGACTTAAGGACTATTCCCTTTAAGATGGCTGATGGAAAGTTTGCCCCTTCTCGCCGCCTTCCGCTTTTATTCCCGTTCACGTCGGCGGCGGCAAAAAAAAAGGAACAATGGCGATGAACAGAAATAGATTTGCCTGTGTCAGCAAGACGGGATTTTTTTTTTCTCCCTGGCGCCGCCAGCTGATTGTGACAGCTCGCTGTCACAGATATGACGGGGTGATAACGCTTTTGACCGTGCCCCCCCCCCCCCAACGACCGAGAAAAAAAAAAAACGATGATGCTGGCGCTTTAGTGCGATGCCACGTTTGTTATCAACGCAATCACCTCCGACGACGACGGCGTTGACAGCGGCATAATGGGAAGTGAGGGCGAGTGGCGTTGCGCCGGCCGCCTCTGATGTGCTGACAGTCGGCGGAGCGCGGTGCAAAAAAAAAAAAAAAAAAAAAAGGGGGCCCAGACAACACGCGTCGCTCAATTAAAAATACCCACAAAGGGCTTGATGGATGGCACGCCGAGCACGGGTTGAGCATCAAAAGCCTTGTTGACAAGTCACGTGAGATGAAGAACGGTGCGGCTGGAGACTAAGTGATCCCAATTAACGGCATCTTGATGTAAACCGACCGCATTTGCACCGCAACCATTAATTGAATAAATCGGATAATCCGATGAGAGCAAAGTAAAATTCACAGGAATGATTTTTTCCACACGGACTACGGTTACTGCAGTCGTACTCTGCGTGGAAAAAAGTTTGGGGCAAAACAGGAGGAAGGAGTCTATCCAATCAAACTTGGAATTGTTTCACACTGAAAAACAAAGATGAAGCGCAACGCGAACCACAGCGCCACGTGCACAATCGCCAACCGTCAACCTGCAGACCGGCTGGCGGGTTAGCCGCTTAATAGCCGGCCAACTCCTCACTCTCATTCACTGACACCCACGTCACTCACCGGGCCGGGCCCCACACTTTAACATCGCTCAGCCTCACAGATACTACGGTACCATGTGAGGACGGCAATGCCAGGTGGAGACGATCGTTGTATGTCGTGTATTGTGTTCAAGAATGACAAATCAATTTTCATCCAAACACTCGTCGGTAGTACACTCGATTCCAAAAAGATTCGCTTGCCGCAGCCCGTTAAACTTCATGAAGCCCATCCCATCGCGTGTTAGCTTGAAGCTAACAGACCTGGTTAACTTATGGTTTGGTTCAACTTTGATTGAAAAAGAAATAAATACTGTTCATTCTGTTTTGAGTTCAATTCAAAGTGAGTTGACGTTCGAGTACAACGATTTGAAATGTACAGTATATTGGATATATATGACATATGTTGGTCTGGCACGTATTTCCGTCAGTTAAAAAGGGACACAATGCGAGCTTTACCATTTCCATCCATCCAATGCTCACGTCCCATCTCGAGTTGTTTGTGCGGACTCACCGACATTATCTAATGATTAAAAATGTTTGCGATGATTTGATAAAAGATGGCTGTCGCTACCGCCGCACAATGAGAAGGTTTTTTTTTTTTTTTTTTTTGTGCGTGCCGCAAGTCGACAGAATGGAAAGAGTCAAGTCAGCGGGTCACTCACAATAAAACGGGAAGCCGTTCAGCAGTCGGTGAAAAACATTCCAAGGCGGCCACAGAGACGCAGGAAAAAAGAGCACACAAATCTCTTTTAAGAAATAAAAAGTGCACATCCGGCTTCTCCAAAATGAGGCTGAACCATATAATTAGCTTTCAAGTCTCCAGTGAAAAAGTCAAGTCGTTAAAAAAAGCTTTGAAGGTCTCATGCAGAGATTGCGTAAAATTGCTGCACGAGAAAGATGAGAGTACGACAAACAGTAATGGCAGCCCGCCGCCTTTCACACATAAGCCAGCACGTGAGCGTCAGGTGTTAAACATCGCGTCTTGTACCGAACTGGGACATTATAAAGCCACTGCAATGTGGCAATTTAAGAGGACACGGCAGGATAAGACGGGACAGGAAGCAACCGACGTGCCTGGACAAAAATGGGCAGGAGTGGAGGGCGGGGCAAATCATTCAAGGACACGATAGGGAAAGACGAGATGAAGACACCAAGACTGGACCGGACGTGACCAAAGAAGAAAAGAGAGGACGGGACAACAGTGACATGACAGAACAACGTGAGACAGGAGAAGAAAGGACAGGACAGGAGAAGAAATGACAAGTGTCCAAAGAAGAAAAGAGAGGACAGGACAACAGAGGACATGACAGAACAACATGAGACAGGACAAGAAAGGACAGGACAGGATCGGAAATGACAAGTGTCCAAAGAAGAAAAGAGAGGACAGGACAACAGAGGACATGACAGAGCAACATGAGACAGGACAAGAAAGGACAGGACAGGATCGGAAATGACAAGAGAAGACACGAAAGGACAAGGACAGGATTACGAGTAACAAAGCAGGACAAGAAAAGGCAGGACAGGACAAGACCGGTCGACACAGGACAGATGGGTGGATCAGCAGTCTAACCTTTACCGGTTGAAAAGAACTTCATCGACAAAAAAGGGTGGCTTTAAATAAAGAGACGAGGATTCGTGGGGGGGGGGGGGGGATTGGGCTGGCGGGTAGGGGGCGCCGCCTCGCAAAACCTATTTCCAGCGGTCGCCGCCACACATCTCCGTATCCTCTTTTGGCACGCGCCGCTTGCCGTTGTAGCAGACCCTCGCCCACCTGCCCCACGCAGATGGAGGCCAAACGATCAAATCCAAAAGCCGCCAGCAGCCGGGCTGCGCGCGCGCGCGCGTGAACAAAACACACACACGCGCGGACAAACGCGTGCTCGAGTGCGAGCGCGGGAAGAGCACGTACAGTACGTACGGCGCTGCTTTGACTCGAGAGTCCAATCCGTTCCTTGAGCAAGCTCGCAACTCAATTTACTCATCTGACAAATCCGCTTTCCCCCATTTGAAATGACTCGATTGCTTCCGGCCACCAAAAGCAAATTGTCGTCATCACGTATTCCCGGAAAGCATTGCTTTGACTCCAACGAAAACTCCCTCGAAAAATGAATGAAAAGCAACTGAAGTTGAAAGAGAACAAAGCCAAAATGCAAGAAAAACAAATTGCAATGGAAAAAAAATTCCCAAACGATTTGAATGCGGATGTAAATCCAGACGAGCGACCAAGTCGTGGGCAGAGAAACTGGACGTGGGCGGTCCAGCGTCGTCAATGGAGCGGAATTGCCACGTGACGATCAGACTTTTATTCGAAGGCATCCCGGCCCGGAAATCCGGACTCATCACCGTCCCGGCGTTTGCGCCTGCTCAAAGTCTCACCAGCGCATTTCCGAGGTAGGGCGAATGTGAGCAAAGAAAAAGTGAAATGAACCAATCGACAAAGAGCAGACCTGACGTTGTGGGGGGGGGGAAGAAAAATGAAAAATGAAAAATAAAAATAACGCTTCCGGCGCCATCAGAAGTGCTTCTGGTCATTTCGGATTGAATGCTAAAAATGACGTGAACCAAGTATCGTCTCTCCGGCGCGCCATTTTCAAGGAAGATGGCCCTCCGTCGCCAAAGAGCGACCGTGGGCACAAAGGGCACGTCGCAAGCACTAAACCGAAATCTGATTGGACGGCGCTTTTTGAGCCGGGGCCCAGCCGCGATGGAGGGCGGGCTTTCTAGATGTAGTGGGTGTGGCTTGCCAGGCGAAATAGGCCCTCCCGAAATGAACATGGATGATGTCCAATTGCGACATTTTTGCACAATTCTGAATGGGCACGACGGATGAAATATTTACATTGATGTTTAATTGCATACTCTTGACCGGCAACTGGGCGGCGATTTAAAAAGTCACTTTTCCATTCGCTGTGCGATAATGATAGGAAACCCCAACACATTCACACGTGCAAGAAAAAGCGTACGTGTGTGTGTGTGTGTGCGTGCGTGCGTGCGTGCGCTGGCCTATAGGTAGACACGTGCGCGGGTGCGTGCGTGTCTTTAATCAGTCGACCGATCCGACTCTTTTAATGTGGCCGCTCCAATTACTGTAAAAGTCACGGCGCCGCACATAACCACAAATATTGACACTTTATGGCACAACACATTTATGACATTTTGAAGGTCACCTCGCATATTAGGCCCCATCGCTCACATGCGCTCGCCGGCCGGACGAAGGAATCTTCCGGCGATATCGATCCGCCTGCCATTTTTTTTTTCTTTTTTCCCCTCTCCTCCTTTTCTTGTCTATGCAAAAGCGGCCCGAGCTGTCGGAGGCGTGAACGCGCGCCATATAGCGAGCGGCTCGTTAAAGGTCGACCGACGTCTGGCGCGCCTCGCTTTAATCGGGCGCTCATCAGATAAGACGTGTTTGGTCGCTGATTCCAAATGTTGACTGTCTGATTAGCAGCGCCGAAATACGCCAAAGAGCAACGCGCGCGACTTCGCGAGGACGGATTTGGACCGTCGGTTTCAAATAGCAGTCGACCGAACGCTCCTTCATGTGGGGGTCGAAGTGACATTTGCTAATCTTTTCAAACTGAATAAAAAAAAATAAAAATACACTGAGGAGAAAAAAAATGCTGTGTTCAAGTAACACTTTGTCGAATGGTTGCACACAAAATCATCTGGATCCAGATGCGATTTATGAAGTAGTTTTTTTTACTTTAAAAATGGATCTCATGCAACCACATGACAAAATTCAAATGGGTTAAATTCAACAAAAAACCTTTTTCGGTGTGTGTGGGTGTACAGGGTGTATATATATATATATATATATATATGTACAGTATATATATGACATTCTTGGAGGGATGGTCAATTTTGAACAGGATCCAAAGCATACCACATCACGTGTCAAACCCGATTGTGGCATTGTTACGTTAAAGCGGTAAATCTGCTCAGTTGACGAGCATGTCCGTCCGCGTGGGGTGCAAAAACGCACCCTTTGGGGAATCGGCACGTCGGACCGACATATTTTGGATTGCATATTTCATTTTGACGCTGGAATAATATGTACGTTCATGCAAATTTGATGCCCGTGTCGACGGCTGATCTGACATCTGTTCATTCAATCGGGCCTAATTCCCAAGCATGCTCCCTCGCGCTTGCACAAAAAATAGATTCCAAATACATCAATGGATCTTTCAACGCCACATTGAAAAGCACTTTTATTCCATCGATGGTGAAATGTGCTGAATTTATCATCTGTGATGGCGCCAAAGCTGCCACTGTGTGTGTGTGTGTGTGTGTGCGGAGCGCGAGGAGAGGGGGGGGGGGGGGAGAAAGGCATGTTTAATTCAAGTGTATCTGATCTGAGAGCAGCTCCTCTCCCCTCTGCCTTGACTGGTGTCACGGCGGCGTAATGGAACATGCCAGAACAAAGGCTCCCGGATCAGATCGGAGCAGAGTTGAACGGGCCATCTGGGAGGCAGGCTGAGTATCAGTCACTCCGCCGGCTGTCGGCTGCACTCCACGCACACTTCCCCTCTGAGTGGGTGTGTGCGCGCGTGTGTGAGACACCTCCTCGCCGCCTTCCCGCGCACGCCACCGCAGGGACACCAGGCAGGGCATCCTATATGACTGACTGACAAATATAGAAATTGATAAAGATCTGCTACCGTGCCAGTGTGTGTGTGTGTGTGTGTGTGTGTGTGTGCGCGCGCGTAGCGACCACACCCGGCTCTCATTCGTGGAGGAGAGAACAAATACAGCATCAATCAACAACAGCAAACAACAAAACAAACCAAAAAAATATATATATCCAGAGATGCTTCCTAATTGTGACACGCAGCCAGATGGGGAGCAGGAGATGGCGCTCGTTGCAGCGTTCGTCCCGATATGTTCAAGAAGACGATTATATCGGAAACCATCTCGATTTCGGTGATTGACACCCGAAAGGAATTCACCACGTTGGGACTTGGAATGCATTTTTTTTTTTTTTTTGCGGTTGGGGGCGGGAGGTGGGGGTGCAAAATGTCTTTCGTTTGGAGAGGATACTTTCTTTTCCCAGTTCAGATGGTTTTGAATGCATTTGCACCGGGCACCGTCCCCCAATTCATTCCTTTACATGAAACAGGAATTCTCATCAAAGGGACTTTCTCGGGGAGAGATTTGACAGGCCAACTTCTACAATTTATTTGGAAGTAGCCCGCTGTCCGATTCAAGATAAAAAGTGACAGGACGAGTCCAACTAAATAAATATGATGGATTGCGGAACGTGTTTGGGGGAGACCGTACATGATGAAAACATCCAGTATTTAACATCATTAAAGCTGACCAAAAATGAAACCGTTTGCGGCCAATTTCATGCGGTCGTCGCGACACACGCGGGCGGGCATACCAATCGACGCACAGAGACCGTCGCAACTGCTCGGCGAGCTGCGGTAATATTAGCCGTCCTTGTCGAAGGATAAATACGATCGCTTTGTGAGTACAGTCTGTCTACACGTGTTGCTGCACCGTTTGCGTTCAAATACCGAGTGCCGAAAAGGTTTTCCCACCGCGCCACCGACGCCCAGATTCAGTCCGCCGTCTCTGGAGTTTTGCATCGGGTGTTAGCATTAAGTCAGCTAACTTTTGTCAGACGGCGTTAGAAAAGAAAAGAAAAGGAAAAAAAAAAAGCCTCCCGTTTGCTCGAACATCAACGGTTCTTTGTGTTTTAGAGCTGTTTGGTTTGGCGTCACTAATGAAGTCCTTGATGTGACGGATCCTTTTTTTCGGCTCCCGACGAGTCGTCAGTCGCGGATCGAGTCAACAATGTCGGCGACGACATTTGCGCATCAAAAGACGCAAACGAGAGAACGATTGGCCCTCGGTGGCGCCTTTTCTTCTCTGCCGCCCTGAACCCGGAGCGCCTTTGATGGCTGCCGGATCATTTTCCGGAAATCAAAGTGTGGTTAAGAAAAGGGAAAAAAAAAACAGGACGACTAAAATGTTTGCGTGCTTCTCGCCGGTCCATTATTCTAATGCGTCACGTGACCGGCCCCAAAATTGGACGGGAAGGGAGGAAGAGGGGGAGGGGCGATGCGGGCGCAAACGAGGAGGGTGTCGGGGGGCTCAAATGTGATGACATCATTTGAAAGGCATTAGGCTTTTAGAAATGTGCCCACTGGGACTTGATTTCCTTACGCCGGGAGCAACACAACACCATCCGGCCTGGGCTTCCTTTGATTTGGAGCGCTGCCATCTTTGTGAGCGTGCGGTCGGCGCGAGTTAATCAATTCGGAGGCTGAGTTTCGCCGCTGACGCCGGCGCTCCCGCCGATCGGCGCGCACGAACACTTCTCATGAAACGCCGCCGCACCGGTCGCACGTTTACGAGCTGACAAGGAACTCTGCACACAGCGCACCTTTTCGCGACTCGGGCCGATCAAAACGTTGCCGAATGGGGAGATCCTCTGCCGTTTGGCCGAGGCGTGAGGCGCTTCTGTGCAGTGGACCGGGCGTCACTCGCCTTTTCTTGTGGCTGTCGCGCTCCACTTGCGGACAAGGAAGAAAATGGGGTCTCCCCAAATCACCGCTCAAACAATGACCTCACGTGGTTCTTGGAAACTTGACTACCCCCACCGAATAAGGCTTTTATTCAATTGAATCAATTTGATTCAGCCAATTTCATAAAATCATCAATCATTTTTCTCGGCAATACATCTACTTATCACGTGATTTTTTTTTTCTTTTGGATGTATCACGAGCCAGATGATTTTTTGTTAAATGGATTTGCAGCCAAAGAATTTGATTGATTTACTTGATGTATCTGGAGCCAGAGGATTGTCATCGTATTTAGTTCTTTTTTTTTTTTTAATGTATACCGGGAGCCAGATGATTTAAAAAAAACATTTTTCATGAAGTGCTCTCGTACTGAATGTCGGTGTGCAAACGAGCCCTGCAAACCACACCCGTGCGCCGTTTCAAACATTTCCGGGGGTCAATATTGCGGCCCGATTCAACAAGCGAAAGCCTTTGGGAAGTTGCGCGCACAGCGACGCATGGCGCCCTCAAGAATGCTTTGCCCCAGCCCGCTAGCCTTTTGAAAATCGATTTGACTGACCACATGAGTATATGCCACCAGAGCAAAAAACGAACAAACATTCTTGAGTACGACTTCAACTTTGAATATCTCCCGGCATGCGACCCAAACGAAGCTGCATGTTTTTTGAAGATGCTCATTCCATTTGTGGAATAGATTGCATTTTTCAATTCTTGCTTTTCCATCTAACGGATGCAAATGCATTTTGGTGTCTTAAGTTTTTTTTTTTTGGGGGGGGGGGTTGCCCCCTCTTTTTCCCTCCTGCTGTCTTTGCTATTAAAGCCACTTGAGGGGTGCCTCAAGATGTTGTTGCGATCCATCAGAGGGATCTGTGAATTGAGGTTCCAGGAAGAGGCGGCCATTTTGCAGTGACGCAAGAGCAGACGGCAAAATGATTACTGTTGTTTCATTTGACGTCACTTTGTGTCCGGGTGAAATGACGCTTTTAATGCAGCCTCAAATCGCCCGTGGCATTCTTCAACATGAAACGCGATCGTCTCAGCACGCTGTCCACATCGCGTCCCCCTTCGCGTCGCACGAATACGTCTACAATTGGCGTGGTGGCGGCGACGACGTCGATTGAAACTCAAAACTTCCACAAGAAGTCGGTGTCAAGCTGCAGATGTTGACTTTGATGAATAGTTTTGTTTTGTTTTTTTTAATCTATATTTTGCCGCGGCGGGGGCCCTGGCGGGGGATGTTACAAGTCTCGGAGGCATCACGGCAACTGGGAAGCGGGCAAGAAGAAAGGAAGGAGCCAAGCGAGGGGGGGGGGGTGTGGACGCGCGGCGTCCAAATTTCACACGGCGCCGCCGCCGCCGCTCGCCGTTTGACCCCGGCGAGCCGCAGGAAGACAGACGAGACGCGCTTCCACGACGACAACATCAACAAAAAGAAGCCAGCGACTAAATGGAAATAAAGGCGCGGTGTTGTTTTGCGCGAGATGAAAACAGAACGCTGGCGCGGCGGTAAACAGGGGCACCAGATGTTCTTTGATGTTAATAATGGCATTTATTATTAATATTAATTAGACCGCACTCAGCAATACATTTGGGCCATTTCCAAGTCAATTAAGCAAAATGGCATTCGGGAGATGTTGAGACGACATTTTAAGGCAGGTGTTTGCCCCCCTCCTCGCCACCCCCGCCCCCCTCTTCCCTTAATAAAACATTTTTGCAGCTGATGAAAAAAAACAACAACACCCATTTTGAGGCATGTTTGATTTCTTTTTGCCTTTGTTTGCGCTTCCCTTGGCCCGCTCGCAATCTCCAAAAAGGCAAACGCCGCCAGGACGCCAACTCCACACGTACCGCTCGTTCTTTTTCAATGCACGGCACGGCACGATATCGCCACGGCCCAGCAATTAGCCATTTCCAAAGTGGAGGCGCCTCCTTTGCACTCACGGCAAATTGGGGAAGGTCTTCACAGCCCTGTTCAAATGTTGCGGCAACACGAAAAACATGTCACCGCTAACTGTGTAACCCTCTCGAATGTTACTGTTGCGAGAGCACGCACCAACTCGGCCATTCGGATGCGCGGTCGCAAAAGTGCGCACGCCCTCTCGCAAGCGGGTCCGCGGCCGTGTTGGGAATGAACCAATCTACATATTACGCATTACCAAAACATCCAATGCCCGAATGAAGTCGGATTAGCTTAATGCTAACAAACAAGGCAAACCCCCCCCCAAATAATAGTCACGGTGTTGCGGTGTTCTACACATTGAAGCAAGGGATATTTGAGCACAAACGGTGCAGAAAAACAAGCAGACGTAAAATACAACGCATGACATATTTTACTGCAGCTTACCGAGCCACGTGCCATACGACGCAATAGAGAATCAAGCGAACGAAAAGTTCGCAAAGGGAAAAAGAGCTCTTGAGGGCCACTTCATGACCGTGAATCCTAACGACATTTTATTTTTTATTTTTTCTCCCTCGGTGGCGCCCGGGAGTACATTAACAATCTGCGTGTTCATTTGTCAGCGATTGGGACACTCTGGCCCGTGTGGCACGGCGGCACTTTTTCCGTGGCGGGGAAATTAATGAAGGAGCTTTCGCCCGACGACGAACGCGCACCTGTGCCGCCGAGATGCTAATCACAAACATTTATATTTATTAGCCGGAGCCGCAACAGCACAACAAGAGGAATGGGAGCACACAAACGCATTTAGAGACGACAAAACAGACTGATGAAAGACACACTTGTGCTCTGTGAAGTCTTTGAAATGGAGGTGTCGATTCATTTATTTTTACACTTTGTTTGACAAAGAAAGTAGACGTGCGAGGCGCCAAGTGAGCCTTTCGTCATTTGCCGATGACCTCAGTCACAATGACTGGAACGATTCAACAACATTCGCAAAGAGTAAATCGACTACAACACTAATGAGATGAATGATGATACAGTCGAAAATGTGCGGTGCACTATGCGGTATAGATTGTAGAATTATGAACACATTGCATAAATCAGCTTCGATTCCAACGACTAAATACTCGGGACTATCCCGCCGATCGGTGCTCGATAATTACAAAACATACACCGTGTCTCATGTATCATTTAAAATGAATAATGATTGCTGAAACGATTAAAAACATACATACTGCATCAAATATTGCATGTTACTGTTCAATACAATAACAATATTTGAAGTTTTGACTTCAAAGAAATACACGCATAAATTGAAATATCTATCTATCTATCTATCTATATATCCTGGCGCGCGGGGGCGGGGGCGTGCGACGAAACAATGCCCCAAAATTGGATCCGCTTTTAAATCCCCCTCATCATCCTTGTCACTACAAGCGGCAGGTTTCGTTTGGCGTTTGCCCTCCTCTTCCTTTCCGTGCACCGCCACGCAAGACAGAAGGCGGCTCTCCCAAACCGCCCGCCTCGACGGCGACGAGCAAAAATACGAGCACTGACAGAAGTTTCACCCTGGCACCGACTCGCCTTTGTTAGCGCCCCCCTCCTTTGCCGACACACTCTTTCAGGCTTCAGAGAGCACACACACACACACACACACACTACAACCTGATGTCTCGCTAACTTTATCATTGGCACAGGATGATCAGGCGGCCCTGTGGGGAGGTTGTGGAGGATGCGAGAGAGAGTGTGTGTGTGTGCCCACCGATGTATGCGAATGGATGCAGATGTGGACCGAAGTGTCTCTTCGTGGACATCAAGGCAAGATCAATTGCTAATGTGCTTGTCTCCACACGCGCACACGCACACGTGCGTGTGCATGCGTGTGCGTGTGTGTATTCATCACAGTGCCTTCTCAGTCCGCGTTGGCAGGAAGTTGTGCGGTTGCCATTGGTGAAGGATGACTCGGTGTCTCCTCGTCTCCCTTTGGCTGGAATACGGCCGCATGTGCATACGGGCAAGCAGGGAAGGAAAAGGAAGTCAATGCAATTGGAAATGGAAAAGGAGGGGCAAAAAAGAAGTGGCGCCTTGCCATACCACTTTGTGCCGTGACTGCGCTTGTCTCGCAAATCAGCGTTCCCCATTGAAATGAAGGGGGAAGAAATTCCACTGTAGGCTCTGGCGAAAAAGAAAATCAAATATTTAAATGTGTGTTCGATCACGAGAAAAAGAAGTCAAGATCAATTCGGAATTTCTGACCTTCAGGTCTTGGGGAAAATAAAAATGAGAGTGTGCAGCAACATCTCCATGACTAAAGTCGGAAGACAAATGAAACGAATCAGCATGAAAAAAGAAAGAAACAAACAAACAAACAAAAACAAAACAACCCCCCTGATCCCACATAATTTCTTACATTCATTAAAATCGACGTCATGATGCGTATGTGACCTGTAACACAATCCCTCCAAAGTCTGAAAGTCTGAAACGCTGCTTCTGCCCGCTCAGAATGCCTTTTGCCCAAACCCAGTTTGAAATTCGTGCCACACTTTGGGGACAAAATGGATTACAAAATAAAAATGATTTCAATAAATACGTAAAGAATGGACATATCTTCATGTCTGAAACTAATGGGGTGCTTGAAAGCTGAAAAGACCACCGCAGATGCAACTTGCTGGCGCCATCTATGGGCTTTGCAACTGTGTGTTAGCATCAAGCTAGCAAGGGCTTCCACGCACAACACGGAATTCTCTTTGTTTCACGTACGTTCAGCTCGACGGTGAGCTGGTGGACGCCAAAGCGCCCGACGCCTCTTTTTTGACGAGTTGTTGACAAAATGAATCTGCCCGAAACGTGGCTCCTTGTGAAGGAGGCGACTTGACTCGAGGGCATCGATCGAGATGTTACGTGCGTTTGCAACATGGCCGCATGCAGAGGGGCCGCCATGATGGCGCCATGCTCGTGTGTGTGTGTGTATGTGTGCGCGTGCGTGGGCGCGCTACATGGCCGGGCAGTAAATTCAAAGAGCAAGGACGCGTCGCCTCTCCTTTTCTATGAACTTGTCCAATGTCTGGGGAAAATAAAATTGAAAGATTTATTCGGACACCTCGCGCGTGTGCGCGCGTGTTGACAAGACAAGAAATGCAGGCACGCTCGCACGTGAAAAGAGGGAGATGTGTTGCTTCGTGTGTGCGTGTTTGAGAGTAAGAGGAGGACGGTGGGCAAAGTCATTGAGTGTCGTCGCGAAGCTTGCATACGCATTGCCGTGAACATCAAAGGCAATTTGCTCAAGGGACCTGCAGCAGATCTTTTGGACGGGCTTCGACAAAGCAACGAGCGCTTTGGTGTCGGAAACGTTCCAAGACCAGTTTAGTGTTCAATGACTCATAGACTGTTTTTGTTAAAAAAAAAATCAAAGACAATCCAACAAGCGTAACATTTGGGGGTTTTTTTTGCAAACACCAAAGACGGTCTTCAAGGACCCTCGTTTCCTACGAGGCGTTTGTGTGCCATGATTTTCTTAACACACCAAAGGACGGCGGCCATCTTGCTTGTCCCATTTCTTTCTTTCTTTTTTGCATGAATTAATGCCATCAAGTGTTTGGGAAACGACAAGAAATGTCTAGTTGGGCGTGCTGGGGAAATGGCGAAACCCTGCAGGCCTGTCTTCAGCCTCTGGCCATTGTGCCACACACACACACACACACACACACACACACACACACACACACACACACACACACACACACACACACACACACACACACACACACACACACACACACACACACACACACACACACTCAGTGCCCATTAAAGAGCACGCTCTGTCCCACTCGCATAATTTTAATTTGTTATGAAGGTCATTGACAGCAAGTAATAATCACCATTGGGGATCTAACAATTTGCCATTTCTGAACATTGAGGCGCTGATGACTCAACTATGAATAGACTGCCCCCTTCTTTGCCCGCTGCCCACCCAACACACACACACGCACACACACAGTCCTCTTAAATAATTAGAAACCATTAACCTTATTTTTCCTCTTTGACGCACGCACGCACACAATCATATCTTAAATAATGTCGACGCTCTCATTTCTTCTGCAGTTAAACCGCACGACCTGCAGGGGGTGCGCGTTTGTTCATTAGTCCATCCAGCCATCCATGATCCGAACAAACGATACGGCGTACGTAGCAAGAGTTGCTAGCACTCGACCCCGTCTTGCCACCCCGTCCTCCGTCTGCCCTTCCGTCACCGTCCCTCCGTCTTCATTCATATTATCGTCGTCCTCCGAAAAAACAAACGTCCCAGCATGATGGGAGAGGGGCAACGAGACGGCACTCACTGACTTACGGGCCATTACAGGCCTTCTCTTATCTTACTTTGCTCCATCCGTTTGCGTAGCGCTGCCGATTCCACCTCGAACGGCGCCTTTTGCGACAACGGCGAGCAAGTCTGATCATAGACAACATTGACATGACGTGTACAAAGACGCCTTCTTGACTACGTCGACGCCGCAGCCGAATTGGACGTGGTGGCAAAGTGAGGCACAAAGCGTGAAGTTGCTGCCTAATCGGTGATGGACCATCAAGCGAAATACGCGACGATCGCTTCGGATTGCATCACGTTAGCCGAGCTCAGTTTTACGATATCAGTGGCCGAATTTATGGTTCATATTAAAGCCACCCACGATACGGCGAATGGGCCGACAATTGGCTCCGACCCGCTTTGACAATTATCTGCGCCAGAATTGAAAAGAAAAAGCAAAAGAATACTTTTCCATGACCAAAGAGTCGATGGCTTCCGCGGAGTCTCGTATGAAACGCTTCCAATGCCTCTTTCGTAGCCGACGCCAATGTCAAAATGTCCTTTGCCACTTGCCGTACGGTGACGCGACGAGACAGTCTCAAGCCGCGGCGTAGGAATCTCAACGTCGCCTCATGTGCCCGCACCGCGATCGATGGTCACCAAAATTGATGTCGACTTTACTTGATGCTCACATCAACCTCTGAACATATTCGAACCGTATTGGAGATGTTCTGCGTTTTCCTCTCCATAGAGGCGCTCGGTACAAAACTTATGTCCCTTCGCGAGAGAAACGCGTTCATTCAAAAGACGTAACATGTCTGGCGACAATTTTACAACCGTGACAAAAATGTGCAGGACTCTCACATGCCAACATGGACGTTTTCATACGCCAGCCTTCCGAATCGCGATTGCTTGTTGCGGACAAGACTGGCCATCAATCAAAGCAAAATGACGTCACTCTTTCTTTCTATTAGTGAGGAGCAACTCAACACGAGTATTTCCCAACGCAAAAATAGTTACTATGACAAAATCAAGTAATAATAATAATAATAGAAATCCCAGCCATGGTGGGCGGGAACCGAGAGACGTACAACACAGCCGGCTTTCTTACCCGGCTGGATTGATTGGTTGATTGGTGAAATGGATGTCCGTAGGCACTTTGTGATGTCCTCTGACTGTACACTAGGTGGCCGTGTCGCTATCAAAATCCTGTTGGGCTGAAATGGCCCTTGAATAAAATCCAGTGTTTGGCTACGCTGCGGCCCTGTTATTTTTTGCCTCCCGGCACCACATTCCCAACCCGGTTGACTTTTCCTTCGACATTTTTAACTCCCATCAAAATGCCAGATTTCATTTGCAATGAAACAAAAGAATGTTTCACCTTTCACACGCCCTCCAAAACTTTTTTCCAACGCATCTAATTTAGCTGAATTTGAGGTCGTTTTTTTTAACTGACCTAGTGTGCCGTTTTTCTCATTTGAAATCATCTCGGCGATTTCATGTCATGCGCAGTTCAGCCGCATGACCAGCAGGTGGTGTGCTCGTGGTTATTACTTGGCCACTTTCAAGTTACTCATTGGAATGCTGCCCCCCCCTCCCCTCCCCTCCCCTCTCTAGTACTAAAATCAAGAATGAAAACAACAATGGTGAGCTTCTGTGGGCAAAGAAACTCATTTAGCGTCACCCCGAGCAAACAAATAAGTTTCGGGGCTTAAGCTCTTATTTTTATGCCACTTTTTTTTTTTAAGTGATCGTCAGCGTTTGTCAAACGCCTTTATCTGTGCCAGGCTCAACAACTCAAGACTAATTACAAATTAATCTGCGCGAGAGTGGAGAGATGACGCGAATGCACACACACACACACACACACGAGTCAAAAGAGACGTCGGGACCTAATTGCCTGGCCGCCCGATCCGCACGATGACATCAGGATGGCCGATTGCGCCTTTGAATAATTGATGTTTGGCCCCGATAGCGTGGGCGGCGCTCGACTTTTGACGCTCGTTCCGAATCGTCAGAGAAGGTGAAGGCAGTCAAAGACCAATTTGAGTTTGGACCTCAACCTAAATTTGAAGTGAAGCTCAAAGAACATTTTCACATCAACTAACATGTTTGTTGAAAGGCAATTTGGAGATTTCGACGACTCCAAGTTGATTTACGTAGACATCAAAGACAACTGAGCTTTGCACAAATGTTGATGCATTCAGCAAACGTCGCTGATCATTTTTTGACTTTTTAAAATATTGGAAGTCCAAGGCAACATCAAAGCCAAATTTGAGCGGTCCACAAACTTCAGTTTCGAGACAACAAAAACCTGGCGGCTTTTCTCCGGGTATTACGATCACAGCCCTCTTCTCCCACATGCTCAAAACATGCGCGGCAGGAGAACAGAGTACTGGAAATTGTCCCGCATTGCGGAAAATGGTTGTTTGTCTCGGGGGGGGGGGGGGGGGGGGGCGCGATCGGCTGGTAACCGGTCGAGGGTGTTCCCGGCCTGCTGCCCGAAGACGGCTGGGGGAGGCTCCGCCGCGCCCGCCGCGCTGATCAGGGGAAGCCGCTCGGACATGAAAGTGGATACAATCTCAGTCGCCGATTGCTGCTGTTGTTTAATCGACGCGATGGTGAAGGCATCGCGTTTGTTGGTCGCTGCCGATTGGGCGGGACCGGACCACGCCGCGCTCCTCGGTCGAGGCGTTTGGCGTCCGCTCCAAATTGATCCGTCCCTGCTGGGGAAATCGCCCCCCTCCCCAATCCTCCGCTACCCAGCACCACCTCGCCCCGCCCCACCTCTGGGCACCTTGAAATTGAGATTTAACTACCGGTGGCACGCGGCGGCGGAGGAAACGGGTCATTAAACGCCACTGGCCGGGGCCGGCCGACTCCCCCGACATCGCCCGTCTCCCCTCCGGCCCCCACAGCGACGCGGACGTGTTTCCAATCCGATCGTCTCTGGTGTGAGCGGCCCACGGCGAACACGAGCGCAGGCGTGTCTAATAGCGGCGGCGCTGGCTAACAAGGAGCCCGGGACCACTTCTCGCGCCGTGCCCCTGTTCCACCCTGGACGTGGCAGCCGGCATTCGACGAGCAAACTCCAAAACGCGGCCGAGTCTCGCTCGCGTCGCACCGACAGAGATTCAGGTGGACCCGGTTCTTAATCCACATCAAGGGCAATTTTGATGAGGCAGGTCGGTTGCACAACTGTCGGTCTTCAACAAACCCCGTCGGCGTTTTTTTTAAGAAAAACAAAGACAATTTGGCCGTTTTTGCGGAGGGAAATATTCAAGCTGATCTGCTTCGGAGAAACTAAGATTCCATCTTGGCAAACATCAAAGGCGAGTGACAGTTTTTAAGGAACGCGCACATGACGACAATTTCAGAATGACGTTTTTA